>NW_024424675.1:39949629-39991792 GCF_017311325.1 Ursus maritimus | reverse complement strand
CTGATTCACCCACGGTCTGCGGCCGCCTGCTGGGACCCCACGGGCTTCAGGCCCAGGGTGTATATGTCCTGCTTTGCCCCCAAATAAGCCAAGAGAGGGGCGTGCTGAAGTCGTTTTCTATTTAAGGGGGAGTGAGGGAAACAGCCCGGGTCCCAAGTGATGGAGGATTCTCCCCAAGGTTTCTGAACCCCAGGAACGGTTGGTTGTCATTTTAACCAAGAAGGCACGGGCTTCCGGAGAGCAAGCGGCCCGTCAGGACCCAGGCTGGCTGGTTTCCCACGGTAGCAGACGCTCTCACGGAGGGACAGAGGGACGGAGCAGGCCCGGGGGCGGGGCGGGGGGGGGAGGGCATCACGTCTCCGCTCCACGCGGGCTCATCTGTCCTGCTGGAGTGACGCATTTGCTGATTGTCGCGCTGTGGGCAGCTCCTCTCACCGCTGCCCAGCACCGGGAATAGTGAAGGATGTGACAGCCTGAGTCAGCGGAGCCGGGTTCGACCCCAGCACTGCCTCTTCAGAGCTTTCTGATCTGGGGGGGACGGGGGTTACTCTTCTTTATGCATTTAATCACCAACGTCCGTTAACGAGAGCAGGACGAGCACGGCACCTGTCTTCATGGAGTTTGCGTTCTAGAGGTGAGGGGACTGCGTCACTGAGCCTCAGTTTCTTCATCTGTGTAGTGGGGGACTCATGGGGTGCTGTAAGGACAAACAGAGACAATGCAAGTAAAGTTCCTGGCCCCAGGGCCAGGCCTAGGGTGAAGCAAGCAAGGCACCGAGGGCAAAATCCAGGGGTGGGGGAGGGGACGCTCATTCCCAAGTGCAGATTCTGCCCCCCGCCCTAACCTGAGAGGAATGCCTCCTGCATTCTGCACCTGGGGGCCTCTCCCGGCCCTGCCTGGCTCAGAGGAAGCCTTCAGATAATGCTACCTGCTAGACTATTAGCGGAAAGATGCTTGGCACAACACTGAGTAAGTAGTAAGCCCTAAGCCCTCTAGGCACACAACCATTTATACACACATAACTGAGTGTTCCCACCGCAAGACACCAACTACTGAGCGTTCCTGAAACTCTGGGTGCAATTTGATAAAGGTACCTCTTTCCCTGGGCCCATACGGTCCATTCTAGGACACAGGGCTTGGGGAGCACGGTGAAGGATGGATTTCAGTCCTCACATGCCCCCTTGTGCAGGAGGCAGCCTGTCCCACCGTACAGGGAGGCCCTCAGAGTGTCCACCGCTCCCAGCACTGCGCTGGGGAACGCAGGGAAACGCCGGGTCATGGGACCAGGCAGAGCAGGTCCGGTCTCTTTACTCATTTTGATCTTGACTTTGGATTTGGGGGGCAGAGAGCTTGCTCTGCCGGGTGTGCCAGATGGCTATGTTGGCATGGCCCTCAACTGGGTGGTGAGGAGAACCTGCAGTTTGCTGCATTCCATGGCATTGATCAAAGGTGTTTCTGCTTACTTGGTGACTAATACTGTCACCATCGCACCATTCGGGAACCTCCCCCTTTCCATTTGACCGTCATTCAGCTCCTGGCTGACAAGGCAGCTTCAAAAATGCTTTCTCCAGGGCAGCTTGTCCTGCATTCGGGGTTGAATCCGTTCCCTGGAGGAAGGCTTGTTGTTAACCTCTAACTACAAGGTGCCAACATGAACACCAATCACTGGTGTAAAAGAGGAGGCAGGAGTTCAAGGACAACTTCCAGGGTGGCTGATTCACCCGTGGAGCAGACCACAGAGCTAATGGGATGATAGCATTCATAAGAGAAATAAATCGTATTAGCAACGACTACCGTTTTCTCACCTAAGTATGGACAAGCCCTTGCGCTAAATCTTTGCGCAAAGATCGTTGATGACCCTTCAGTTGTGCATTCCTCGTCAAGTGTGCACTGACTTTAGATCAGACCACATTCCTTGACTGGTTATGATTTTAATTTCTTAGTGCACACACAGATATGCCATATTTTATGTTCTATGATATATCACATTACATAGAAATACTTAACAAAATAAAGGCATAACTAAAATACCCAGAACAGTGGCCCTGGCTGTCACAGAGATCACCTGGAGATCTTGAAAATGTACTGGTGCTCTGGGCCCCACCCTGGAAAATCTGAGGGATCCGGTCCAGCTGGGGCCTGGGCATGGGGATTTAAATCCACCCCCACCCCCGTTTCTCCTGCACCCACTGATTGTGGCCTCATCCGAATGACCCCTTGCAAAGACTGACCCCATGTTCTCAAAATGCTAAGGCCTCAAACATGAATCCAATTTCAAAAACAAAACGCCCCACCATACGGCGTGGCTGGTGTTTAATGTCAGAATAGGTCATTAAAAACAAAACAACGAACACCATTGGTTCATGAAAGAAAGGGCATCACCTTCAAATTTGTTTTTCTGTTTTTGTTTTCAAAATAAAAGCAGGCTCTTTCAAATGAATACGGCTTTCTTGATGAAAAACTCCTGATTAATTTTTCTCATTTGTTGGACACTGGAGAAAACCCCATCATGGACAGGAATTATTGTCTGAACCATCTTGAGCCTCAGTTTTGCCATCTGTTAACTGGGGATAAAAGAGGCCTTGCCTCTCAGAGTCCTCGAGCTGGGTTATAGGGAGATCAGCTCATCCTACATCGCCCCGGGGACTTTCCTAGTTTTAGCATGAAAGTCCTGCCGCCCCAAACACCTTCTCTCCCAGGACAGCCCAGACTGACACTCACCGTCATGGGATTCTTCGTATGGGCCTGAATATGAGACTCCCCTGTGCATTTACTAAAAATACAGATCCAGGGCTCCAACCTGACTTTTTGGTGAGAGAATGTTGGAAATCAGAGGTGGTGCAGGATTCCTCAGCTGATTCTCACTATCAGGGAGCTTTGGGGGAAACTGCCTGCAAATCTGCATGAGAATAATGATAACCATAATCATGGCTACTACGGGCATGGCGACCACCGTATGCCAGGCTCTCTTCCCTGCACCTTGCATATAGTAACTCATTTAATTCTTGCAACCACAGCTTAAGGTGGGTGCTATTGTCATCCCCATTTTTAAAATTTTTTTAAAAGATTTTATTTATTTATTCGAGAGAGAGAGAACATAAGGGGGGCAGAGAGGGAGAAGCAGACTCCTCCCCAACACTAAGCAGGGAGCCTGATGCAACGCGGGGCTCATTCCAGGACCCTGGGATCATGACCTGAGCCGAAGGCAGACGCTTGACTGACTGAGCCACCCAGTCACCCCTGTTATCCCCATTTTACAGAAGAGGAAACTGAGGCCCATCAAAGCTTGGTAACTTGTCCAGGATCTCTCACATCCTTATCCTACGTGCTACGTGGCTCTCTACCTAGAATGTTCAGCACTGGGCTGACACATGGCCCGCTCTCCCTACACTTCAGATGTGATTATCATGATTGTTTTATTAGCTGTACTATCTTTAGGGCAGGGGAGGACTTGCCATGCTCGTGGCAACTTTCAACAGAAGGTGTAATTGCTAAATGTGAAACTGTTCCCTTTGACCTCCCCAAAACACTCTGACCTCGCCCTGGAGGCTGACTGTTCATTTCTGCTGATACTGACAACGGCCAATAGGTGGCAGGAACCTTTTGTTTTTGTCCCATGTAAATTCTGCTCTTTACCAAATCTAAGGAAGAGCAGGAACAATGTCACAGCACCTGTGTTATAACTGCTGGTGGGAAGCCATATAATCGGAATCCAGGTTGTCCCTGCAAAAGACAGGCGAATGCAGCGTCCTTCTTTCCGTCCACTTGGCCCTCAATTTGCCAAGAGGCTACTTCCAATGCGCAATTATCAGGAAACCAGAGCCCCAGCTCCATGGGATGAAAAGTTCTCCTGCCTGCTCACATCACACTGCTTGCAGCCCAAAGATTCTTCATGACCTCAAACATTTTTTGAAAGTAGCCCCCTAAATTGGACTGAATCCGAACTACATAAGAACAGCTTGAAAAGTTTGCAAACCCATTGGCAACTCATTTTTAATTTTGTAAAAAGCTGGACTCAGGTAGTGACGTCATCTTCTGCATGCCTATCCTTGTGTGTGGCGTTGGTCAAGGCATTGCGCCTACTAACCTCAGTTTCCTTGTCTGTAAAATTGGAATAACGATACCACTGCATTGCCGATTTGCTGCAAGGAGTCAAAGAGTTTACTCTAAGTAAAGCCCTTTGAATAGTTTCTCAACATGTGGTAATCACTCACCAAATTGTTGTTGTTGTTACTATTTTATCCTCACTGTGGTTGTTAGAGCTGTCATCATTATTTTTATACACAGTGGGTTCAAATCCTGGTCAGTCTAACTACCGCCAACACTTGGTCTCTCAGCTCCCTCAATCCCCTTATTTGCAAACTCGGAATATTAACACTCAGGGTGATCTCCAGCAGCAGTTGATGAACATTCTGGAAAAGGCCAGATAGTAAATATCTTAGGCTTTTTAGACCATCTAGTCTCTGTTTCAACTCTGCAGCTCTGCCTTTGTAGCGTGAAAACAGCCCCATGTTGACAAAACATGAATGAATGGGCGTGGCTGTCTCCCCGTGTAATTTTACTTATCGATACCAAAATTTGGAGTGCATATCATCTTCATGTGTCACAATCTATGATTCTTCTTCTGATTTTTTCCCAACCATTTATAAATGTAAAGCCCGTTCTTAGCACACTGGCCACACTGAAATAGGCAGCGGGCAGATTTGTCCCACAGCTGTTGCTTGCCCACCCAGTCTTGAGGATTCAGTATTACATTCATGATGCCGCGTTTATAGATGGAAGTGATGGTCTATTGTAAGTACGCATGTCATGGATTTTATAAATAGGAAGTCTTGCAAAATAACTAGTGTCCTGTATGTGTCCGCAAGTGCTCAGCTTTATTACCTGGTATGATTAGAAAACATATAAAATCCCCGGATCCTGTTATCTATCAAATTCCCCCAAGAGAGCAGGTGGTGCGATCTATGACCCTTTTTTGGCCTCTGAAATCTCTGATGACTCAGCGTGTCTATTACCAGGGCATGAAACCTCATACCATGGGTCAGAGGCCCGTGGGAATCCTTGGAGATGCATGGGCTGCTTTCTACCAAAAATCAAACTTCCTGGCTTGTATTCTGAAAGCTACCAGAGTTGATGAGCCCGCGGCTCCCCAAACATACATTATTTGTGTGTGTGAAAAAGAAACTTTTAGGTCTCAAGGCTGCCGGTCTCTGGAAGTTCTGAAAGAGCCTTACTTCTGAGACCAGGCATCCTCTGGGTCAAAGCCTCCCTCTGCATTTCCTGGATGTCTCTCCTGGGTGAGTTTTGGGGTCCTAATGCCCTCCTTTTGAAGGGGAGGTAGTAATATGCAGAACATTCCAGTGGTTAGGAGCGCAGGCAGCCTGTTTGAATCTTGCCTCCGCCATCATTACCTGGGTGACCTTTGGAAAGTAATTCAGCCTCAGCGTCCTCATATCTAGAACGGGATGATGACAACATCCGTTTCACAGGGGTGCTGCAGGGTTCGATAAACCGACACAGGGAGTGTGCTTGGGAAACAGCGCAGGCAAGTGCTAAATAATTGTTAACTTTTAGCATTATTATTAAAGCAAGGCTCTCGAGAGGCTTAGTAATGATGTGGGCACACGCCTAGCTCAGCGCCTGCCAGGGGAGGGGGAGTTATCAATGATTATTCCCTCCCTCCCACCAATAACGAATAATTGGCACCTGGTAAATGCAAACACCTTGGTGAGAACAGAAGATACAATGGCAGGTAAAGACAGTCCCTGGCCTCATGATGCTTACAGTGTATTGGGGAAGGCACACAGAAGCTAAGTTCTGTTTTTTTTTTTTTTAAAGATTTTATTTATTTATTCGACAGAGATAGAGACAGCCAGCGAGAGAGGGAACACAAGCAGGGGGAGTGGGAGAGGAAGAAGCAGGCTCATAG
The DNA here is from genome assembly GCF_017311325.1 of Ursus maritimus. NCBI lineage: Eukaryota > Metazoa > Chordata > Mammalia > Carnivora > Ursidae > Ursus > Ursus maritimus. Next base: position 39,985,863 of record NW_024424675.1, on the reverse strand, counting down.
CAGAGGAGCCTGATGTGGGGCTCGATCCCATAACGCCGGGATCACGCCCTGAGCCGAAGGCAGATGCTTAACCGCTGTGCCACCCAGGCGCCCTGAAGCTAGGTTCTGTTTTGCCCTCCCGGTCTGGATCCATTGTTACTTCCTTCCAGAACCACCCTATCTGACACTGCTGCCTCTTGCCCCCCTCGCCTGGCTCCTGTTATATTACCAATTTACTTTTGTTCATTGGGTTAAACCCTAGGTGTTTGGGTTTAACAAGCACTTAGATATCCCTTATACCGAGCCCCACGTTGTTCTTATCACGTAACAAGCATTAATCATTGAGTCCTCGTAGCAGGCCTGTGAGGTACAGAGAGCGTAATTAACTCACACAAGGACACACAGCAAAGAGAAGCAGAGAGAAAGTTCAAGGCCAGGTGGTCTTGCTTGGGCTCTGTGCTCTTAACCACTGTACCATGCTGCCTTGAACTATCAGAAATGGCCTGGCTGACGGACTTACTGTCTTGTTTATTATCTACCCACCAGACTTTAGCTCTGTGAGAATGCACAGCCACAACCCTCGTGCCTCGAACAGCATAAGGTACAGACTTGGTACTCAGTATGTATTTGTTGAATCAGTGAATGAATGAAAACACAGCCAAATAAATATATAATTACAAGTAGCACTAAGTGCTATGAAAAACAAAAACAACCAAAAAAGAAAAAGAAAAAAGCCAGTGCTATGAGGGTTTTTAACAAGGGATCTCTAATTTTGACAATCAGAGAATACTTAAAATTATAAGTACTATTTTAATTATCCTCATTCTAAAATCTCCTTGATACCATAGCTGTGTTTGGCTAAAAGGGAAGAAAATGTTATCTATACTGAATATGCTTTTCACGATGATAACTATTTCCTCCCAGCAGTTGAAAACTGGGATTGCATTTGACTCAAATTCTGCTGAATATGAGTCCCGAACCTTTTCTCATCCTCCAAAATAAATATTAGCAATTGACCTAATTTGGGCTCATGGTAATACACCCACAGTAACTTAGTTCCCTGCCCTTCACTTCATAGGTGGGAATAAGACTTTTGTTTGTCTTGGGTTTTAATTTCTCTTTCTCTTTTTTTCTCCATTGCAGGAACGATGGGTAACGAAATGAGTGTCCCAGAAAGAGTTGAAGACCAAGAGAATGAATCGGAGACAGACGCTAAGAAGGTAGTGGAGTTAGGGTCACTGGGTCATTAATGACTAGTAGCTAGATTTGGGGGTGACAGCAGAGGCCTCTTCGGTGCCCATCACGCAGACAGTATTGATGATGTGCTGCTGTTCCCGTGGGTTCTTCAGTTGTAGTCAAACTTCCAGAACCCATCCAGGAGTTTGTTAAAGATGCAGGCTCTAAGGCCCCACGGAAGACTTACTGAATCCAAAATTATAAGGCTGGGAGTCTGTGCAACCTGTGTCTTTAAGGACCTCCAAGGTGCATGTTAGGGGGCCAGTTTGGTACCTATCACCAGGTGGTTCTCAGCTGGGTGATTTTGCCTGCCCCCCATTAGGGGACAGGTGGCAGTGTTTGGAGACATTTTTGACTGTCACAGCTCAGGACTACTGCTCTAGTGGGTAGACCAGAGATGCTGCTAAGCAGTGCATAGGACAGCCCCCACAACAGAGAACGACCTGGCCCCAAACGTCAGTGGCGCTGGGGATGGGAAACCCAGAATCAGGTCAGTCACTCACAGCCTCGGCTACACATTGGGATCACCTGGCCGGAGTCGCACCCTAGACCAAATAAATCAGAACCCTTGTGTCGGAGTGAGGGCAGGCATCCGCATTTTCAGTGCAGCCAAGGTGGGGAAGTTACTAGTATAGGGACGCTTCCTCTAGGAGACTGAGGCCAGGGGCACCCCACCACTGCTCCTTAGATCTTTCACGACCAAGTGGCAGAAAGCCTACATGGCTACCTTCCAGGGCTTCTGAAATCGAGTCCATTTAAGACTTGGAGCCCAGTGGACATGAAAAGCCCTGTAGGAGGTTTACAACCCCCTATGAACTAATATTGGTCATATCATTAGAGAAGTCCTGCTCAGGATAGAAGGCTGGATTAGAAGAAATGGGCAGAAAAACTCCAGGGCCTGCAGAGTGGGTATCAAGCCTGACTGTTGAGTACACCTTCTGGGAAGCTTTGCAGACAGACTCCCGCTGCCTGGCCCCACCTGACAGCAACCGAAACACAACATCTGGGTGGGGGTTCAGGCATCAGGGGTCCCTCAACCCCCTAAGTGACTCCTAGGCTGGGAGCCTCTGGCTCCCAGGGGCTCGGCAGTGACAAAAGGGAGGGAAGAAGGTGGGCGGGGACCCTCGTGGGACAGGAGACCAAAGATCCATTTGCAGATGGCGGGCTCTGGCCGACAGGAACCATCCAGATGTTCCCAGTCTGGTTTGTCATCAGGAGTTGGAAAACACTGTTAATGTTATCTCCTGCTTTTTAAATATTGGCAACTGAATCCCAAAGACTTGAAAACAAAAACTCTGTGAGCCAAAGATATCAAATTGGCATACCAGGATGGCCCCAAGGGATGCCGGTCGTGAGCTCAGGGCCAAATGGTCACACAGGTTAGATGTTTCCTTGTTGTGATTTCTTGGGAGGGTTAATGATAGATTCAAGAACACAGGCTTTTTTTTTTTTTTTTAAAGATTTTATTTATTTATTTGACAGAGATAGAGACAGCCAGCTAGAGAGGGAACACAAGCAGGGGAAGTGGGAGAGGAAGAAGCAGGCTCATAGCGGAGGAGCCTGATGTGGGGCTCGATCCCGTAACGCCGGGATCACGCCCCGAGCCGAAGGCAGACGCCCAACCGCTGTGCCACCCAGGCGCCCCAAGAACACAGGCTTATTTTAAACACTTTAGACATTATAAAAACCTAAAGAAAGGAAAAGCTTTCTGTGTTTCCCCAGAACGTTCCCATCTTTAGGAACTGCCATTCAGACTGGAGTTTTCTCTCTGGGCCCTTCCTTATTCACACATATTACGCTACCGATGGTATTTGCAAAATATAATACCATGTGCAGAGTACTTAGCACATAATCAATACCCAATTAGTGTCAACTATTGGTGGCATAACTTAGACGGTCTCATTACTAACAATAGCATTATGTAACATACATTCTCTCTTGGAACATTTTTCCTGCTGTGTGAGAAACAAGTTTTTTAAATTTCTGCAGCAAATGACAAGAATAAAAACAATCAGGGCAGTGGCCTAAAATTGGAAAAAAGGTTCCAACAGTGAGGATGGAGGGAGAGGGTGTGGAGCAGAAGGAGAGCAACAGCGAACTTCCTGTGTTTGACAAGTGTGTTGACGAAGGGCCGGGCTGGGGACGTTGCTGTGTGTGCAGGACGGTGGCATGCGGTGAACCTCACGGGGTTCAGGGATCAGCGTGTCAGAGCCTCGTTTCCCACTGATGAGACGAGTGGCCCTGTTGGTTCGGTGTCTCCTCTGTACGATGGGGTCCATCCCGCCTGTGTTTGTGGGGCTCACTGAGATGAAGGGGTTACTTGGTTTCCTGAGGCGCAATGGGAAGCTGGGTAGTTTCCAGAAACACAGACTTTAAGTTTAATTTGGTGATGCACCTTGTGGCCCTGAGGTTCTTCCTTGAGTTCTGATTTTCCCCAAGCACCTGACTACCAATGCCCCGTGTTCTGTTGCAGGTGGCATCTGAGAGTGAGTGTGGTCAAAACGGGATGCCGGTGATCATATCGACCCGTGACATCACATACTATGATGAAGGTCAGTGTCACACCGAGGAGGTGGGCTGCTCCTCGGTGGGGGTGGGGAAGGGTCCGTGAATCTTGCATCTTGCTTATGGTGAAAAGAAAATGCAAGGCTTGAAGCCACAGGCTCACTTTGAAAACATTAGTGTTAGTGTCCTGGGGCGACCTGGACAGTGTCACAAACAGGGTGGCTTACACAACAGAAACGTGTTGTCTCACAGTGCCTGAGGCCACAAGTCTTTTCTTTTGATTGTGTTTGGTTGTATTAAAAAGTAAAACCACAGACACAAAAATGAAGGTACAGATCATGAGGCATTGCGGAAGTGGGTAGGTAGGAGAGAAGAGGAACCCAGTGATGGCGACGGGTAGTCCCTGCTAGGGGACGGTCCTCATCACCACGGATAATCCTCCGTACTACGGCATGACCACATTAGCAGCATTGGCGCCTTCTGGGCACCGCGAGGGGAGTCTGTTCTCTGCCTCTGTCCACGCTCCTAGGAGCCTCCGGCGTTCCGTGGCTTCCAGATGCTGTCCTCTCTACGCATGTCTGTCTGTGTGCCCACATGTCCCCTTTTATAAGGACACAGTCACATTGGATTGGTGTCCACCCTAATTGACCTCATCTTAACGTGGTCACTTGCGAAGACCCTGTTTCCAAATGAAGTCACAGGCACTGGGGGATACAGTTCAGCTCCGAGCAGCACCCATTCCTTCCGAGTACGTGTCACCGCTGGAAGAGGCCGAGGACCTCCAGCAGATGAGACAAAAGCAAAGGGTGAGAACACTGAGAGGTTGGCATTTGGAGTCGGACAGACTGAGGCTAAGTCCCAGCTCTGCGGGGCGCCTGCATGGCTCAGTCGGTTAAGCTCAGTCTGCTTCAGCTTCGGTCATGATCCCAGGGTCCTAGGATCGAGCCCCGCATGGGGCTCCCTGCTCAGAGGGAGCCTGCTTCTCCCTCTCCTTCTGCCTGCCGCTCCCCCTGCTCGTGCTCGCTCTCTGTCAAATAAATAAATAGAATCTTAAAAAAAAGTAAAAGAAAAAAAGTCCCTGCTCTGCAACGGACCAGCTGTGTGATCTGGACAAGGCATTTCACTTTCTAAACGTCAGCTTTCTCATCTGTCCTGTGAGGGTAAGACACCTCCATCACACAATTCCCGAGAGGAGGAAAGGAGCCTGTCCATGAAGCATTTACATATTACCCAGCACTTACGAACGCCACAGAAACTGGTACAGTAGACAAGGCAACAGAATATTCCCTACACATAGGCCAGTTTTAAAATGGGACGATATACTTATCTATTTTATTTTGTCCTGCAGTAGAAGACTATAAATTAAGTGCATAAAAGTGGCTGGGTCGTACTTTGCAGAGAATATGTATCAACTTAAGAAGACAAAGTGCTTAAGGGTAAGAACTCTGGAATCAAACTGCTGGCTTGGCCACGCATCAGCTGTGTGACCTTAAGCAAGTTACTTATGCTCTCTGAACCTCAGTCTCATTGTCTGTAAAGTGGAATAACAGTAGTACCTACAACATAAGCGTCGGATTTCATAAAGCACCTATTCCAGTGCCTGCCACACAGCAAGTGCTCTATGTATTAGCTGTCGTTATTATTTTATGGTCATGGTTGCTGTAAGTTTCTGGGCTTCCATTCCTTCTTCTGAGCAATGAGGAAATAAGTCCTATTATTGGTTCCAGAGGTTTTAGAATGTCCTCGTGTTAGGGGAAAACTCCTCTCTTTATAGTCGAGTACTCACACCACGTCTGACACCAAATGTGTGGGGTTTCCATACCAAACAATTCTGTGATGTTTCTGGGTGTCTTCCATCTCAATGCAGTTCCTACTCTGTCGACCTAAAGTTCACATCAGCCCTTGCAGGCTGAAGCCTCAGTCCCTCAAGACTGCCTCCCACTTTCAGTTTCAGGGTGCTCAGATTACCCGCACAAATCAGAGATTCCCATGAGCCCCTGCTCAGGTTCAGCCCTTTGCTAGAATGGCTCCCAGACCTCAGGAGAACCCTTGACTTACTAGATGGCCAGTTTATTATAAAAGGATACAACTGGGCAACAGCTGGTTGGAAGGGAGGCATCGGGCAAGGTAGGAGGGCTCCTGGGGGTGATGGAGCTTCGGTGCCCTGGCTGGGCACACTACCCTCCCCGCACCCCCATGTCCTCACAGTCCAGCTCTCTGAACCCTGGACTTCAGGGATTTTTGTGCGTGCCCTATTACACAGGCACGATTGATGAAGTCATTGGCCGTTGGTGATGGAACTCAATATCCAGCCACGTTCCCTTCCCCAGAGGTGGGGGATGGGGCTGAAAGTTCCAACCCTCTAATCACAAGGCTGGTTCCCCTGGCAACCAGGGCCCCCATCCTTAGGGGCTTTCCAAAGTCACCTCATTAACATAAACTCAGAGGTAGTTAAAAGGGGCTGGCTTGTTATGAATAACAAAAGACGTCTTCATGCCTCTTATCATTTATATGATAAGTTTTAGGCAGTCTGTGCCAGGAATGGGGATGAAGACCAAATAGGTATTTCTTATTCTATACCGCAATATCAGTCCTGAGGAGTTCATTAAAAGCTTAGATGGCAGACCCCCTCCTATGGCCTCTATCTACAACGAGCTAAGGTTGGGAGTTTTCTAGAGGATTCTGACGCACAGTCAGGATTGGCAATCACTGGAGGAGAAAAGGCCCCAAGTTTCTTCCTCCCTTTAAACCCTGTGCGTCAAACTTATACTTCGATGTACACAAAATGGATTGTATTTACAGCAGCAGACTTTGATGAGAATGGGGGAAAAGCTGGCCATTGAGATGCACAGGCTTTGAAATGAGAATCATACCATTTATGTAATTTATAAACTGTAGATGTTTGTTCTCAAGAAATTGAGAGGCATTGAGAATATAATACGCCCTACAGAAATCACTTTGTCTATCATAATTACATGATCCTTCCCCTATTTGTAGGGCAAGGAGTATGTAGGAAGAACAGAAGAACATAGTATTGGGAATTGAGAAAGACCCCCCCATTCTCCCTCCCACGGTCCTTTCTCCCTCCCTTTCTACTTCTTTCCCTCCTTTCCTCCCCAACATTTATTTTATATATATATATATATGGCATTCCTAAAAAGAGGAAAACAGGTTACAGAAACACAGAACGACAATCTGGAATAGCGTGTTGCTGTGTGAATACCTACACATGACAAGGGAAACAGAATCGCATTTTGGTGAGTCATGGGTTGGTTGCATTTATCTCTCGTTCCCCGCAGCCTTGCTTTCAACTTATCCGGCACCCGCTGGAGAATCTCTAAAGAGTTTAGATTAATCCTCTGAGGTCAGAATTCTGCCCGTCATTCATTGACAACTTGAGCCCCGTGCAACTCGCTTTGGAGTGATTATCCCATTTAATGAGGAAGGCAGCCTATTATCACCCTCTTGCTGTTTTCCCCAGGTTATTAACGAAGTTATAATTTTCAATGCAGTTTTTAAGGGGGTATGAAAGTAGGATTCTGGGGGCCTTGTTTGATCCTTTTGATAGAATTCTCTGACCATATCTTTTGAGGCACATCTGTATGCATCTCTGCTGGGGGGTATACATACACATATGCACATAGGGAAAAGTCACCCGAGAAATAGATAAATGGGATTCTGGGTGACTGTGTTCCTTCTTTTTATCTATATTTTCCCCACTACGATCCAACAGTTCATCACCCTGCAGGAACATTTCATTTCCTGGGAGGGCTTATTAAAAAGCAGGGGTGGCAGGGACTGGTCAGACAGGGTAGGAAGACAGGATGCTGGATTTGAACCGTGGCTTTGCGGTGTGAGCTTGGACAAGTTTCTGGACCTCTGTCCTTTCATTTGTGAAATGGGAACGATATTCCTGGTAGAACCAAGCTTCTAAGATCACCGTGAGGCTGAAAGGCGTTGATACATGTGAAGTACTTAGAAGAGTGCCTGGCAGGTGGTAAGCACATGGGGAAAGTAACTTGTGCTGGGTTGGATTTAATTTGACGCTCGTAAAGGCTGTCGTTGTAGTTTGACATTCACTGGATTATCTCTAGCATCACTTTTATATCTGGCTGGGCCCAATGTACTCTCAAGGGTCCTTCTAAGGGGGAAGCAGGGGGAGATGAGAGGGATAGAAGCCGATGTCACAGAGAGAGAGAGATTAGAAGATTCTGCAGTGTTGGCCCTGACAGGAAGGAGGGACCATGAGCCAAGGAATGTGGGGGCCTTTCGAAGCTCTAAAGATCAAGGGAGCAGATGTTCCCCTAGGGCTTCCAGAAGCTGACCGTTTTTGACTTCTGACCTTCAGAACTGTAAGATAATATGTCTGTGTTATTGGAAGGCACCAAAATTGGAGCGGTTTGTTACAGCAGCAATAGAACACTAATGGGAGCTCACTCACACTTTGGATTGGCACACGCACGAGCCCTGGGCTTAGGTCCCGGCTCTGCCACCCCCTAGCTGTGGAACCGTGGCAAGGAATTTGTATTCTCAGAGAGTCATCTGTAAAATGGGAACAATAATAGTAATATTAACTTTGTAGGGAGGTATAAGAATAGTGGCTGGCACAGGGTAAGTGGGTTGAAACACAGGAGACAAGAAAAACTAGAAGCAGAGTCCATTGTCATGCGTGTCCTTTAGTCCTGGCTTTCCCTGTCATGTCATCTGACGATCTGAGATTTTCCCACCTGTGTATGTATGCCTAGAACCTCACTGATCTTTGGAGAAATAAAAATGCCTCATTTTTCTCCTTCTTCGACTCCTTCCTATTACATTTATTACATTAGTTCCCGCTCTAAAAACAAAAACCTGTTCAGTCCTCAGTGCTACTGGATAGCAGAGACTAATGCACGATTTATCTGGCAGAACACATCATTTTTCAGAAACAGGAGACTGTCTCTGTTTTACCTGGATATGAAGTTTCTAAAATATTACACCTTCCCTTTCTATTCCTGGTCAATTGTCCCCAAAAAGAAGAATTGCCTCACTTTGCTTAAAAAAATAAATAAGTGAAATCATTTTATGGGACTGGAAAGTCATACTTCAGCCGAGTGTCACTGCCCATGGGATAACATAGTGAGACTAGAAGCATTTGCCAATAGTGATGCTTGGACTAAGTGTAACGGGAGCCCTAAGGCCAAAAATCAGAGCTACCCGAGATGTGAAACCGTGGGACCAACATCACCACGTGCTCACGTGATGGTCCTCTTGGCGATCCACGAGCAGGAAGAAAAGGCCAAGATCGCGCACCATTCCCCAGCCCCCTTCTATTAGGACAGAAAGGGAGCTCTTTCCCAGAAGACCCTGCGTGCAAGTAGGCATCCTCTTAATCTCATTGGCCAGAACTAGGTCACGTGGCCACGCCAGTGCCTGCTAGGATGTCAACCACCTCCGGGCAGCAAGTGGAGAACACGAGGCTGGCGTGGATGGGCTGCTGGATGGGCCATCAGCGGTGCCTGCCAGCGTTGATCTCGCAGAATTACAGCTTGGCAACCAGAAGTAGCACACAGGCCTTTACTCAGGCCTTTCAAAAGACGTTAAGGGCATCGAGCTCATTTCCCAAACATTCCTTTCCTCTCTCCTCCCGTAACCTTGCTGTGTATCATCTCCCTCAATAAGCTCTTTATCCTCAGCTCTGCCCGTGAAACCCTGCCCTGCACCCCATCCATGCAGGCACTTCCCTTCCTCCTTCCCCTGCGCTGCAAGGCCTCGCCTCTCAGTATACAGCAGCGACTTCGGAAAACTGGTTCTCCCAGGTGGCCGAGCACCCCTTGCCCTTCTGCCCCCTTGGAAGTATGCCTTGAGAAGTCTAAGCCTTAGTGCTTTTTCTCACCGAAAACTCTAGGGGGGGGATTTCTGTTGGGTAAAATTATCCTATTACACTATTATGGTAGACAGTCTCCAGATACGCACACCCCTCCTTCCTCTCCCCAAACCCTCCAAAATAATCCACGTTTCCCTCTTGCGGTCTTCTCCCGTTGAATCTGGGCTGGCCCGCATAACCAATAATCCAGAGTGGAAGGGATGACACAGGAGTTCCAAGGCTAAGCTTTAAGAAGCTCTGTAGCCTCTGCCTTTGTCTCTTGCAGGACCAGCTTTGGGGTAAACTAGCCACCCGGTCAGTCCAAGTGCTCTGGGACTGCGCTGCTGGGAGGGAGCCCACGCTGGTCCCACCAAGAGCCCAGGTGGCAAGAAAGAGAGAAATGCCCAGCTAGTCCCCACATGTGCAGCCAGCCCAGCCCAGGACAAATCCCTGGACTACACACACATTCAGCGGGTACAGGCTTTAATTCATTGTTTTTCGACAGCTACAATATATTTTAAGGTGTAGATATGCTATTCATTCAGCCATTACCCCAATGGTGGGCATTCATTTTTTTGTTTTTCTCTCTCTCCACTCCAAACAATGTTGCAGTGACTACCCTTGCACAAATTTTTGATCCTTTGCGTTTTAGATCGTTTCTTCCAGAGGGAGGCTGTACAAAGTATGGCCGCAGGGAGTGCTTTTGGACAAACCCCTTGAATCTGCGGCCTCGCTTCACCTGTTTGCAGCTGTGTGAGCTTAAACAAGAGACATCACTTCTCCACCTCATGGTGTTAGGAACAGAAAATAAGATAATGCTTGCATATCCCTTCACTTGGTGCCTGAGACAGTGGAGGATGGCCATTACAACGATCTCGATTCCGGAAAATAGTGGTGCCTGATTTTTAATCCACATTAAAATCACTGGGAGGATTTTTTTTAAATCCCATTACCAGGCCCCACCGAGAATCAGTAAATCAGAAGTTCTGGAGGATAGGGCCCAGGTGTCAATCTTTTTTCAAGTTTCCCTGGGCATTAGTATTTTGAAAGCTGCTCATATTCAGCCATGGTTGGAAACCATTTGGAATGCACTCGCAGAGAAAATTCCTTATTCCCATTTTTTTTCAAAAATAAAACATTGGCATTTCTGTTTTAAATTTGTCCAAGACTTTTTTGTCCCTACCGTGGCTGACACCCTGGACACAGCATTCTGTTCCAGGGTTATTACAGTCGGATTTCATTAACTTCCACGCGGCTGCGGCCGAGTCACACGCAACGTGTTCTTTGCCTCTCTGGACCAACAGGAAGCCCGGATGGCATATTCTGCTGTGAACATGGAGACCTCGACAGGGTTTCAGTAGCATGAGCAACATTAACCTGTCCCTCTCTTGAAGGGTAGGCCAAGAGAGCCAGAAAGGGACCGAAAGGAAGCATGACAAACAGCAAAAAGAGAAGCAGGATCGTCATGGGGCAGCTGCACGTTATTTCATTTCTCTCCCCTCGGGTGCCTTTTAACCAGATTGTGAAACGCCATCAATGCTTCCACCACAGTTCTAATCCTAGAGTGGACTTTTCTAAATACCTTCTCTTCATATCCTTCTGCCACACTGGGTAGAATTTGTCAACACTTGTCACTGAACAAAAATTAAAAAATATAATAAATCAGTGATACCAAGGACATGGTAAGCTGCCCTAAACATTTCTGGAAGTTTAACAATTAAAGCAGCAGATTAGTGGGTAAGATCTGCTACGTGCAGAGCAGACCTCAAAGACCACATGTTTCTAAGCACAAGAGATGGGAGATACAAGCAGAGTCTGGCTCCAGCTGTAGGAACAAAAGCTGTGATGGAGAGTTGATTCTCAGAGGGCTGCCCAGACCAGCAGCAGCCATCACCTCGAACTGGTCAGACCAGCAGATTTCAGGGCACTAGTCCCTGTCTCCTGAGTCAGAAATGCTGGCGGCGGGGTCCCGCCACCCACTCCCACTGCTTTCCAGCAGGCTGTGACATTCCCTCAGGCAGGAGGCCCTCTGCATCTGGGACCTGGCGTGGGGCTCTGGGACATATGGAGCGGACAGGGGCCTGGAAGCACCCCCTCGCCTAGAGAGCTCGACTCAGCCCCAGGCGTGGCTGCTCTGCAGAAATCCCCCAGCAGATAATAAGATATTACAGTGAAAACCCCACTTGAGGATTTTCAGATGACATTTCCCAATTCAAAAACAAATCTAAACATTGTGCTGGATGAACCCCATGCTGGCCATATCAGCAGCTCTCATAGTTGGCAACTTCTGATAACACAAAATTGTTCTCCCTACTTTTCATCTCTCAACAAAAGTACCTTCAAAAAAAAAAAATCATCATCATTACCATTAGGTGATCCCGGCTTGAAGCGACTAGACATTGAAATCCTACAGCTAATTAATTCTTGACTTGTGGACCCACCAGGCCTCCTGCCCTTGATAACGTGCTCCTGTGTATGTTGTCACCAGGGAGGGGCCGCGTGGGCAGGAGGTCCCTAGCGGCTGTGTCCCCTCCATTCATGAGTCCTTTTTAAAATGACCTCTGAGGGGTACATCAACTCCAGGTGACTTAAAAAGTGGGAGTTTCTGAGTTTCCCGAGCAGAGGGTCAGACTCTGGAATATGAAGATCCCCCCCGAGGTCATGCCACTCACTCTAGGATGCAAGGCCCGCTTGGCCTGGTGAAGCCTCCATCAGAGCCGTGGGCTCATTAGTCACAGAGCCCACTGTCGCTGCTGGGCCAGCCCCAGGCTAAGCGGAAATAGGCCACATGTTCCTCCGGTCAGCCTTAAATTCCATTCTAGACCTCTCCTTTCCCCCTCTTTTTTCTCTTCATTATTTCTACATGTTTAAGTGACATGGGCTGGCGTGGGCCTCAGCATCCATGTAAACATTTCCAACAGTGTGCATAATAAGGTAAGACAGGAAGAACATCCCCAACCCTGAGTCCATCCGCTTCCCATTTTTCCTCTTAGAGGCAAGTATTCTTTACGTTTCTTAGGGCCAGAGGTGTTCCAGCTGAGCATATTTTAAAATCTGCTACTCTGCCTCTCAACACCACTTTTTAAAAACGACAGAGAACGTTCGATACATACAGTTGGACATGGCTTTTTTCACTTACTAGGCGTCTTGGTGAATGTTAATGTGTGTGGAGGATTTCACTGTATGAGCACGTGATCATTTATTTCACCAGGCCCCTATTGATGAGCGGTTAGGTTGTTTCTCGTCTTTTGTCATGAGGACAGGGGCTAGTGTGCGTCTGTTCTGTGTCTTTGTGCCTCAGTGCAATTACCTTTATAGGGTAATATTGTACGAGTAGAAATTAGAGTTCACAGTGTTTGTGAATTTTTGACTTTTGGTATATATTACTAAATTACCCTCCAAAGAGATTGACAAAATACACCGCCACCAATGATACACAGGGCCGTTCTTTCTCTTATTCTCTCCCCGTTAGGTTACTAAATATCTCCTTTTTCACCAGTCTGATAGGTAGAAAGCTAAGTCTCCTAATTTTGCTCGTATTTAACTGTTCATGAAGGTAAGCATCCTTTCATATGCTTAAAAGCCAGCTGTGCGTCTTTCCTCTCAACTGTGGGCTCACATTTGGTGTTTCTTTCCCCACCCCACTCCCTACTGTTTGATGTTTGTTTATACCACGTCTTCCTTTTCCAAAGTGGGATGGAATTCAAATACCACACCCTTCATCCTTTTTACAGTATGCAGCTCAGTGCTTTTGAGTGTATTTATAAGGTAGCCCAAACCATCCCCACTATCTAATTCCAGAACGTTTTCATCACCCCAACCAAAGACTCCGAACCCAGGAGTAGGCTTTCCCCGTAGCCCCTCCCCCCAGCCCTCTGGCAACCACTAATCTGCTATCTGTCTCTGTGGATGTGCCTCTTCTGGACGTTTCGTGTACTTAGAATCATGCGATATGTGGAATTTGATACCTGGATTCTCTCACTTTGCGTCATGTTTTCAGGTTCACCCGTGTCGTAGTGTGTCGCGATGCTTCACTCGTTTCCATGACTGGATACTATTCCACCGTCTGGAGAGGCCACGTCTTGTGTGTCCATTCATCAGTTGGCTGATTGACGTTTGGACTGCTTCCACTTCTTCTTCAGCTACTGTGAATAGGGCTGCTGTGAACACGTGTATCCACGTTCTCACGTGGACATACGTTTTCATTCTCTTGGCTGTGTACCTAGGAGTGGAATTACTGGGTCATACCGTAACTCTATGTTTGACTTCCAGAAGAGCTACTAAACTGCTTTCCAGGGCAACTGCACCATTTTACCTTCCCGCCGGCCACATACGAGGGTTCTGATAGCACCACATCCTTGTCAACATGGGTGATGATCTGTCTTTCTGATCATGGCCATCCTAGTGGGTGTGAAGTGGTACCGTGTTGTGGTTTTGGTTGCCTTTTCCTAATGACCAAGGATGTCGAGCATCTTTTCATGTGCTCGCTGATCATTCATATATCGACTCTGGAGGATATAATGTCTTCTTGATTTGGTTGCTTCTCCCCGTCCTTCTCCCCTGAGCCTCTTGTCTCATCATGCTTTCTGACTGGCTACTCCTGGTCCCCAGAGTCCCAAGCTAATAATTGTCACCCTTTAGCAGTGTTCTGTGGAGCATGAGTTCCACCTACCCCACCCTCCATGTCCAAGGCTAATCCTTGGTGTTCTAATTCTTGGAGGGCACTGAGAGAAAAAGATGTGACCTTCCCTGGTATGTTTTTACCATTTAAGATGTCCTTTATGTTGTATATCTGGTCAATGTTCTTGCTGCTTCCCATCCCTGCCACCCTTGGGAGTGGGAGGAAGACACTCGATCACATTGCTGCTGAAAATGTGCATCACTAGAGCCCTTTCTGGGAGAGAGATCTGGCAGTGTCTCTTTCCAAAAATTAAATGCGCATTGATTTGGGTGCAGCAGCTCCACATCGGTGCCTCTATTCCATAGAAATAAAGCACTAGCTTAGGCTTTTTGAACACAGAAGTTTATTCCAGCATTGTTTTTAATAGAAATGGAAATAATTACTTGGAAACTACCAGAAGGGTCATTGATTAGGGCAATGGCTTAAATATTTTTGGTATATGCATACTAAGGAATATTATGCCATTATTAAAAAAAATAAGATAGGGGTACCTGGGTGGCTCAGCTGGTTAAGTATCTGACTCCTGATCTCAGCTCAGGTCTTGATCTCAGGGTCATGAGTTCAAACCCCACATTGGGCTTCATGTGTGGCATGGAGCCTACTTAAAAAAATAAGATAGATTTGGTCATATTGACTGAGAGGAGTAACTGTGATTGTCAGTTCATTCAGGAGGCTTTAACAAAAATACCACAGACTGGGGGGCTTAAACAACAACCATTCATTTCTCACAATTCTGTAGGTTGGGGAGTCCAAGATCAAGGTGCTGGCAGGTTTGTTGTCTAGTAAAACCTTCTTCTGGTTCATAGATGGTCACCTTTTCACTGTGTCCTCAAGCAGTGGAAGGGGCAAGGGAGCTCTCTACAAGTTTATGTTGGGGCCTCTTTTATAAGCGCACTGAATTCCATTCATGTTGGCTTCACCCTCAGGACCTCATCTCCTCCCAAAGGCTCCACCTCCTAATACCAGCATAGGGGGTTAGGGTTTCCACCCATGAATTTTGTAGGGTCATGAACATTTGATCTGTAACAACGATATATAAAAGCAATCAAAAATTATGTCTAATCTGATCTAATTTTTATAAAGACCAAGAGCAAACACAACCGCTGTGTACATGTATCTGGAATGCGTATATGTATTTGTATACATTTGTATACATGCGTGGGCAAACCTCGACAAGCCATGCTGGGTCGCAGATATTAGTTACATTGCCATGAGGGTGGAGGGTTGAGACAGAAAAAGAAAAGAGTTAAGGAATCAATTGTTTTGGGTAGTAAACTCATGTTAAATGTGTATTATAATCAAATTGAGAAAAAACCCCAAAAAACAAAATCAAACATTGAATGTGTCTTTGAGTGACAATATTGGCTCCCATTGGAACAATGATGGCTCAGCACTTGAATTATCTTTGCACGTTCCAGACTTTGCAGCACATGAATGATAGGAGATCTGTGAGCAGAAAGGAGAGTGGAAATGGTGAGCTTTGCTAGTATAGTCTTGCCCCACAGAGATGGGCAGATCACTGCTGACTTTTGAGAGAGCACAGGGTGACCAGTTACCTTTTGCCCACATAATGTTGGAACCCAGCATTAAAACCCAGCGTTTACATCACTAGATGCTCAGACATGTTGTATCAAGCTGATAGGCAAGAACCTTCAGCTCTAAGAGGCCCCCTAGCTCATTCCTTTCTTTTATTTATGCTGGAATGTCTTGGCCAAGACATCGTGGCTTTTTCATATTGAGATGAAAAGCATGAAATCTGATCATTCTGTGAAATTTTCAAATTTAACATCTTCTTCCAAGCTATAAGTATCTGCCACATGAATCCTTATTTCAAGACCTATAAAACAACAAATGCATTTGCACAACACAGAAAGCCACAGTTGTTTGATGTGTCATTTGACTCCTGCAGCAGGACTGCAGAAGGGTCTTTTTTGTAAAACTTTTGAGGTCTTCATCAGTTTTCCCAAGGGCCTACTGTAATCCTTTGATATTCAAATATAATTCTCTTTTGAAGAGCTTAGTGGGTCATCACCTAGTTTCCCTTCTACCTTCCTGTCTTCTTCAGTGAACTCTTTCAACTCTGCCAGATTCTCACCCGGCAAGAGCCACGTGCGTGATCTGAGCAGTACTTCCCATGACTCAGCGAACTGCATCTTCTGCAAGGTTCGCAAGTTCCCTTTGCAAATTGTGGGCATTATATTTCCACCTTGCTTGTCCTTTCTCCGGATGGATCGGGATATTGGCATATAGGACGGTGTTGCACAGGAAGGGATGTCCGAGTGGGAAGTAACTTGTGGACACTTCGTTTGTAAATGAAATTGTGATGAGGGCCTCCGCTTCCCTCTTTAACCCTAAGAACTAGGAGGATTTAGATAATGGATTCTTAGAAGAAAGAACGCCACATCTGCCATCACCGGTTATTACAAGGTTTGCTACTCTTGCCATTGTTATCGTCAGCCTCCTTGGGTGCTTGTCATGCCCTGGGCTCTGCACTCCTGCCTTACTCTTCCCTGACTTAGTCCTGTTCTGTGCCAAGCACTGTTGAAGGGACTGGGGACACAGCTGTAATCAAGACAGACCACGTCTCTCTCTCCTTGGGCTTACTTTCTAGTGGCGAAGAAGCAAAATGAATGAATGAGATCATTTCAGAGACCAAGGAATGTGCTGCAGAATCCAAAGAGGGAATGGGGGTGAGTGGGAGGGTGACTTTAGAGAGGGTGGTTAGGGGCCTGACCTGAGGCCTGAATGATAACCAGGTGGCCATGGAAAGATCGGAGGGGAAGCATTCCTAGGCGGAAAGAACAGCTAGTGCAGAGGGCTTCAGGTGGGAACGAGGCTGGTGTGTGGGGAGGAGGGACACGGGCTGAGCTGAGTTTCTAGCAGGTGTTGCCCATGGGAGACTTCGGGCTTGATTTTAATTGGGGTGAAGCCCTCTTTGGATAATTTTATGTAGATGAATGACATGATCTAATTTTTATTTAAAACAAAACAAAATCACACAGCAATGTCTCCCAGATGTAAGAAAACATGGTTGTTGTTTTTTTCCCTTGTGCATAGTGTTTTCTTGAAAATCCACTAATTCCATTAACCCAACTTCGTCTGCTTTGTTCTCTCCCTCTCTTCTGTTCTTGCTTCTGCTACATGTCAAGGGTTTGAGCTTTGGAATCAGGCAAACATGGGTTCGAATCCTGACTCCACCACTTAAGAGCAGGATGATGGTTGAAAGGTGACCTTACTTCTCAGAGCCTCCATTTTCCTATCTGTAAAATGGGAGTGATGATAGTACCTAACGTATACATTTGCTGTAACACATAAATAAAATGCTTCTTGCTTGTTACAGGCAGCATTTACCATAACGCCTGGCACATGGGAAACAGTCAATGCATGAACAGTTGTACAGAGTGAAAATATGAACTTTGCCACATGAAAAAAAAAAAAAACCCAAAAGATAATCCTCCTCAGAATTTCTGAATATTGTAATAGAGACTTTGTGTGTGTGTGTATGTGTTTCAAATAGTCAGTAGAACTCTGAGGAAGCAGCTTGTTTTGACTGAGAATACTTGATACTTAGAGAGTGGGAAGCATTCCTGAAGTTTCTCTGGCCCAGGTTCTTAGATTTTTGAAGATAAATTAATCCATATCACTACTATTCTTAAAAGTCTTTCCAGAGCACTCAAGTGTGTAGGCTAAACCTTTGGAGTATTTTTTTCCTTATGACCTCTGTTTGGAAATATAAAATAGTAATGGTATAATAATATATGAATAGAAAAAGACCCTAATTTTTCTCAAGGACTCACCACACGCCCGCAAGCAGTAAGCATCTTATAGGAAGCATTTCATTTCATCTTCATAATGACCCTTTGAAGATGGCACTGTTATTTTCTTGCCCATTTTATAAGAAAATTGAGACATAGAGTTATAAAGTAATTCAGCCAGATCCCAGACAGATCTTCCTCGATTTAGAATGGGGCTACCTCCTGATAAATCCATTGTATGTTGAAGATGTATTTACAGGCGCCTGGGTGGCTCAGTTGGTTAAGCATCTGCCTTCGGCTCAGGTCATGATCCCAGGGTCCTGGGATAGAGTCCCGAGTTGGGCTCCCTCCTCAGCGGGGAGTCTGCTTCTCCCTCTCCCTCTGCCCCTCCCCCTGCTCATGCTCTCTCTCTGTGTCAAATAAATAAATAAAATCTTAAAAAAAAAAAGAAAGAATATGATTTACTATACCTAGCCTACCAAGCATCATAACTTAGCCTAGCCTACCTTAAACGTGCTCAGAGCACTTCCATTCGCCTACAGTTGGGCACCATCTCACACAAAGCCTATTTGGTAACAAAGTGTTGACTATGGCATGTACATGAAATGTACTGAATATTGCTCTGAAAGGGAGGGACAGAATGGCTGTAAGGGTACAGGTGGTTGTCAGTGGACCGCTTGTCGACCCTCAGGATCCCATGGCTGACTGGGAGCTGTCACTACCGAGCCTCACGAGAGAGGGTCGCCCCCATACACTAGCCCAGGGAAAGATCCCAATACAGAATTCCAAGTGCAGTTTCTGCTGAATGAGTATCACTTTTGCACGGCTGTAAAGCCGAAAAACACAAGTCCCCGCACTGTAAGTCGAGGACCATCTGTATTTCATATTTGAGAGTCAAACCGAGGTCCTCTGCTGCACCATCGAAGTTCTTAACAATGACACCAACATGCCACTGGAAATAAGTTCTCAATCCCATGTCTGCCTCAGATGACGTTCTTTTAAAAAGCCACACACATAATGCAAAATATATTTTCTGCACGAAGAAGATCAAAATTTTCAAGTCTTTTAGATATTTGGGAGCTGTCATTTGCATTCTTACTTGATTCCTTTTTATCTCCCTGAAACTCTTACACATTTTTTTTCATGGAAAGTAAAATCTCTTTGGTATGTCATCTGTTTGTCTGCTTTATGAGAAAGGTTTTTATTGAAACCAGATTCAAGATGAACTTGTCTCAAGATTGTTCATAGGAATTGAAAGCTTGGTTCCCATCGTCCTGAAGGAACTTTTTAATTCTTTCCATAATAATGTGAGGAAGGCATGTAAACAATATTCATCTTTGCAAGAGTATAAAACTTGTAACTCCAGTGGATTTTCTTCCTATTCATTCAGATTGGATGTGTGAGTGTGTGTGTGTGTGTGTGTGTGCACGTGTGTCTGCGTGCACGCACATTTAAATCGATGTGTTAGGACATATTTCATTTCTAATGTTTATCAAAGATCTCAAAAGTTATAATCTCTGTCCTGAAGTGGATTTTTTCCCTTCACTTTTATTGCGAAGACAAAGGGTTGGTGGCTTTTCTATCCAACTCCTTGTAACTTCCTTCCTTCTGTTTCATTCTCTTTACCCTCCTTCCTCCTATACTAACTTCCTCCTGGACAGACTTGAAAAGCCTGGAGACAATTTCCCGAGAGGAGGATTGTTTGCTATTACTTGACATGTGAAATGGGTACTGGCCAATTCCATGAAATTCTCTCCAAGTCCCTGAGTATGTACTTAATTTAAACTGGCATAAATGAAAAAAAAAAAAAGATCTAAAGATCTGTTGGGCACATAATGGTAAAATTCAACTTCTGGTATAGCTGGACACAGGTATTCAAATTCTATCACTGGGCATTTGCTCCCTGAATCTTTTGGCTCTGCTTTCATCTGAGTTTGTTCTCAGGCAGGCACTTGTGAATGTGATGGCCAAGGCCAACACTTACAGATGTACCCCCACTGGTTTGCCAACCCAAGCATAAGGAGTGTAACTCTGCTCTAATGGGTTCGGCAAAAGCCACAGGATTAGTCTAGCTTAGATCATGTGCCCACGTAAGAGGTAAGCATTTTAGTAAAGGAACTGGACGCTCTGGGTGTTGGACTTGGGTATGCACTCACTCAAGTTTGGGGGACAGACCTTCATTATCATGGAATGTCCCATCTAGGAAGTCCTAGTTCTTACAAGTTTCAAAAATACTCTCCCCATTCTCTAATATCAAGAGCTAAAGTTTGCATCTGCTGTAATTTCCAAATGCAGGGCTAGTCTAGATACCTGGATGAAAAGAACTTATCTTTTTAAAGCAATATATTGGCACTTTTAAAAAAGTCTGTCTAGGGACTGCGTCAAACTAAAAAGCTTCTGCACAGCAAAGGAAACCATCAGCACAATGAAGAAGCAACCCACTGAATAGAAGAAAATATTTGTAAATCATTTATTCAATAAGGGGTTAATATTCAAAATGTATAAAGAACTCAATAGCAAAAAAAAAAAAAAAATCTGGCTTAAAAATGGACAGAGAGGAGCTCCTGGGTGGCACAGCGGTTAAGCGTCTGCCTTTGGCTCAGGGCATGATCCCGGCGTTCCGGGATCGAGTCCCACATCAGGCTCCTCCGCTGGGAGCCTGCTTCTTCCTCTCCCACTCCCCCTGCTTGTGTTCCCTCTCTCGCTGGCTGTCTCTGTCTCTGTCTCTGTCTAATAAATAAATAAAATCTTTAAAAAAAATGGACAGAGAATCTAAATAGATAGACGTTTTCCAAGGAAGACATATGGATGGCCAACAGGCACATGGAAAAGTGTTCAACATCACTAATTATTAGGGAAATTCAAATAAAAACCACACTAAAATATCACCTCACACCTGTCAGAATGGCTACTATTAAAAAAAAACAACAACAAATCCAACAAGAAATAACAACTGTTGGTGAGAATGTGAAGAAAGGGCAAAGGGGAAGACTATATGTATATATATATATAGTAATAGTGGAATACTACTTGGCCATAAGAAAGAAGAAAATCTTGCCATTTGCAAAAATGTCAATGGACCTTGAAGACATTATGCTAAGTGAAGTAAGTCAGACAGAGAGAGACAAATGCCATGTGATTTCACGTATATGTGGAATGTAAAAAACAAAACAAATGAACAAACAAAACAAGACTTGGAGATACAGAGAACAGAGTGGTGGTTATCCGAGGAGTCAAGAGGGTTGGAAGGGGGTTCAGTAGGGCGAAGGGGGTCAATTGCAGGGTGACAGATGGTAACCAGACTTCCTGGGGTGATCACTTCTTAGTGTATACCGGTATCGAATTATTACTACATTGTACACCTGCAACTAATATAATGATATATGCCAATTTTACCTCAATTTTTAAAAAGTCTGCCCTTGGGAAGATATTTTTTTCAAAGACTTTTTCTCTGAGTGTAACACTCTTGTTTTCCACTAGCTCTTTTGGTTCCCGGCTGGAGAGTATGGAAGAGAGGAAAATTGAAAGAGATTGGCGGATGCTCTTGGCATTTTGAAAAGCCCTTCCTTGTTTTGAATCTCAGTCTCTGCCTTTTTGTCAACTGTTTCCTCTTCTCCTGGCATGGACCGTCCCCACGATTCATTTATATTCACTGTGATGCGTCAGCTGCCTGCCTGGCTTACTTGGCGCCCTGACACGTCCATCTATCACTCCTTATTCCCGCTCTCCCTCCAGCCTTCTCTCCCGAGTACAGTGTTTACCACGATTATGAATTCCTAGAGCACAGGGGAAGGGCGAAGAAGAGCTAGAGGGCATACCCAGTGCTCCTACAGGGTGACTTCCTTGGGATCTGAGATTGCGAGGAACCCCTAGTGCTTGTCACTGGCCTCTGGACCGTCTCTTCTGTGCTCCTCGGTGATGACCATTCTACACAGGATCCGGCTCTCCCTTTCTCTCTCTCCTTTTTTGTTTGTTCCTGAGTCTAGACACTGAGAGATACGAGAGTTTGGCAAAAACAATTGCTAATTAAAGTGTGTACCTGTGTGTGTGTGTGTGTGTGTGTGTGTGTGCGAGACACATATTAACGAGCCATATGAGCAGACCAAAAGAGTCTCCCCTTTCTCTTTTTGTCCTTTTTTCTGTCTTCCTGCAAATGTATTTTAAAAGTGACTGGCTATGGGGCAGCTGGGTGGCTCAGTCGGTGAAGCGTCTGCCTTCGGCTCAGGTCATGATCCTGGGGTCCTGGGATCGAGCCCCATGTCAGGCTCCCTACTCAGCAGGAAGTCTGCTTCTCTCTCTCCCTCTGCCCTTCTCCACCTCTCATGCTCTTTCTCTCTCAAATAAATTAATAAACTCTTTAAAAAATAAAAATAAAAAAATAAAAGTGGCTGGCTACAGCTGTATAAAGCAAAACACAATGCTGGCAAAGGTGTGGGAGAATCCTTCAGGCTAATCGTAGTATCTGTCAATTCTTAAGCATCTACTACAGGAAAGCAGTGCCGCAGTCTTTGCATACGTTTTCTCCCTTCGACATCACAGCAATCCCGCAAGGGAGCTATTAGCATTCCCATCTTACCTACAGGAAGTTCAAGGATTTTTTGTGACTGGACCAAGGTCACACAATTTATCAGCAGAGAATCTTGATGTTTAACTTGCATTCCAAAATCCGTGGTCTGTCCTTTTTTCCTGAATATTGCGCTGCTTCGTAAAAGGCGCCTAGGAAAGGAAAGCGGGTCAATGAGACCCATGCAGAGGTCAAAGCAGAAACAGCTGGATGCTGGAAGCACGCCCCTCCCCGGAGGAGGAGGCAGAGCTCGCGTCCACGCGCAGGCCTGACGCTAACCTAGGCCTCTGATTCCATGCCGGCCGGAGGTCCAATTTGCCGTCCTGTGTGGACGCTTGCCCCTCCAGCCTTCAACAGGGAAACTTTCCGAGTACTAGCTTTTAAAATCTTCCACGAGCCTAGGCTAACATAGGCGTGATGGTAAGACAGCATAGACGTCGGAGTCAGCTCTCTGTCCGTACCCAGACCCCGCGACTTAGCAGCTCACCGGGCAGCTGTGGGCGCGTGGATGGACTCCTGGGGCAGCCACTTTGCTCACTTGTGGAAATGCTAACAGCTTTCACACATCAGGCACCGTTCTGTCTGCTTGAAACAGATCAACTCATGTAATCTGCATCACAAAATGAGGAGGTAAGTTTGACCATTTGCCTCATTTTGCCAGAAAATGGAGGCACAGGAAGGTTAAGTAACTCTGATTCAAAGAGACAATTTAGCTCAGTGGTTCTCCTATGTGGGTGATTTTTGCCGGCCACCCCAAGGGACCTAGGGCAATGTCCGGAGGCACTTTGGATTGTCACAACGGGGCGGGGGAGGGGGTGCGTGCTGACATCTACCGGGCTGAGGCCAGGGACGCTGCTAACCACCCATAGCAGAGACTGCTCCGGCCCCAAATGCCCATCGTCCCGAGCTGGAGAAACCTGTTCCAGCTCCAGAGCCCAAGCCCCTACCGGCCGCGCCTCCCCGATGAAATCATGACACTTTGCTTCTCCCGGGATTCCTCTAAAGCGGCCACCGGAGAAGTAACGCCAGTGTCACTAGTGGGGCGCCGGGGATGCGCCTTCCGCCAGCCAGCTCTCTTCCCCCTCGCGAGCCACCCCCATCCCTCTCTCCCGAGGAGTTCTAGATCACCCAGTTCTGCTGTGCAGAGGGAGCGGACAACAACAGAGCCCCCACTTCACGCTGGCCTCTGTGTATAAAACGTCTGGAGTCCATTATCCGTCCTTGAATTTCCTCACCGCGCCGAACAACCGCTGTTTATGTTTGTGTTTACAGTCGACTTGGGCATAAGCGTCAAGGAGGATAATGTGGCCACTTTTTCCCCCAAGACAATGGAGATCGGCGCTGTTGCAGATGCCAACGGAAAGAATCTTGGGAGAGAGGCCAAACCCGAGGCACCAGCTGCTAAATCTCGTTTTTTCTTGACACTCTCTCGGCCTGTACCAGGACGTACTGGAGACCAAGCCACGGATTCATGCACTGGATCAGTGAAGCTTGATGTCAGCTCCAAGAACGCTCTACCGAACAAAGACCCAAGTGAGAGCGGGGCACTTCCGGTGGCAGCTGCGCCGGGGCACGACCCGCATAAAACCCCAGGCCAGGGCCCGGCCGGGGACGGAGGCTTCTCTGCCACTTGGGGACCAGCGCCTGTCTCACCTGAGTCAGGAGGAGCAGCCCCCTCCAAGCCCAAGGACTCCAGCTTTTTGGACAAACTCTTCAAACTGGACAAGGGACGGGAAAAGGCACCTGTCGACAGCCACCAGGAAGCCAAGGGCGCAGAGCGTCAAGACCAGGCCGAGGAAGTTTCCGGATTGTCCAGGCCCTCCGAGGATGTCCCTGCAGAGAGGGTAAGTGCTGCATGAGGGCAATCCATTTTGTGAACACCAGCTTGGGGGGTCTGGGGGGAGGGGGGCTCCGATGGGCAGGACGATGGCACCTACTTCGCTCTTAGTCACCAAGGGGCCCTGACAAGGTATCAAGCCGTCGACCCCTCTAGAACAAATAACACATTGTAGTGGAGTGTCCCCCATGTTTCTGTGGGTGGAAACATCTGTTTGAAGAGCAAGAACAGCTGTGACACATCTGTTTTATGTAAAAGAAGAGAGGAGGTGAGTTACATACAGATGAATTCGTCCTTCCATTTATCAAAGGTAGAGGAAGACAGGTTGCATTTATGATCAATAGATTCTGGGGGGAAAGGCATTAGCGGAATAAAAATGGCCCCTAAAAGACTTCACGACCCTGTCTGGTCTCAGTGAGTTGTTTCCCATTCAGTGTGTTTATAGGCTTTTGTTGGAATACATTTCGTTTCTTCCTTTTAACAGCCTGGATTGATCTTTAACTATCTTTTGCACCACAGTGTGGGTTTAAATAAAGAGCTTTTACAGTTCTGGGCAGACTCTTTTATGTACTAATTATTTTCCAACAAGCTGGAGTAATATCTTTGTAAAAACCAGATATTTTTTCAGGAGGTATCCGGAATCAGCTTTTTTTTTCCCCCTGCACAAAGAAAGGCAGGTTCTTTTGATCTTAAAAACAGCCTCGGCTTTTTATCTTGAGAGAGTTTGTTTGTATTTGGGCTGAGAAAGGAACTCCTTGAATGAAAAAGGAAATAAAAGTTGATACAGTGTATTTTAAGGTACTTGGTTTTTTTGTTTTTTTTTTTAGTCATTGGACTTTTAAATAACAGTATTTTTCAAAATTTGGGAATGCAGTCAGTAGTTGAGGTTAGAAGCAGGAAAAAATGAGATGGGCTCAGTTTTTCATTACAAGGTTCTATATCATGGCTGTCAATGTAGTTGCCTTAATAACAACTAACTGCGTGCCTTGTTGCAAATAACACTGGCTGTCATTCATTAAGCACTTACAGTATACCAGGCTCTGTTCTAAACACTGTACATATATTCTTCTCCTTAAGGAAAATGAGTATCACGTCAGTCTGTGGTTTTAATGCACCCAGGATGGTGTCAAGAATGTATTTTAAATGTTAGGCACCAGCTAAACATTCTGGTCAGTTACAATTGGGGAAGGATAATCAGGGTCGTGTGTTCAGGCTCTTACTATCAGCATTCTTGCTGGTTCTGTACATTTCTTTTTTTTTTTTTTTTAAAGATTTTATTTATTTATTCGACAGAGATAGAGACAGCCAGTGAGAGAGGGAACACAAGCAGGGGGAGTGGGAGAGGAAGAAGCAGGCTCATAGCGGAGGAGCCTGATGTGGGGCTCGATCCCAGAGCGCCAGGATCACGCCCTGAGCCGAAGGCAGACGCTTAACCGCTGTGCCACCCAGGCGCCCCCTGGTTCTGTACATTTCTATTCCAAGAACTGATTTTCAGATTTTCTTTCAAAAGTTTAAAAAATTGTCCTTCAAATGCCCCCTTCCCCAAATGCACCAGTTCAGGGCCAGCTGAACAGCTTTCTGTATAATTCAAAGTAGGTCTTCAAATGCATCCAGGCATCACATCTTTACTGAGTGTGACACTGCCAGGTACAGGTGAGACAAGGCTACAGGGGTGGCTGGGACAGAGCCCTTGTCCTCAGGGACTTTGTGGTCCTACAAGAGAAGAGGTACAAACCCCCTGAGATTCTTGTGCGAGGTGCCAAGTGCTCTCCTTGGGGAGGCTCAGTCTGCAGAAGATACTCAGACAAAGAGATTTGGCCTCACTGGCTCAGGGAACATTCCATCAAATGTATAAGCCTGGAGCTGGAAAGTCACTTGTCTTGGGGCTAGAAACTGGTCATCAATATTCATGAATATGTGAGAAATGATTTACTGCTTGACTCTGAGCAGAAACTCTTGAGTTCTCATTATTGGTCGTGGCTCCTACAGCCATTCGGAGGTTATGACTTTGTGAATAGTCATGTGTTCCATTCACTTGGGCATCCAAAGCCAACCCATTGCCCGAGTCAGGAAAAGATGGAGTTATGTATGGGAAGAGGATGAAGGACTGAGCTTTGCCCATCTTGGGACAGGTATCTAGTGACTTCTCCGAATCCCCCACCTTAATTAAGAAAACCAGTTTAGCATTTGATACCTGACCCTTGGACATGTTAACCATAAAAGCCCAAAGCAATCAATCCACTCCTATTCTAAGAAAAGTGCAGGACACTTCAGAGTTGTACTTTATCAACCCAGCTTTTTTAAATTAAAGACGCTTAGGACCAGTACCTGAATTTGAGTGGAATAAGTTCCAAAATGAGATTTGATTCAGAAGATGGGGGCTTATGTTGGGAGCATGGCAGGTATCTGATAGAGTCAAGCCCATGGGTGATATTTTAAAGTTACAGGGACCTCTCAGAAGACCCCCAAGTTATAACTTATCCTCCTTTTAGGAAAAGTGAATTCACTCCCTTAGATTCACAATGAAGTTTGCATTTGTCTCTGTTACACTACAAATGGCCGTGTTTTTATCGGTAGTATCACTGGAATCTGAATATTGCGTATCCTCTCTGCACTATTTGCATATAAAACATGGAAAAGCCAGGAGATAGCCATTTATGTCTCCTTCAGTCTGTGAACTTGTGGATATTCAAATACATATGTCTGCAAAGGTTTTAAACAAAAACAGCCTTCTGATTATTAAGGTTTCTCATCCGATCCCTGGCTGCATCGTCCATATCAGACAGGGGAGAGGGAGAAATCAATTGTTCCAAGAGTGTAATGAGAGAATCCAGCCCTCAGAAAGTAACACGAATAAAACTTCTCAATCAATGGCTTTCTTGGTGGGAGTACCGCATTAGGCATAAATGGCCGTCAATGTATTGATTCAGAATTCTTAGCATAGATTATGCGCCGGGCTCAGCCGTGTCAGCTGTCCCTCCCCTCCCACCCACACAAACCTTTTGCCCCAGTCTCACTGCATGCTTCTTCCTGGATTGGAATTCCGACCACAAACCTGCAGAGCTGTGAATTGGGAGAAAGATGCCACCATTTCATTCTGGGAGAAGCACACAAATCTTCTGTGTTTTCAGAACGACAATCTTATTTTTGTGCCTCATAAAACTACATTCAGAGCATAGCATAATTAAAACAAGGCCAGAATTCATGAACAAATCAAGCATTTACTACATAGGCCAAAGAAAAGATAAATTATATGCCTGAAAGGTTTCACTGAGCTGTGATTCACACAAACCAACGTGTTGGCAGGGATGGGATTTTATTTTTTTTTTAATTTTTGTAGTCCCTCAACAATTGGACCGGTGCTATAAGATATGCACTTAAGAGATTCGTTGCAAAAAGAAAAGAAAAGAGGTCACATAATGAAAATTTGATCTTTATCAGTTAAAAAAACAAACACCACATGTCTGTTGTCAACCAGTCATTCCAGAAGTGTCTTGGAGTTGGGGGGAGGGGGAGGGGCTTAACGTCTTACCAAACCCAAATTCAGGAAATTCAGACAAGAATATGCCTTTCTTTAAAAGTTTAACTAAATTCTCCAGGTGTTATTTAAACACCAACCTTGGCAAAACATTCAAAAGATAAATCACGGTCTAGACCTTCAAAGATCCTATAATCTAGTAAGAGACGTAATTTTTTAAAGGGAAGTTGTGAGAAGTGACACCAAACCTCAAATTCATTCCGGCTACAGATATTAAGAAAAATACTCCGTGGTTTTGCTTTGTCGTGTTCCTTTCTCTTTTGCATGTACTCCATTCAGGTTTTTATCCTCCATAAAAACTGTTCTTGCTGAAGTGGCCATGATGTCACACCTTCCCCCGCCCTGACTGTGGCAGCCAAACCCCGGATGTCTCAGTCCTGTCTAAGTCCTATGGCCTTACCAGTCACATCAGACACCGTTCCTCACCTGGTTCACACACACACACACCCGCTGCCCACGGTCCCTTGATCTCCTTTGCTGGATCTTATCCTCGAAGCCTTAGAGTTCCCCAGTCTTCAATTCTTAGACATCTTCTCTGACTACACTTACTTCCGTAGAGCCTCCCCCAATTCCAAGGGTGTAATATACAGCCATCTGCTGACAAGCCCCAAATTCATGTCGGTAGCCTAGACCCACCCCTGAAGTCGAGCCTTAAGTATCCAGCTGCCTCTTGACATGGGTACTTGAATTTCGACATCTCCATTCGAAGGTTCGCCTAACCTCGACATGTGCAAAACTGAACTCCTCTCCCACACCTAACAACAAGCAACAGCATGCCTACCTGTGTCATCCAAGGTTCCTCATCTCACTTAATGGCAACTCCAGCCTGCCACTGCTATTTAGTGGTAGGAATGGGATTAAAGAACCAAGATTTCCAGAGTCCTGCATGGTATAAAGTAGGGAATTAAAACATAAGCACTGGAGTCAAGTAGCTTAAGGTTTCAACTCCACCTCTGTTGCCTACTGGCTGTGTGACCTTGGACAAGTGACTAAACCTCTCTGAGCCTTGGTTTCTTCCTCTGTGACATGGGGATATCAATACCGCCCAGCACATTTTCCCGTTACTCACACTTATGAAAATTAAAGGAGATAAGCCATGTAGAAAACTTAGTACCGAGACATTGCATTTTGAGAAAAAGAAAATCCAGCTATTATTAGTATCATGGTTTTCCCCACTATTAATCAACATTTTCATCTTTTTACTCTGCCCTTCCATAGTTCTCAACCAAAGCTCACCAAGATAGCACAGTTGAATCTAATTTGAAAGCTACATCGTCAAAGGTAGAAGTCCTGATTTGGGTTAAAGGAAAAAAAATGGTGCAAGAGTTATAAAATTATTTGAGAAACAATAAAAGTTTAGTGCCTTTGCCTACAAGCCTCAGTTTCTTAGTCTGATATTCAAGGGTCTCCACCAGCTTTCCTCTGTGTTTCCAAATGTATTTGCCACTATCCCCTTAAACGTACCCAGTCAGAATATCCCCCATGTGACCTGCGTAGATGCCACCTGCTTCCCCACATTTTCTCCTCCTGTCTCTCTCTCTTTACCAAAAATTCACTTCACCATCAAGTGCCAAGTTCTCCATTAGGTTGACCAGATGTCCCCGCTCCTGGGTGGTTTCTGGTGACATGAATCCTCCAGTATTTGTTTTTTATGCTATACGTTAAGTCAAATTCAGTAACAAAATTGCTTTGAAGGAAGCGTCTTATCGAAACATCAAAACTTAAGTGGGAATTCCTATATCTTTACCATTTTGCAGAGGAAGAAATCCAAGCTTTAGGGAAACCAAGTCACCAACTCCAAGCTACAGAGCTAAAGAGAATTGCCCATCTCCCAAGCCCATACTTTTCATGCTCAACATTATGTCTTTACGAAATTGGTGAGATTTGTGTGATGGGGTTGTGACTAGGCGAAATTAAGTATTTGAGGAAATTTCTATTTAATTTTTTTAAATGTGAGGATATGCAACATTGGAAATGACAAGTTAAAATATAAGAAGTTTAAAAATCGCCTAATTCCCATGTTAGAGTGCCAAGTGAATTTTAAGCTGTGTTTTTATTTTGTTTTGTCTACCTTACGGCCTCAAGTCCATGCCAGTCCAACAGGTAAAGAGAACTATCCACCCAGAAGACTTTGTCAATACAGAGGAAAAATCTGTTCTAAATTATGCAAATTATGGAGTAAGCAAGGTTTTTAGCTATGATACTGTAATTTTTATAAACTGTAGGGATTTAGCACTAAGAAACGTTTGATCTGAACTGTTTCAGCAGCAGAGGTGATGTGCAAGTGTTACGAGCTTGAGCGATCCGGAGCTGAGTTCAGATTCTACCACTTACTAGCTGTGTGGTCAAGTCAAAAAATAATAATTGCCTCACTTTTAGTAATTCATTATTCATTGGCTGCGTCATAGCCTTTTGCATATTTTATCTGCTTTGATTCTTATAACAACACAAGAAGGTAGGTATTTTTATTGCCATTTAACATTTGAGGAAGCTAGAGCTCAGAGAAGTTAAGTTACTTGCCCAAGACCACACAGCTAAGTTAGTGGCAGAACCATAATCAAGATCTAACCATTGCCAAAACCTGTGACACTCAGTCATTTCAAAAACCTTGTGTTTTCATCCAGAAAAGAAAGCTACTGCCTGCCTGAGGGGGTGTTGTAAGGATAGAGGATGATACAGGCAGTCAGTAGTAATGATGCAAAATAAAACAGTCTATTTTCTAAGTTCTCAGAAAGTGAGAAACACAGAATTAAAAACTAGATCAAATGGTCTTCCTACACAATGGAGTTTGGGTAGTCTATCACTTAGGGTGCTTTTGGCTGCAAGTAAAAAAAACAAAAAACAAAAAACCACCCAATCGCTAGTGGCATAGTTAACGAGGAGAATGTTTTATTTCTTGAGCATAGTGAGAATTCTAGAGGTAGGGGGTTTACGTTGGTTCCACATCTTCATACTCCAGGGCTAGTCAGTCTTCAAGGCCTGCCATGGCTTGGTTCACGGGTTTGGCCACTTGTGGTTTCCAGATGGCTGCTGGAGTTCCAAGTAGGTACATCCATGGTCATAGTGTCCTTTCAAGGGGAAGAGGAGTTTCCTAAGAGTTACCCATTGTAAACTCAGTCACATATCTGTGTCAGGGTCCAAGGACAGCTTGTCAAGTTTCTTTAGGAGAGAGCAGACTCGGCTAACAAAGATGATATGCCATGGATAGAAACCAGATATATTTTTTTTTCTTTTTTTTTTTTTAAGATTTTATTTATTTATTTGACAGAGATAGAGACAGCCAGCGAGAGAGGGAACACAAGCAGGGGGAGTGGGAGAGGAAGAAGCAGGCTCATAGCAGAGGAGCCTGATGTGGGGGCTCGATCCCAGAACGCCAGGATCACGCCCCGAGCCGAAGGCAGACGCTTAACTGCTGTGCCACCCAGGCGCCCCAGATATATATATTTTTTCTATCCAAGTTTATATCAGGAAATCATGGCCCTATAGAAGCTGCTTCAGTATCCCCTGCTCCCATGGTAACTTACCTGAGGTTACTCATTGCACAACTGTCTCATTTGACTGGGAGCCAGTAAGAAACATTTTACATCTTGACCTGATAGACATGCATACGAATGCAACAAAGAATTCACAGAATAGCGCTGTCTTCACAGCACGGAACACACCCTAGTATTTTGTATTCTTTTCTATCCTATTGTGTTTGATGTTTGTAATGCTGGTTTCGACCCACTAAATGGTTTTCCAAGCTACTAATGGTCACAACATGAGGTTCGAAAAAATTTCTTCTACCATAATCACCGCTCTCGTGTTTGGAGATGGTGATCTTGAGGGATGTGGCTGTGTCTTATGCAACTAGGCATTCCCAGTGCCTGGTACACTGCCTGGCATGCAGTGATGTTTGTTAGATGAACCTGACAAAAATAAAGATGATAGACATCACGTTGCAACTTTGCAAAGATCTTGGAATATATTCTTGCGATCTCATTATCAGCTCTGCCTAACACAACTTTAAACAGAAAATGACTTCAAAATATATGCATGATATAGATGCCTTCACTGAGATAAACTATGTCGAATCATACGTCTGTATCATTTATTTGGTATTTTTTAAAAAAGATTTTATTTGTTTCTTTAGAAAGATACATAGAGAGAGAGAGAGCGTGCAGGGGCGGGGTGTGGAGCACAGGGAGAGGGACAAGCAGACTCGTCACCAAGCACAGAGCTCGATGCAGGGCTCCATCTCGGGACCCCAAGATCATGACATGGGCTGAAACCAAGAGTCAGATGATGAACTTACTGAGCCCCCAGGTGCCCCTTGGTATTTTTCATTCAGTCTTTAACATGTAACGGTGTTAATCGTCATGGTTGAATATCAAGTGATGGTGTTTCGCAATGAATATGCAAAATAAATTTTGAGTTAACTTTCCCTTTGGTGCTATCCAGTCTGATTCACTTCCTGTAAGGTTGTAATAACAGCCCTAATTTATTGAGCATTTACTGACTCACAGAGAGGTGAAATAACTTGCGTGAGGTCCTATGGCTAGAAAGCAAGCGATCTGGAATTTATCACCAGAGCCCCTGTGCCTATCAGTTCAAAAAAGAGGGAATATTTGAAACCTTTTGAAACATCGAAAGTTTTTAAAAAATTTCTGAAGTTAATACTTTGGGATATTAGCTAATTCTGTGAAATATCAGTCCAATGAGATCCACCTCGAAACAGGGCTCGCCATCGAAGAGTTTTAGAAAATACAACTTGCCTTATCCTCTCTCCTAAAGATTCACGATGGACATCAGCCTTCTTAAGGCCTGAGAAGTCCTGCAGCAAACAGACTGTTTCACTTTAACTGAGCATTTCTCAAACTTAATTACCCATAAAACTACTAGCCGTCTAACCAGTTGGGCATAGCTTCTGAAGGACTGTTCTTGGAAATGCTGAGTTAGGCGTGTAGACCAAAGTTGGAAAATGGCCTCTTGCAGGATGCAACAAACCACAGACAGATTTTATTTGAACTTGACAGTGTTTTAATATTTTAATTGACGGATACTATTTTTAAATGGTCAAAGTTGACAATATTTTAAAATTATGAAATCCCAATACAGTTCCAGGTATCAGATGTTTCTGGAAAGTGGAAAGTTTCATCCTATATTCCCAGACAGGATGCAAGTTGTGGCTGCCCCTCGGGATGGGGCATTCACTCTCCAGCTCGTCCAGTCCCCACCCCTCCCTTGCTCCCAAGAGTGTGGCAAGGGAGTTGTCCTTTGCTACACCACTTACATTATTACTTTTTTGTGGTAGGGTTGAGAGTAAAGCAAAATATCTCCATCACAGACCACGTTACTTCCTTCCTAGCACTTATCACAATTTGAAGCTACTTGGGTGACCATCTGGTTAATAAACTGTACATCCAG
The DNA here is from genome assembly GCF_017311325.1 of Ursus maritimus. Lineage (NCBI taxonomy): Eukaryota > Metazoa > Chordata > Mammalia > Carnivora > Ursidae > Ursus > Ursus maritimus. Next base: position 39,952,520 of record NW_024424675.1, on the reverse strand, counting down.
CCTGAAAGCCAATCTATTGGCAGGTGTTGAACAATAAATAAGAAGCTTGAATGTGCTCATGTATTCATTCAACAAACATCTAAGTACTTTCTTTGTGCCAGGAACGATTTTAGGGTGGATAGAATGATGTACCTCACGAAAGGTTTCCTTCCAATGAAGAGAGCAACAGTAAATAAGGAAATAAACAGGGGTGCCTGGGTGGCTCAGTCGGTTAAGCATCTGACTCTTGGTTTTGGCTCAGGTCCTGATCTCAGGGTCATGAGATGGAGCCCCGCATTGGGGGGGGGGCACAGAGTCTGCTTGAGATTCTCCCTCTCCCTCTACCCCTTTCCCCACTCTCTCTCCAAAATAAATAAATTAATTAATTAAGTCTTTAAAAAAAAAAGAAAATGAAAATGAACAAATAAACAAATAAATAAAAAGGGCTATGAATGAAATCAACAGAAAGATAGAAAGTAGAGTGGAGAGGTAGCAGATAATTAAGTGGGTAAGGAGCAGGGCCAAGGAGTTCCATCTAATCTAAAAATTCAGGGAAAAGGATGGGACTTTTTTTTTTCTTTTTGTGCACGAAGCCAAAGCATTCTTAGAAGGTCTGCAGTCTAATTTTGGCAGCATGCAAAACAGTTTTCTCGCTACTGAGAAGTGTTTGTTAAACAGATGACAAACATATTCCAGGCTGTGGGTCATTAGTTTTTATATTTCGAAGTACTTTAAAAAGTAAACTGGATATTTTCGCTCTAATAAACGTGAAATGCCTCGATCACTCTGCAGCTTGCACGTATTGGAATGGAAGAATCTCCCACAAATCCCTTTTGCCTGACGGGACTTGCCCCGGGAACCAGTCTCCACCCACTCTTTGCCCACAGCAACTGTGTTTTTCCATTTCATATCATACACAGTGGACTTCCAGGGGGTACTGCAAAGCAATGACTGCTGCAAAAATGCAACAAAACAAAGGGGCAAGAAAGCACATTTCATTGCTTAATTCTCTACCCACATTTCACTTGCCATTGGAAATCAAGTTGACAAAATCACTTACCTCTCAAGTAGAGGAGTTCTGAGAGAGAAAATGGAAAAGTCTTATTCACAGGAAGCAAGTGTGAATTGCTTTCTTTGATAGATTTCTTCCCCCCTCCAACTCTGACCACAATGAACAACTGCTTTATTTAATCTTATAAATACAATATCTCTGCATCAGTCAACACCATGGATTAATGAGGCTCGATCACGTAGAGGTGCTGTGTTAGGCTTTTGCTGCCGAGCTACGAGATGAGTTCTTAATACCCTGAGGTTAGGTCTGCAGAGTATTAAAGCAGGTGATCTTACGATTTACAATAAAGAGCATCAAGCTGGATAGCTGGTCCAGCCGAGCCTGTTTCAATTAGAATAAGCAGATGAAACGAACAATACTGCCTCTCTTCCAAAAAGAGGAGGGAAAATGGGTAAGTAGAACGTTTGTAGATGTGTTTCATGCAGCTTAGATTCCCCTCTTAGGAAACACGCCAGAAGACAAAGAAAATTGGCTTTTGCATTTCAGTATTTGTAGGTTATTATTTTTTTTTTAGATTATTTATTTACTTATTCGACAGAGATAGAGACAGCCAGCGAGAGAGGGAACACAAGCAGGGGGAGTGGGAGAGGAAGAAGCAGGCTCAGAGCAGAGGAGCCTGAGTGGGGCTCGATCCCATAACGCCGGGATCACGCCCTGCGCCGAAGGCAGACGCTTAACAACTGCGCCACTCAGGCACCTCTGTAGGTTATTTTTATTATCCTCTGAAGTCTTTGTTAATTTCTTAATTAGGAAGCTTGTTTCAACCATGACACATTGGCAGTCTCAAACAGCGTGCTTTTTCAATGAGCAATTTGACCTCTAGGAATTTATTGAGAAAATGGGCAAAATTTCATCCACAAAGCCTTTTTTTTTTTTTTTTTTTCTAATTCCAGCAATGTCTAGAGAAAAGCTGGGAAGATTAAAATGGTCCAGTAAGGGAGCTGTTCTGATGATTATGGGACACCCTCACCCCGGACCTCATAAGCCAGCATGACACAGACATGGGATGAGTGACCTGTGAAGACAGTGTTAAAAGTGAGAAGAGCAGGGTTCAAAACAGAAAGGATCCTTGTAGGGTAAAAATCCTATCTGCCCACTTACCCACCCATATGCATCCTTTTGGAACCCAGAGAGGGGTGTGGAATGAAAAATTACAGATTGTTGATAGCAGTCGTTTTCAGTAATGGAATACTGGGTGCAGTTTACATTTCTCCTCTTTGCTCATCCATATTTTCTCCTTTTTATAAACGGAGTGAGCACAGGGTACTTACTGCCTGGCTGAGTTGAAGAACGGACTACAATCTAGGTAATGTCCGGATCCTTCCAGCAGAGTGCGCTGTAAGGCTTGAGGCATCAGGCTGCTAGTAACAGTTTCCGCAAGAAGTTATTTTTTCTTGACGGTAATTCCGGAACTATGCAATTCAGAGCTAGGGTGGCAAATCCTTGTTCAGAAATAACACTGGCTTTTTAAATACACTGTAACTCGTGTGTAGTAATCTCCAGTAGGAGATGAGAAAGAGGAATTTGGTTGTGGATGGGCAGTCTTTGAAGCCTTTCATAACTGGCATTTCTTAGGCGCTATGTTCTTTCCCTATTTTTGCCATGGGCTTGAATGATGCGAATGCCTTTTTATCAGCTGATGTGAATTTGGGCAGGAAGAGTGGGGAAAATAAAAATTAGCTACAGTGATAAACTCTCCTTAGGTGGTGTTGAGCTTCGTGGGAAAACAGTGAATATAGTATATGTAATGTAGGAAACATATATATATATTATATTTATATATTTATGTATTTATATTATATTTATATTTATTAAATATATATTTATATATAATATATAT
>NW_024424675.1:39930051-39949619 GCF_017311325.1 Ursus maritimus | reverse complement strand
TTTTTTTTTTTTTTTTTTTTCTAATTCCAGCAATGTCTAGAGAAAAGCTGGGAAGATTAAAATGGTCCAGTAAGGGAGCTGTTCTGATGATTATGGGACACCCTCACCCCGGACCTCATAAGCCAGCATGACACAGACATGGGATGAGTGACCTGTGAAGACAGTGTTAAAAGTGAGAAGAGCAGGGTTCAAAACAGAAAGGATCCTTGTAGGGTAAAAATCCTATCTGCCCACTTACCCACCCATATGCATCCTTTTGGAACCCAGAGAGGGGTGTGGAATGAAAAATTACAGATTGTTGATAGCAGTCGTTTTCAGTAATGGAATACTGGGTGCAGTTTACATTTCTCCTCTTTGCTCATCCATATTTTCTCCTTTTTATAAACGGAGTGAGCACAGGGTACTTACTGCCTGGCTGAGTTGAAGAACGGACTACAATCTAGGTAATGTCCGGATCCTTCCAGCAGAGTGCGCTGTAAGGCTTGAGGCATCAGGCTGCTAGTAACAGTTTCCGCAAGAAGTTATTTTTTCTTGACGGTAATTCCGGAACTATGCAATTCAGAGCTAGGGTGGCAAATCCTTGTTCAGAAATAACACTGGCTTTTTAAATACACTGTAACTCGTGTGTAGTAATCTCCAGTAGGAGATGAGAAAGAGGAATTTGGTTGTGGATGGGCAGTCTTTGAAGCCTTTCATAACTGGCATTTCTTAGGCGCTATGTTCTTTCCCTATTTTTGCCATGGGATGGGCTTGAATGATGCGAATGCCTTTTTATCAGCTGATGTGAATTTGGGCAGGAAGAGTGGGGAAAATAAAAATTAGCTACAGTGATAAACTCTCCTTAGGTGGTGTTGAGCTTCGTGGGAAAACAGTGAATATAGTATATGTAATGTAGGAAACATATATATATATTATATTTATATATTTATGTATTTATATTATATTTATATTTATTAAATATATATTTATATATAATATATATATATATGTAATATATATATATATATATATATATGAAATTTTTGAAGTTCCCCCAGAACATTTTAAATAGACTTTGGTTTTGGAGTTCCTTCCTGCTTGTTTGTTAATTTGCTTTCTCTTCTGGGCAAACGGGAAGATAAATTCTATCTTCAAGAATTAACCAAATTCCATTTTTCTCCCTCGATCTGACACTGGCTCCGTGCAGGTGACGGTACTCTCCGAGGAAGACAGTCTGGAGATCATTGCTGCTAGCACGTGATGCCATCCAAGTGGGAGAGGAAACAGAGCTTTCCCTTTTATCCCAGGCAGCATGTGGCTCAAATTTCTAACAGATGGAAAGGAACAGAGTAATGGGTTTCTGTACCATTCAATGTTCTTTGGACAAATTTTCTCGTGTTAAACTGTACGCTAGGCACTGATTCTTGGTACAACGATTCAAACTGAAACCAGGGGCTCCCCATCAGTGAAGAAACCTAGATGGGGGAGACATTGATCACTAATAGCTCCAGACAAGGCTTTCATGGCTTATGTTTTCACTTTGACAGTGTAGACGTTGCTTCAAGAGGCCGAAATCCAGTTGACAATTCACAGTTGAAGGAAGGTGCCAGAAGTTCCATATGGGTTTTATTATAGACAATCAAATTATGATAAGGCGGCATTATTTTTCAACATGACAAATTGTTATCACTTAACTAGTGTCCCTGTCTGTTTGCCCTTTGAAGCCAAGAGCAAAGGGAGAAAATAGGCTTCTTCCATCCAGATGAAAAACAAGCTGACACCGTGAACACCTGCTTGTATCAAAGAAGTTTCCAGATATTTCCTGGGGAGCATTTTTGCTTCAGTCTAAAGTTACTGTTTGCTGAGAATGATCTGGAGGCCTGATGAGAATAGCAAAGACATATTTGTACTTAGGAACAGAGATCCTTCTACAAATAACTCAATGTGTAAGGCATCATCTTTCCAACTGTGTTTAGTTTTGCCCTCTGGGTGTTTTTTAAAATTTGGAATTAGTCACCTACATTTTGTTTTAATTTTGATTTTTAGATGTAATTCCTGGCTCAAAATAAGAAATTCTAAAAATGGTCTACCTGTCTACCAATGCCACCCCAATAGATAATTACTGTTTGCATTTTTAAGTGTATCCTTCCAAGATTTCTTTGCACATACACAAGCAAATGCAAGCATAAAATTTTATTCCTTTTTTTTTTTTAACACAGAAGGTAATATAATATACTGTTCTTTTTTTTTTTTTTAAGATTTTATTTATTTATTTGGCAGAGAGAGAGACGGACAGCGAGAGAGGGAACACAGGCAGGGGGAGTGGGAGAGGAAGAAGCAGCCTCCTAGCAGAGAAGCCTGATGTGGGGCCCGATCCCAGGATCCCGGGATCACGCCCTGAGCCGAAGGCAGACGCTTAACGACTGCGCCACCCAAGCGCCCCAATATACACTGTTCTATTCCATGCTTTTTTTTTTCGGGCAACACTATTTCAATATCTGTACAACTTCCTTGTTTCTAACGCTTGCGTAGTATTCCGTTGTGTGGATGTGCCATGATCTAGTTCACCGGAACCCTAACAATGACATTGGGCTGGTTCCCCAACATTTGCTAGTGCCCCCACTGCAGCAAATAACCTCCTGCATTTGGTTTTTCACACGTGTGTGACTTGAGGTTTAGATCAACTCTTAGAAGGGGAATTGCTAGAGAAAAGATTTTTCTTCTTAAAAATTTTGGTAGATAATGCCAAACTGCCCTCAATTGGGACTAAACTAATTCGCATTCCACTCAGCAGTGAACGAGAGTGCCTGCTTCTCAAACCAGCCTCCCAACGGAGTGTTTCCAAACGTTTGGATTTTTATTTTTTTCTCTCGATCTTTCCTTTTATGGGGTCTGGATTTTGAGACACAGTTGCAGAAGTCTTGTCAATCCAAAATTATAAAATATAAATATTTTTCCCGTGTTTTCTTCTAGTATTTTTATCCACTTGGATTTTGTCCTTGTGTAGGGCCGAGGTGGGACACCAAGTTAATTTGTGTTCAGATGACCATCCTGTCGTCCCTATATCTTTGATCAAACAGCTCTTCACTTCGGTTAGATCTGAGGTGTCCTCTCTATCATACACCCCATTCCCGTATGTCTCTGGATAAAACATGTTGCATAGCAGGGGAGAGGAATAGAGACAAGAGAAATTAAAATAGGAAACCTTTTGGTAGAAAGATGATATTTGAGCAAACACCTGAAGGAAGGGAGTTGGTGGAAGCAGAACAGCGTGGAGCGCACCTGCTTTTTGCCTCTGAAATAATTTGGGCCTGGAGTCAAATTCCAAATCTACTCTATGACCATATGCAAGTTATTTATTCTTTTCATGCATCAATTTATTCATCAGTAAAGAAAAAACTGCGTATAGTACTTCATGGAATCCATGTAAGAATTACATGAGTCCTTTTTAACTAGTTTAACAGAGCCTGACCCATAAAGGTTGGTCATTATTATTATTATCAGGGCGCCTGGGTGGCTCAGTCGGTTAAGCGTCTGCCTTCAGCTCAGGTCATGATCCCAGAGTCCCTGAATCGAGCCCCACATCAGGCTCCCTGCTCAGCGGGGTCTGTTTCTCCCTCTGCCCCTTCCCCTGCTCATGCTCTCTCTCTCTCACACTCTATCTTTCAAATACATAAAATCTCTTAAAAAATTACTATCATCATTGACTTTTTTTCTCATTATACATTCCTCAAAGAATTCATGGCTGCAAAATATTCCATCGCATGGAATGTGTTCATTCCTACTTGTAGAAATGTAGGTTAAGGCAGCCTAGAGGTCAACCTCACACGTGAAGACCACATGCTAATTTATTGGCCTATTCCAGAACCGTTGGACTTTTTATTTCTTCTTCATTCTTACCTTTCCAGAACTGCCCTAGAATGCTTTTTAAAAAAAATTTAATCTTGAAATTATTGTAGATTCACATGCATTGTAAGAGAGAATACAAAGAAATACCTTTATCCAGGGTCCCTCAATGGGAACATCTTGCAAAACTATGATACAACATCACAGTCAGGATATTGACATTGATACGGTCCCATGGAGAACATTTCCAACTCCTGCTGCCCCCTTCTAGATACATCCACTTCCCTCCCACATGCACCCTCTTTCTGAACTTCTGGCAACCACTCATCTGTCCTCCATTTCAGTAGTTAGGTCCTTTCAACAATGGCATATAAATGGAGTCATACAACATGTACATCTTTGAATAGGCTTCTTTCCTCCAGCAGAATTTTCTGGAGGCTCATCAAGGTCATTGAGTCTATCAATGCATATTGTTCCTTTCCTTCCTTCTTTATTGCTGAATACTCTTCCGTGCTACCGAGAGACCACGTTTCGTTTAGCCATTCATCTGTTGAAACACATTCGGTTGTTTCCGTTTGGGGCTGTTACAAATGGAGTTGCTATAAACCTCCATGTGTAGGTTTTAATGTGAATATGTGTCTTCATTTCACTGGTGAAAAAAAGCCCAGGAATGCAATTGCTGGGTTGTATTGTGGTTCTGTATTTAGTTTGTCAAGAAACTGGCAAACGCTTTTCCACTCAGGCTGTGCCGTTGTACCTGCCCACCAGCAAGCAGTGTGTGAGCGATCTCGTGTTTCTGCCTCCTTGCCGGCGTTTTTTTGGTCCGTGGCTCGTGGTATTTGCAGGTAGCTGGCTCCTCCATTTCCAAGTCTAGGATCTATGAGGCAAAAAGAAACCCCAGGGCTCTCCCCCTGTGTGGTTCCTCCATTCCCTAGCTGGTCTGTCTTCTCCTCTCCACCTGGCAGAGAGAAACCAGGGACTTCCCATTGTGTTACTGGGAGGATAAGGAAATGTTCCTATTCTCCACCTTTCTGGAAGCAGAAGTCATGTTCGCTCTAAAAGCCAGTCTAAGAGAAAACAGTTCAAGGAAAGGGGTCAAGTTCAAGCCAAAGATTTCAATGTGAAAGGCCATGAAGCTCTCAGGGGGGGGGGATCCCCAGGCAGAATCGCCACCTCCTTGCACTGAGCAGGAGGGGTTTACCCTCAGCCCCTGTCCAAGACTCGAGACCCTGCTGCACCTGGGAGATCAGGGAGGCAGAGGTCAGCATCTCCAGAGATGTCAGGAGAAAATGCCACGGTGCAGAGGAGAGAGTTGGAGGACTCCTCTGTTCCTAGAGTCCTGTCCAACCGTGCCTCCTCCGTTCAGAGTGCTTTATGCTGGGTTAAGAGGTACTAATGTTATCCGCCTTCCTCGGAGGATAGCCATTGTGGCAGATTTTCCCCAACGCCCACCTAGACCCACGGGGACCACCTGATCTTCTGCCAATTCATCCCCCCTTCAGTTGACTCCACCGTGTCCCATTTTATTTCCAGGAAGTTCGATAATTATTCCCTGTGTGTCTAGACTGGGATCACAGAAAAGAATCATTGCCTCTTACTCCCTGCAGGAAATGCCCATCTGGGAACTGGCAGTGACCTAGAATCAGGCCCTTCCACTCGCTGTGAGGAACACTGGGAGCCCGTGGGCTGTGGGACCAGAGGGGCTCAGAGCAGCTGACCCAGCCTGGACGTCAGGGGCCTTCCGGAATAGATGCCTCCCCCGCCCCCCCATCCCCCTTCTTGGAGGACTTCGCCCAGCGTCTAATTCACCCTCTGTTCCCTCATCTCCTTCCTTTTGTTTCTCTTGCAATCTTCACTGCTTGAGGCATAAGTTACATTTATTGGTTCGTCTGCATTTTTGTTTGGTTTTGCTTTGCACCCCTGCTAGAATGTCAGCTGAGGACAGGGCCGTGTGCTTCTCGTTCGCCGCTATGCGCCCAGTCACTGCGTCCGTGTGGCGCTCCTGGTAGACACCTGATAAATAGCTTCTTTCCTAATTCTTATGCTATCATAGCCAGATCTCAAACCTTGCAGGGATTCAAAAGTCCAGTCCAATTTAAAAACTTCAGTCTTGGGCCGCCTGGGTGGCTCAGTTGGTTAAGTGTCTGCCTTCGGCTGCAGTCATGATCCCGGGGTCCTGGGATCGAGTCCTGCACTGGGCTCCCTGCTCAGCGGGGAGTCTGCTTCTCCCTCTGCCTGCTGCTCCCCCCCGCCCCAGCTTGTGCTCTCTCTCTCCCCGACAAATAAATAAATAAAATCTTTTAAAAAATTGAAAAAAATATAAACTTCCATCTCATATCCATTTTAACATTCATTCCAGTTTTTTCTGGAATCAAGCTCTGATGTGACCTTGGAGTTACCATCTGGAAGGGGTAGGACTTACTCTTACTTCTCCACTGCCGTCAGGTGTGTGTGTTCAGGGAGGAGGGATTGAGAGAAAAGAGCTCTAGTCTTTTTGCCTTTTGATGCCATTGTCCTCTTTTGACTCATTGCATTTTTTGTATTGTAGGCAAACACGGACATCTCACTCTGGGGTAGAGGTGGGGCCTTCTCTGCCTTGAAGTTCCCTGAGGGAACTCTCTACTCTCTGCTGCTATTGGGTCTCGTTGCCCTGTACCCCACCCTCATGGTGAGGGACAGCAAGGCTGCTCCAGCCCAGAACCTTCCACAGCACCTTCTCCTTAAGCACTTCCCCAGTCCGGCTCAGGGTGGCATTTCCCTAACCACCATGATGTCATACCCCCTCCACCTTCGATGAACTGAATAACCTCACCCCAAACCTTCCCCAGGCCTATTCCCTCCTCATCGCTACATTTGTCATGCTCTTTTCTCTGGCTAAAATCCCTCCCCCACCTCTACCCGTCTTCCTGTGACAGGCTCCATGGCCAAGGGCAAACAGGGCTTCAACCTCGGGCCTTCCCCTCCCTCGACTCCAGTTGTTCTCAGCCCCGGGGCACATTGCAATTCCCTGGGATTCTGCAGACCTCCAGAAATTCTCATTTAATTGGCCCGAGTGGGGTCTGGGCAGGGGCATTGGCTTCAACACAGCCCAGGCGGTTCTAATATGCCGTCCAACTAAGCATCCGTGGGCCAGAGGGGTTCACTTGTCTTTTTATCAGAGGACTGTCCTCTCTCCTAGCCTTTGTCCATGACAAGGCTGGCAGCCACAGGAAGGTCTTGTGGAATAGCTAGCGTTCACTGAATGCTTACCAGGCCCTTGTCCTGGGTCCTGTGAGTGGACTCCCCCATTTACTTCCCCCATGACTGTAAGAGGCAGGTGTTACTCATTATCCTCCTATAGCTAAGCACACCAGTGCACGGATGTTCGGGAACATGCCCCGGACTGCACAGGTGTGGGTGCTGGAGCAGGGAGTGGAGTCCGGGCCGCTGGCCCCGGAGCGTGGGCTGACACCCTGTGGTCTCTCTGCAGTTTGGGCCCTAGTCCAAGTTCCCCGCATAGCGACTGAATGCAGATGAGACAATGAGTGAATGGAAGTAACTTTGTCCTAGGCCACACCGTAAGTCAGACCCAGCAGGGCATTTCTCTATTAGCTTTACTCCTTGTAACACTTTCATAACAGTTCATCTTCCAAAACACCTGTTTGATTATTTCTGTAATATTTGTTTATTTCAAATTTTATTTCAAATGTTCTTTGTACTCGGCTTCACCTAAGCAAAAATATCCACAGTACCAAAGGTTTAATGCTAGGAATATTTTTCGAAAGCACACTGAAACAGTAACTTTGTGCGAGTGCGAGCACCTGTGGGTATACCAGCACTCATCGGCTAGAAACAGAATTTTCAGCCATCCTTTTGTCTTAACAATGTGGATCTGAAATATACCTTGGATAAAAAAAAAAAGAAAGTTCAACTCATATTAGAACCTGTTTTTAATTTTTTTTTTAAGATTTTATTTATTTTTTGACAGAGAGAGAGAGAGCACAAACAGAGGGAGGGGCAGAGGGAGAGGGAGAAGCAGACTCCCCGCTGAGCAGGGAGCCGGATGCGGGACTCCATCCCAGGACCCAGAGATCATGACCTGAGCCCAAAGCAGACACTTCACCGACTGAGCCACCCAGGCGCCCCTAGAAACCTGTTTTTTAAAAGAGCGTCTCTTCCAACACAGAACAGTTTTTGTCTGGAATTAGCTGGAAAACCTAACAGGTTTGTTACCGCTGTGGCTTTTAGCTGCTTTTAGTTTTACAAATTTCCAGATCTTTATGGGGCATTTCACAAGAAGCACCTCTCCATTTAGAAAGAGTGCTGGGGCTGAGGGAACCCTGTGGGATGCATGCGTTATTATTACCTTTTCAAATATTCATCAAAATGTGTTTTTGTATTTTTATAGCCCTTCCACAAAAGCCCCATTTTTAATGCAGACTATTCTGGTCTGGCCTCTGGCATTCGGCGAGTCTTGTGTACATAACCCATGTGCCAAGTGAGCGCCGAGGAGAGCAGGGGTATAGAAACTCAGAGAAGGGAATACATGGGTGCTGTGGACGGCAGGACCCAGAAAGACGTCAGTGGAGAATGGATGCGTTTGAAGTAACCTGCCTTAGCCCAGGGTCATGGGCGTAGAGCTGGGGAAAGGAGTACAGGTTTGGAATGCTTCCTACCCTCCTGCGTGAGTTAGGGGAGAAAATCAGTCCCTATATCACATCCCTTGCACCAATAAGCTCCCAGATCCCCAAAACGGAGTTGTTATTTTAAAACATCATACTTTTAGGGACACCTGGGTGGCTCAGTCAGTTGAGCATCCGACTCTTGATTTCAGCTCAGATCACGATCTCGGAGTGGTGAGTTCGAGCCCCACACTGGGCTCTGCGCTCAGCAGGGAGTCTGCTTGAAATTCTCTCTCCCTCTGCCCCTCCCCCTGCTCATGCTCTCTCTCTCTCTCTTTAAAGTGGGTCAATAAATCTTTAAAAAAACAGTCAGTTACTTTTAAAAAGTTGATATGATCCACGCTGTGGGGATTGTGGGAAGTCAAATGGAGGCATCTCTGGGGATAATGTACAGATCATTAGACCAGGTGACCATAAAGTTGGGGAATATTGGCATCATACACAACCTCTTTGTAGAATTGGGAGAAAAGGGGTTTTGTTTGGGAGGCAACGTGTACTGCTATGTTTGTTACCCTCTGGCTCCAAACAATGTCCCTCCGACTGGCTGCAAATGCTGAATAGCTTAGAAAGCAGAGGAGGGGAAGGAAGAGTGAGCGACTCTGATAAGCTCCTGATTGTTCTGCACACCCGTGGGCAGAAGAAGTATGGCTGGAATTAGGGGGCAAGGGAGAAAGGGGTGCGAAGCAAAAGCTATTACTGTGAGAGTCCACATTCAACCAGTGGCGATGGTGAAAACTCTGTTTTACACCTAGGACATAGCGGACAGCAAGGGGAAGGAAGGACAAGAGATCCCCACTGAGAGTTGCTCTGTTCCTGGGGACCCAGAAGAACTGGAGACTGCAAAGGAGGACCCTGAGACCACGAATACAACCGAGAATAATAATTCCATCATGAGCTTCTTTAAAACTCTGGTGAGTGGTTGCCGCCCCTTCTTTCCTTGGTCCTATTGCTCAAAAGTTGTGTTAATTCTGCGAATAATATGTGCTTGTCATTGTATTCGATGGGAGATCATGATGGAGCAGCTGGAACATTGGAGAACAGGGATGAGATGTGCTTTGCAAGGGAATTGGGTCACATCAAACTTTCAGTGAGGGAGTCCCCAGAGCCAGGAACTGTGGTACAAACAGCAGGTGCCCAAACTGGGTGACATGAGCTGGGTTGGATTGCAACTCTCCTGCAGCCCCATGTCTTATGGTCATTGATCATACACATAATCGGAAAAAAGCCCCTTGAGTTGTTGACCTATCAAAGCAGTTTTGCCATTCAGATAGCAAATAAAACTGTAGAAATCACTTCCTATCTTGTTCCATCGACATCTACCATGTTAACGACAAAGAGGCAGGGACCCATGTCCTCTAATACTTGCTTGTCTCTGGCTCCTCATGGCAGCCCCAGCCTGGCCCACGCCAGACCTGCGAGAGGGCTGAATGAATGAATGAATCAATGAATGCATAATCAAACGGCCAGCTCCAAGTGTGTTTGGGTTCATTCCAAAGCCTAAGACTAGCCTCAAAAGGTAAAAACAAGTCAACAGAATAGGCCACAAACACCAAACGGGTGTGCATTTGTTTGCATTAGTGGTAGAAGTGATGGAAAGTCTGTGGCCTTCCAGAAGACGATATTGAATGTGGTCAAGCTCTTCGTGAATGTATAAGGTTCTGATGCATTTCAGTATAAAACATTAATTTTTTTAAACTCTTTTATACCTAGAAATTACCCAAAAGTCCTTGGCTTTCTACTGAACTTGGTAGAATGCTTCTGCACTGAAAAGGACTTCTCATTACTTTCTTTACCTGCGGAGTGAAGTCCATCACCCACCCCCCCAAAACAATGTCTCTATGAAATCAAATCACCCTAAAGGGCTAGCTATGATTTTTAATATTTGGTTTTCTTAAACTTTTAAGGTTTCACCTAGCAAAGCTGAAACAAAAAAAGATCTGGAAGACACGGTAGGTAGTTTGAAATATGTTCATGTTTGGGTTTGTGTATGGGATTGGATTTCGATTTGTGTCTGCTGCTTTGTTTCTTGAATTGTGTGTGTGTGTGTACTTATATACATGTGATATATAATATATATAATGTGTATAAATATTATATAATATATAAATATATATTACAAATATTATATATAATTATATTATATATATATTTAGCCATTTAATAGTGCTGTTAGATTGTCTTTAAAGTGTTTTAATGAAAATTTTAGTGGAAAGCTTGAAATATTTGCTAACTCTGGATAATTAATGTCACAGTCACCAATTTCTTATATAAAATAAGAACAGAATACTAATAACCATATATCATGTTAGTCTTTTTAATTGTGTGTGGAGAGACCCAGGGGATATGGGAATATAGTACAAATTGGCCACTGGAAATGAGAAAGAGGTGAGATGCAATTTAAAGTGGACGTAAACCGCTCTGTTTTTGGTTTTTAAAAAATATGTTCCTTGTTTTTTATGTAATTTAGAAAAAAATAAATCTCCACCATGAAGGCAATAGTTCGGTGAAATGAAATAGTCACCATTGGACACTTGCCAAGGGAAGACATGGTTAGAGTTAGGATGCCCTAGAGAGCCTAAATTTTTTCACTGTCATCCTAGAGATCCAACCAATTCCCCTCAAAATAAATTTTATTTGGAACAACTACTTTCTAGAGATGTTTTCCTTTACACTTGACAGAACTGATTATCCCTAATGGAACACATGGTTTAACTTTCACGGGAATCGTGAGGAAAGTTTAACTTGGTGACGGATAAGTGTCTTGCGTCCTTCTTTTGATAACTGAGAGTGCTTTGAAAGACCCTGGGACCCAATAAATGGCTTGGCCAGCCCGAAACATCTGTTACCAATATTTGAAGGGGCCAGGTTGGGAAAAGGATCCTAGAATTTATCTCAAGACCTGAGTTTGAGCTCCAGCCTGCTATGTGGTAGCTGTGTGATGGGATCCCAAGCTATCTGAATCCAAATCCCAACATCTGTAAAACTGGAACAATAAAAATTCTGTCTCCCCACCCCAGCCTTGAAGGAAGGTGTGACAATGCCTGGTAAACCGTGGAACTCTATTCAAATGTAGGTGATCGTTGTTTCCATAATCACTGCAAGATGTATTGAATGCTATGATGACATTTGTAGTGTATCAATTGTTTCTTCTAGAATGTTCTTCTTCCATTAGAAAAAAATATTTACCTGAGGTATCTACATGCGTTTTCCTATAAAATTAGTCCTTTGCTATAAGGCAGCTCGGGTCAAGTTCAATGAATAGTTGGGTCCAAATGTTTCTCTTTCGATTCTGTGTCTTGCATTGTTGAAAGTCACACAGTCAGCACAATAGGCTATAAATAGTGGGGTATGTGGGTGTGTTGTGTGGCTTCCCAAGTGACCTGATGCGCCCATTCTCTTCAGCTGCTCATACACCAGGACTCTTCCCCTCCAGAATGTGGCCCCAACTGCACGTACCTAGTTGATAAAATCTCGCTAGCCTGCCCAGAGAGGTCAGGGTCATTGCTAATGGAGCTGAGTCTCCGGAGACGGCTTTGTGAATGTAGGTTGTCTATGACACAAACCGACCTCTTTCCACAAACCTGTGTTTTTAACATCCTTTCTACCAAAGTTCTTGGATTCTTGCTTTTGAAACATCTACACTGTTTTTCCATCTTCCCATTTGGCCCGGACAATTCTGAGACTCCACGCGCCGTGCAAAATCCCCCGCCATTTGTGACTTGAGTGGACAATTCTGAATGGTTGTCGCTGGGCTGTTGCAGTTCCAGTCTCCCCTGACTTTGGCTCAGTGGACTGGCGCACAGTAGACACTTCTCTTGCCTGGGAGATCTGCCCATCTAGAAGTCAGTTGAAATTATTGCAAATGATACCGCTTCCCTGAAGTTTCTAATCCTGAATAAAAGATGGGTTGGAGAAAGAAAGCCACTCAAGGCAGTGCTTGTCTTGACTCCAGGATGTAAAAATAAACTGTTCGTTTTCATGTATCTTTTCCTTTCCCATGTGACAAGAATATTTAGACCTTTAAAACTATGTTATCTTTTTTTTTCATCTAAATATTTTGCATCATATAGACAGAGCTTAAATATCCTGTCATTGTCTTTAGCAAATGGATTTAGGTTAATCTGGGTCATTTAAATAGGTCGCCCTGTTGAAAATCAACAGGTACTTGAAATGGTCTGGGAATCTACTGGGTAGCAAATTGTCTTTGAGAGTTTAAAAAAGATGAACGTTCACATGATGGGAACGTTGTGGTTGGGGGATGGGGGTAATATACCAGCAGTTAATCGTCAAAGTGTGTCAATGCACTTAAAAACGACAGGCCGAAAAAAAAAACAAGGATTTTGTTTAAAAACAAAGTTCTAAGCTGTGACTGCTGTTGCCCGAAAGGCATCCAAAGCAGAAAGTGTCTGTGATGGCCAAGCTGGACGGAAGACCTGTGAGAACCAAGCTAAAGGCACCAAGAAAAAGCACCTGCATAGCCCCAGGCTAGGATTCGCATTTAGAAAATTCTTTAGGCATAAGGTCTGTATCTTGTTAAATTAGAAAGGAAAAAAAAAAGAAGAAGAGGAACCCTGGTCTTCACCATATGTAACGTGGCTGTCCTGGGTCCCCTCAGCTCTCCTGCAGGGAAGACAGCCTTGTGTGGCTGGGATCCTGAAAGGGAATTAAAAATGACGTGAATCAAATTTCAATGATTCTTCTAAGTCTGTGTAATTATACAGAAGCATCTGACCAGTTTCTTCCTAGTGTGGACCAGGGTTCTGAAATTATCCTTCTAACTCAGTGTTGCCCAAATGTCGAAGTGTGCATACCATTTTCATCGTTTTTGTCAGACATAGTATTAGCTGGTTGATCTTTTTACATGAAAAAGGGCTCATTTCCTATTTAAAGGTATCTTTAAAGAAAACTTCATATTACATGATACGTGGAAATATCGAGTCATTTTTCATAAAGAGGTAACCATGAATATGGCTAATAAAATTGCATTCTAGCTACCTTGTTTGTGTCAAAGGCCTTTCTAGCTTTATTAAAATACAATTTGCCAGCAATAGAAAAATGTTAAAGATGTACCAGCACCAGACGAAGCACCCCCCCAACGATGTTCTTAGAAAGATTAGAAGAGAGTTGGGGGGGAGAAAAAAGTATTTTCTCCATTTTCATGTTTTTTTAATGTTTTATCTCTGCATGACCTAAAATTACCTGGGATGCCACCAATGGTATGCTTCCTACGCTTTGGGAAATACTCTTCTAACCTCAAGAAAATAATTTCATCTTTCTGTGGTCTGTTCCATCCCTTCTCAGTCTTAACTAAGCTCATACTAAACCCAGATCAAAGCCCAAGCACAAGAAAACAATGAATGAAGCCAGAGCAATTTCTAGCTCCATGTCCTTGGGAAGGGAGGACAACACAGAAGTCACTTGTGGAGATTTCACTCTTTGAATGTCTAAGAAGACACCAGTGTTTGTCTGAAACCAGCAGTTAAGATCCCTGAATTGGGCCAGCATGCTTGGACATTTGTTTAAAATATCAGCCATTCTCCACTAAGTTGAATGCATTTATGAAAAAAAAACTTGCCCAGCTGGATGTTATAGCCCCAGGATTGTGTATGCAAATAAAATCTCCATAGAAAGATCTCCTGGCTGAATCTGTATTTGCATAAGCAAACTGTGTTATGAAGCCACCCTTTAATTTCCATACAGGCTTATTTTGTTTTGGAAAGACGGAGGGGGTGGAGGGATAGAGATTGCAGTGGGGGAGGGTTGGAGATGAAAAAGGGGTGCTACTGTGCATGGGAGACCATTTGGT
This sequence comes from Ursus maritimus, assembly GCF_017311325.1. Classification (NCBI taxonomy): domain Eukaryota; kingdom Metazoa; phylum Chordata; class Mammalia; order Carnivora; family Ursidae; genus Ursus; species Ursus maritimus. Next base: position 39,935,327 of record NW_024424675.1, on the reverse strand, counting down.
AACTGCTAGTGAAATGTGTCATAGACCTCGTGCAGAGAAATCCCCCTCAATTCCCACTTGCGGCTTCTGAGAGTCAGGGGCCTTGAAAGTTTACAAAGTGTATGACTTTCCCCTCTTCTAGCTGCATTTCAGGCAGCATTCATTCCATGCACAGCTAAGTTTCATGCCTCCAGAATCTCTTTCCTCCACAAAAAGGGGACCACCCACGTTCCATAATCCTAAAGTCTCCCGCAGATCACTGGCCTCCCATCCTGCCACTGAGTTGCATTTGGGGCGAAGATAGGATTCAGAGGAAATACTAGGAAGAAGAAGAAGCCCCCTTCTCTGGACTTTAAGGAGATAATTCCCAAATGTTCTCGGTTCTCGTTTATGCTGCAGTTCGGTGGGGCTTCTTGGCTTTTACCTCTTTTTTCTTCATTTATGATTCTGTCATCCAAAAAGATAGGAAAATAGGGCCACTAACACGGACCAGACAGACTGTTGCCTGGTTAGAGAAGGTGTGCCGCTCATCCTCAATTTCGTTGTAACCTAGGACAGAAAAGAGGAAAGTCAAGCAAATTCAGGGATAAAAACATCATCTTCCAGTTTTGCAACTCAAGAGAAAAAATGCAATGGTGACCGATTGGGATCAACTCCTAGATTCTTGTCTCTGTATCTCAATTTCTCTTACTATAAAAAGAATTTTGTTAAAAAAAATTTTTTTTTCTTATGTAAAAAAGTGGGGGAGTCCTGAAATTAATAAGTGAAATAAGCTTATTGTTCTAACTAGCATGTCAGCTTTCCTTTGCTGAACTGGGATCTTTTTCTCTTGGCTCAATCACAGGCTATGCTTCAGAATCAAACTTTCTCACATGTTCTTCAAACACTGAACATGAAACGTGCACGCAAGGCCAGGCATTGTTTTAGAATTTTTATTTGTTTATTTTTTTGCCATGTCCAAAAATGCTCGTCTCCCCACTCAGGTTTTCCCGATGCCCACCCTCTCTGCAGGGCAGCTAAAATATTAGTAGCCGGTCATGTAATTCCTAAGCTCTGCCCCATATTCATTGTTTTCTACTTCTCAGTGTAATGTTTACATCTAACTAACCCTCCCCTCTCCCACGCCCAAATGTGAAACAAGTGAACACTTGTGAAGGAAGAAGGTAAGGTCATCTGATATGCAATCTCCAAATCTAATATGTTAGAATTTCATGGGTAGGGTTGCCAGATAAAATATAGACACTCAGTTAAATTCAAATTTCAGATAAACAGTAAATAATTTTTTAGTATAAATCTGTCCCAGGCAATTCTAGGGATATACATTCTTATGCTTCAAAATTATTCTTCATTGGTCTAAAATTCACATTAATAGGGTATCTTATATTCTTATTACTGAGAGTATTGGCTAACTCTGACAACCCTATCCATGAGATTGACTCCAAAATCACGGAGTTTTTGTAATCGCTTCCATAATGCAGACAGAGTATTAATACTCAGTTGATGCTGGCAGAACACCATCTGGGCACTTTTTTGGGAGGTGAAGAGGTGGATGGGCTGGGAGGAAAGACTGTGGGTAGTCTGTGGCTCCATAGCCCACTGAGGAGGGGGAGGGTGGGTAGAAACATAACATGGCAGGATCCTCTGTAGGCATTTCTCTCTGGTCCTTTCTATGCAATTGTTTTGTTATTTATTTAATGCCCATTTCATGGCAGATACTGGGCCTTATGGGAGCTACGGATGTAATGACATCCAAGGCAATGGCTCTTACTCTCCAAGCTCATGGTCTGGGCAGGGAGATGCGTATTCAACAAATAATGACACAAACATATTACAGTTAAATTATTCTATGTATAATGGAGTTATCTCCTTGTAATGTTTTTCAAGAGTCTCTGGCTATTTTCTCAGGGCAAAGAGAAGAGGATTGCCCATTTCCCAATGAAACTGATGAATGTGGATGTGTTTCTCAGCCTTTTTGTCATTATCCCCTTCCCAATGTGAAGCTTTTTTAGATATTTTCTCCCTGGATGGGTACAATAGCACAGGGAGTGGGGAGACCTTGGCTTGCTGGAGGGGGTGGAGTATAAAGCAGGAGGTAAGAGCTTGGGTTTGGGTATCAGATTCCCTAGATTTCAATGTCAACTCTGTCCCCTTATTAGTGTAGTCGTGGGAAAGTTATTTAATCACCTGGGACCGAAATTTCCCTCTCTGTAAAATGAACATAATAATCAGTTCCTTCCTCACAGAACTCTTGTCAAAACATTCAATTGTTTAGAACAGTGCCTGGCACTGGTATCTTTGTGATTATTAAATCAAAGTTAAAAGTTGGAAATGATGTCCCTTATGTTTATTTTAACCTCCTTTAATTTCACATCTGGATTAGTAAAATAGTGCATGTTTATAATCTAAGCAAACACGCATGTATTGGCGGTGTACGCTCAAACTGTTTTTACTGATGGGAACATCATCAAAACCATTTGAAGACCGATGGCCTTGATATAAACAAACGTTCTCCCAGGAAAGTGCCTCTTACCAGCACCCTGATTCCTAATGACTTACATGAACATGATATGTTCTTTTGCAAAAGGAAACTATCTTGACTTTTTCCAAAATTTTAACACCAATGCACATTCACAATGAATCTTTGCAAGCACAGAAAATTATAACAAAGAAAATTAACACGTGTAACCCCAGCCTATGCTTATTAAAAAAAAGATCTTTCACTTTTACAATCCTGGAATCGTTCTCATTTTTTTTTTTTTTAACTCGGTAGGGTGCTGAAAAGTCGCCTGCCACTTCATCTGACGTCAAGTCCGACAAAGCGAACTTTATATCCCAGGAGACCGGAGGGGCAGCCAAGAACCCTACATCCACCGACACTGCAAAGGAAGCTGCCAAGGAAAAGGGGGGACCCACCTCTCTGCCTCTGAGCAAACTGTTCTGGAAGAAGGTAAGCCCTATTTTCAAGATTTGCAGAGTGGTTGTGGCTAGGGCGGCTAGAGAAATTATTTCAATTGGCTAATCCATGTACTCACCAAGTACAGAGTTTATTTTTCTTCCCCAAAATGACTCAACTAGTCATTGAGTTGAAGATTTGTCATTTACTCCTGGGAAGAATGAAGCGCCTATGGTGTTAGGAGCGTGTGTTTCATGGGAAAGAAAAGGTAATAAACAAGTAGATTTTTTCATTCTTGGAGTTACTCTGGTTCATGACAGACAGTTGTGGTATTTCGTGATTTCATTTTCTTTCCAAACTGGCTTAGTACTCTGGCTTCCTCCTGGATTCCTCTGAGCACCATCCCCGCCAGCAAGCTGAACCACCTCTGGGCTCCCTCTCTCTTTCCCCAGCAAGATATAATCAGTCATTATGAACCACTAAGGCTCCCTCTCCTTTTGGAAAACCAAGGTGTCCACCATTCACCACCAGGGCGAGCCACACTGCGCTCTGTGATAGGAGCATTCAAAACATTGTCTAATTTTTTTCCCTCTAGAATGGCGGTGGTGCACAAGGGAGTGCGGTGGGTGGGGCTGAGTCAGTCACGAGCTAGTCCTTGATCATCATTGCTGAGCATACCCCAGCTGCCACACATGTTTAGAGCTCTTGCCTCTTTTAAACGTGGCCAAAAGATGAGCAAGACATCGTGGGTGAGAGAGTTGAATATAATTCATAGAGCTGAAAAAAAATTGAATTAGTACTTTCATCAAAACCTCCGTGCCACTTAGCACGCAGCGCAAGGCTGGTGATAAATACAGATGCCCCTACGGTGTTCGTTTAATTCTTTGGTCCAGAATCCAGCTGGATTTCTGGAACTCTTTTCTGTTGGCTTTCTGTTGTACAGAAATCTTCCTTCTGGGCTCTGCCCAGAACACAGACTCAAGTACTTAACCAAAACTTTGGGTGATGTCATTTGGCATTCTGTTCTAATCCTCCTTCCTTCCCAACCACCAATTACTTATTTTTAAAAACCTTTTATCAGCAATATAACGTAGGAAAATTTCCCAAGTGAATCACATGTGCATATTGGTGGCCAGGCAGGTGACTTAGCCAACACATATTCAAACGTCATTTATTTTAAAAATTACATTTATTTAGCACATTAAACTCAAGATTTAATATATATTTTGCCAAAGGTGAGACTATCTATATTCAGTTTAAAAAGTAATCCACTTAAAAGGAAAGTGTCACATAATGGATGGTACTGATCTTAAGTACATAATCATAAATTTGGATCCTCTAAAGAGGGACACTGCTATGGAATTGATGTGCAATAGATTTATTGGAGGAAAACACCGTGAAGGATAAAGGGGAGGGGACAAGAGTAGGTAGAGAGAGGCGTCAGGCCACATGAGGGTCTGACACGGCAGAAGGGAGAGAGGGAAAGAAGGAGGAGAAGGTTGGAAAAGCCACAGATTAAAGGTGGTGCTGAGCCAATGGCGAATCCCAGAGCAGAGCTCGCCCACGGGGAGTTCCGTGTGGAGCAAGAACGGCCCAGTACCCTGCTGTGCTCAGTCATTGCCTGGGAGCAGGCAGCAAGAGCGTGGTCTCAGCATTAACTCTAGCGGATGCCGAGGAAGTGCGGGTCAGGGGCTGTCCTTCCAGCAGGGAAATCTGAGCAGCACACGCCGTAGCCACCACAGATGGTACACAAAACGTGGCCAAAACCATATAGGAGGCTGACAAATGACTCAAGTTTGAGCAACACTTACGGAAGGGTTAAAAGTTTGGCATCGGACAGATGAGACTCGATGAACTGCCTCAGTTTTCTAATTTGTAAAATGTAAATAATCACAGTACCTCATCATAGAAATGAAGACTTGATGACATCATGCCTACAAAACCCTTGACACCGGGCCTAGCACAAAAGTGGCCAATGAATGGTCCTTCCGACCTATGTCATTTATCTCCTGTGTGCTTGGGAGCATGGACACACTAACCAGGCCCACTTCTTCGTTTCTCCACGCCCAACAGTTAGGGAAGCTTCTAAGCTACTAAGCCTCAAATACTCCATCTGCCCTTATCTTTGGCATATATTGGTCTCTAAGGCGTATATTGGTTCCTCTTTGAAATTCAAGCTATTTCCATTGAGAAAAAAAGACAAGACCACTTGATGTTCTTCCCCCAATGGTCAGATTTCATAGAGTTCAGTCTCACTGGTTTTTTTTTTTTTTTCCTTTTTCACCATTATCTGGCTTTATTTCCTTAGCAGATTATAAAAATAATAAAGAGAAGCAAAAACCCAAATCACCCATAAATCTTTCTTTTCCTTCTTCCACCCGATCAGAAAGAACCGCTCTCTATG
>NW_024424675.1:39880815-39930040 GCF_017311325.1 Ursus maritimus | reverse complement strand
GGATGATTCACACAAGCGAATACTCTTCACGAGAGTATTTTCAGTCTCCTTTGTGCTGAGTTTTTTTGTTTTTTGTTTTTGGTTTTCTGTTGTTGTTGTTGTTATGGGTTTTGGTGCCAAATGCTTTGTGCTAAGGTGTTGAAAAGATAGCAAAGAGATTGCTGTCCTTTTGTAGCTTACATTCTCAAGGGGGGACTTATGTGCTTGTCGAAAACAAAATGAAAACCTTCGTTTTCTTTAAATTAGATAAGCTTTGGTGATAAACTCACTGTTGTAAAAATTTTGAAAAACAAAGAGAAATGCCCGAAAATTTTGATCTTTCCACTAACCCAAGTTCTCTTTCTTCTCCTCATTTAACTGGGAAGCTTTTAAACAAACTGACCTTGAACTGTATACGTCTACAATAAGAACATCAGAAATAAAATTTTCCCCCTAACATGCTGTGGTTATGAAATTAGAAGTTATTTTTATCTATACTTTTGATTGCTGAAGTTGTTCTTATTATAAAACAAAAATAACACAAATATCCTTTGAGAAAATTAATTTCAAATGATGGTGTGTATTTGCCCCCAAAATGCTTAAAATCCAGTTACCTGGACTCTACCTATGTCCCTTATTGTTGTGGGTTCTTTGGGGTACCATTTGCTCTATGACCTCACAACAGTTACTCACCCTGTTTGAGTTTCTTTTTCTTCATCTGTTGAAGGAAAGGGTTGGAATAGACGATCTTGAAAAATTCTGTTACGCAGCAAGTCTTGCATAACAGACAGAATCAGAAAGATTGGACCGCATAGCCTTGGACAAATTGCTGGCCCCCTCAAAGACTCTGTTTTCTTTTATGTAAATAGGGACACGTTTCTCCCACCGCGTTGTTACGCCAATCCACTAACTGTACCCAGAGAGACCCTCAGACATAGTAAGTGCTCAACGAACAGTTTCATCCTTTCTTCAGGAACCAACAGTTGCTGGGTCTGATTAAATATCCATGTGTGGCGTCAGGTGCCAACAGCACCCAAGGCACAAAACAAGTCTAAGACTCAATTATATCACTATCGAAACACCTGAAGTCCATTTGGAGGAACAAGGTGGATACACAGGCCTACACGTGCAAGTGTATAGGCGTGCGTGTGCGTGTGCGTGCGCACAATTTGTAAACGATACATTTGGAATATCTTCAAAATAGCATTTTCCTGCTTTCCTTTGGACGACACAAATGACGCCGTGGAAAAGAACAGGCTCTCTGAAGCCAGAGAGACACATCATCCAATCTCAGCTCCGACAGCTACTGGCTGTTTGGACGTGAGCAGGTCACTTAAACCCCGCGTGCCTTGCTTTCCTCAGCTCTGGAAGCAGGCAGTGACACCCACCTTTCGTGATTATTGGGAGGACGGAGTGGGAAAATGAATGCAAAGTGACGGGCCCCGTTTCCAAACCAAGGATGTTGCAATCCAGTGTTCGTGTGTGGGGTGCAGGTTACAGATGCTATGGGTGTTTAGAAAAGGTAGCAGTCGGGGTAGGTCCAAAAAGACTAAGAGAACTTTAAAAATCCTCTGAATCATCTGAGTTACTTGTTTCAAGTCCAGATTCCTGTATTGGATCCCAGAATCCCTGGGAATCCTGGTTAAGAAAGTCTGGCATATGGCTGGACCATTCTGGAAGCACTTGAAAGGCGGGCTGAAATGTCTAGGCTTGAGGAAAGGTCTTAGGGCCACTGTGAAAGCCATGAACTCAGAACAGCTGTCACATGATCTAAATGGTGCTTCCGGAAGACCCGCTAGCAACGGGATATCTGTTGGCTTAAGTGCTACCATGTGACAATATTTTAAAGAAACATTCTTTTTTGAATGTGCTCTTCAAAGGACAGGAACCCTTGCTACGCAAGTTTATAGTGATGCGTTTCAGGGGCTGTGTTTGGGTCCTTATTCTCAGCAATATAAATGCCCAAACAGGATCCTTCAGTTTCAAACTGGGTTTGTTGTTGTTATCGTGAATGAGGCCAGACAGTTTGTAGGCTCAGCAGAGAACAGCCAGATGTCCCGTGCGTCGACGAAGATCAGAAGTTTCTGGATTCGAGATCTCAATGGGAATCCCGCCCTCTGTGTGTTTCCTGATTAGCCCCACACCGGATTAGGTTCTTCTGACTGTGAGCTTGAGAACCCAATAAACACCTTTCGGTCTGCAGACGTGGGACTTGAACTTGAAAATCCTCTCTGGTCTACTTTGAAGTGAGCTGTTCCATCCACTGTGCAAGTGTTGTTCTCGTCTCCGAGATTTCCCTCCCGGACATATTTCCACTGTGGAAGAATCAAGTCGTCTGCTCTCCATCTGAGAGCTGATCTATCACACGGGATTCGCCAGGAGTGGAGAAGAGCGGACTGCAATCTTGTGCCCCTGGTTCCTCTGCTTGTCGGCTTTCTACAAGGTGGGAGACATAGGAGAAAAGGAAGAAGCTGCCCGAGGCCTTCATTTGTCATCGTGTGTTGAGCATGGAAAGCACGCTGGGTGCTGGTACACATGACATGTGAGATCCAGGCTGGCTCAAAGTACAGGTTCAACAGAAATACTATTGATGAATGGTCCGAGCTGAAAATCTCATCTAGAGAGAAAGCAAACCTGGTCGTGGAGAGAGAAGCTCACACAGTTACTAAAAAATGTGTTTCTGACCCTTGAAATCATCACGGCAGGGGGAAAACTTGGCTCTTAGAACCGTTTCCACCACTTCTAGCTGTACCACCTTGAACGAGCGACTTCACCTCCCTGTATCTCCATTTCTTGCTGTGTAAATGAGGGTCCCCATCCTTACAGCTCGCCGCCGCCTTGCAATGTCTACGCAGGTATACAACCCATTTGCACAATGCAGAAGACGTATTTATGAATGTTGATTCCTTTCTCCCCTCCTACTGCATGTTTTAAAGGTAAAAATAAACACAGGACTTGGAACAGAATGAATGTGAGGAAGAGCTCCTAGCCTGGAATCCAGAAGAGATGGTCTATGAACACCCTAAAATTATTTACAAAATATTTTGTTTGTGTTTATTTTTCTGGGGAGAGAGTCCAGATCTATCAAGTGAGTTGAGTCTCAAAGAGGTCTGTAAACACCACCACCCCTTGCCAAATTTAAGAACAAACGCAAAGATGATCTCCAAAGTTGAAGCTTAGCAAACTGATGTGATGATGGTGGCATGGACCTTTGATAGCATTGGGCCAACTCCTCTCCTAATTTGAGGCAGGACTGTGAATGCCAGGATTACTGTAGGGAGGCACAGTGTTTGAAGTTGGGTGTGTTGGACCCCAGCCCTCTGGGCCTCCAGAGGAGGGTTTTAACTGAACTGAACTTTGGAGTGATGACATTGGCCCATATGGAGGGCTGATGTAGGGAGGAGCTTCAGACGCCAGCCACTGCGCTGTGGTCGGGATAAGGCTGAAGGCCCCACTCCTGACATCAGTGCCTATTTGCTCTATGAGTACCATGGCGTGGATTTTTCTGGACTTTCTGCCAGAATTTTCCTGAGCAGCTCATTTGCTTTTACCTAACAGTGACTGTGCCCTGCATGATCAATCCTTTTCTCTCTTCTCATCAACAACCAGAAAATGGTAAGGCAAACGCGTCGCTGACCCACAGCCCAGGCTATGGTTTGTGTTTTCTGTAGCAACCCCTTCTCCTCACGCCATTCATGTCCTGGCTGCATCTGGGTGTTCATTTTCCCTTCGTTGCACGTTAAAAATACAGAACTATTTGTATTATCTTGCCGTACTGCTTACTTTCGTGTAAGCCTCCTTCAAGTCCGTTTCGGACCAGGCATGCGTAAGCAATTCGATGTCCAAGAATGGCACTGGAGGGCTGCGAGCCCAGCTAACTCTGTTGTTTGGGTAACATTCTGACTCTTACTTTTGTTTTTATCTCCCCTTTAGTCAGTTAAAGAGGATTCAGTCCCCGCAGGGGCAGAGGCGAATGTAAGTCACTCATTAAATGGCAGAACCATTCCATGCTCATCTTCTGCATGCTGGACCATTCATTGGGCCTTTCAGCTCCGGGGTCCCGCGTTCTTGCATACTCCAATGTCTCCCATCTGCTGTAGACTCTTTCACCCTTTCACGGGATTAGGGACCAATGGGGAATAATGCTGGGCGAAGATTTGTAACGCCTATTGAACCAATGCAAACTACACACGAAATCAGAGCAAATGTTTTTATGATTTGTTATCATTTGGGGGCTGAAAGAGTCTAGCAAGCATAAGAACATCCTCACACATCCTTAAGGGGCAATAATGTTGCACGCTGGGCTCCTCCATCTTGATCGCACTATCACCTCTATTTCCATGGCAACCCAGATTCTCTACTAACTGTGGGTGGTACCCAGGACAGGTGGTGGCACTGAGCATGAGAGCGTCTTGCTGCTCTCGATGCTGAGACTGTTGGTCTTGGGCAGGAGAGCTGACTTCTTGGATCTATGCCTGAGAGACGTAGGTTGGGCCTCACTGTCCAAACTTTCAGTGTGTTCACATCTGAAGGGGATGGTACACAGAGGCACCTCAAAAATGTAGTTTTCCAAACCATCTTCCAGGGAGATGAATAAATTGTCCTCGTGAGTCAGCAGCTTTCTGCTCTGAAAGAAGTGCAGTCTTTGGAAGATTTTGTAAGTGGGGATAAGTGAGTTCACAGCTCCTTAAGAGAGAAACTGATCATGATAACTTTGCCAAAGCAAAATATGTTTGGCTCTTTCTAGGTGTCTCCTGTTTGCTAGCTTTGGATAGGGCTTGTGTTTTCGTTTTTATTTAATTGCTGGCATTGAACTGCTGTAGAGAATCCAAGTACGTTCCAGAAATGTTGCCTGTGATGTGGGATGAAAATTAGAATGGCTATGTTATAATTCTTGTTAGGGGAAAGATCTTTCAGATCTGCTTTTTTGTTGTTGCAAGTGTTTTCTTTTCTTTCCCTCCCTTCTCCCTCCCTCTCTCCCTCCTTTCTTTCTTCCTTTCTTTCTTTCTCTCCCTTTCCTTCCTTTTATTCTTTCCTTCCTTCCTTCCTTCCTTCCTTCCTTCCTTCCTTCCTTCCTTCCTCCCTTCCTCCCTTCCTCCCTTCCTCCCTTCCTCTCTTTCTTTCTTTCTTCTTTCTTCCCTCCCCCTCTCTTTTGGCCCAAACTTAGTAGCTCAGAATAGCTAAGATCTCTCATAATTCCAGAAAATTCTCATGAATTTACCAGATCTTTTCTGCAGTCAAGGCCTCTATTTCACCAACATGTGAGGAGGAGCTCTGTGAGTCTTTTTTTCCCTGAACTTTAAATTTAAATGTTGCAGGTTAGGTCTGAAGCATCAGTTAGCTTGGAGGTTCTGAGTTTTTTTGAAGAGAAACTTGTTTTTGGATGTTTGTGTGCAGTCGCCTGTCTGAGGAACCCCTTGCAACTCAGATGCTAAAATGTGGAGTTGACCTTTGACAGACAAAGGTCAACAAAGGTCAACAAAGTACGTATAGTACTCTAAACCTCCAAGCCGGACCATTAGGTGTGATTAATCATATTGTAAGAGTCCCTTAACTCGCAACTTCTGGCTCAAATATGGTTGGGTTTATTTATTTGTTTGTTTGTTATTTTTTTTTTAAAGATTTTATTTATTTATTTGACAGAGAGAGACAGCCAGAGAGAGAGGGAACACAAGCAGGGGGAGTAGGAGAGGAAGAATCAGGCTCCCAGCGGAGGAGCCTGATGTGGGGCTCGATCCCAGAACGCTGGGATCACGCCCTGAGCCGAAGGCAGACGCTTAACGACTGAGGCACCCAGGAGCCCCAATTCATTTTTTAATTTCTCTACCACCAGTTTCTATAACCGGTCTATCAACCAATGCAAAGCATAAGACAGAGCGATTTCCACATTTCTCAAAGTTTTTCATGAGAAAAATAAGGCTTTTGAAACCCACAGAAGTTTAGTGCTTTTCCTAGAATGCGCTTCTGGTCCTACCAGAAATAAAATCTGCAGAAACTACTGAATCATTCTGTAATCTGAAAACATTTTGGCCATTGCTTAATTAAGTTAATGTTCTAACTCATGGGGGGAAAATCTCTCCTTCCCAGTGACCTGTAGGGTGAAGGACAGAGTTACTTCTGTTGTTTACCTCTCTTAGTAAGTAACCTCACAGTTGAAGTGAAAGGAAACTCAACCCAACCTAGATTTGTTTTTAAAAAAGAAATTTATTGGCACTCCTCACTGGGAAGCACTGGTTTTAAATCAGTCTTGATGCAGGACTTCTCTGTGGCTCAGCCTTGCTGGCCTGGCTACATTTCTTCTCATATCCCATCACACAGTCCAGAGGAAAGGAGAGATTGGGCCAGTGAAACCCTGCAGGCCCTGGAGTCTATTCTCTTTCACAGACTTACGTGAGTTCTCAGGCTCTATGTATGAGTCAGCTCTTGCCAGGCTGTGTTGCCGTAACATCCAAGGCCCACACTGCCATGGCTTTGAACAGCAATGATTCTTTTTGTCCTCACTCGTGCTACATGGCAGCCATAGGTTGGCTGTGGCTGATCCCCATGGCTTCCTCCTGCTGAGATCTAGACTGAGAAAAACATCCCCTTGAACAAGGACGTGCAGTTGTCTCAACAAGAGAGAAGACAGTACCAGGGGTGAGCCATGAGAAGGCTCCGAGAGCTTCCACTCCATCTTGCTTTACGGTGTGTCTGCTCATGTTACATTCGCCAAAGCAAGTCACCCAGCAGTGGGTACAGGTGTACGATCCCCTTATAGGAAGCCGGAGTGAAAAGGGAAAGTAGTACATTCTGCCACATACGCCCATCCCTGAACTCCTCTGGTCGAGGAGCTAGACCTTGGCTAGGATTGGCTTCGATTGGCGCGAGCAACTGCCTCCTGGTCAAGTAGGCTTTAACGTTCAGGAGGGTTGTCCCCCCAAATAAAACTGAGGTTCCATGAAGAGAATGAAGGCAAATAGTGACTAGATTGAAAAAATAAAATCTTTCTCAGGTCTTTATGATCAAATAATCATGTTCTAAATCAAATCAAGCAGCATCTTTAGAAGCTTGTAAAGTAAAAACTGTTAACATCACTATTGTGTGTTTTGGGTGAAGTGTCAGGGGAGGAAATCTACTTTGCTATAAATCTGGTTCCAAAACTCACAGTTCTAGTGAAAGTTGTATAATCCAAATTCCCAGAGTAAATATGGTATAATATTTGAGGCAAAAAAAGGAAAAACTTCTGCTGTAATGTATTGTCTGTGTTACACATACTGGCCATCTTCACACGAAGTCTAATATCCCCTCCTGAAATCAAGCAAGGGGGATTTGATTCTAACGTATAGCGTGAATCTGATTTTCATTATATCCCTCGTACCCGAAATTAAAATGTGCAGATGCAGTTATATACTCTAAATAGGGATTGACTTCTTCCAAAATCCTGCCCTGGAAGGATATCAGAAAACTATCCAAATAAAAATCAAATTCTATGTCTGTATATGCAAATCAGCTCCTAACTCAGCTCAAATCCTTCTGGATTTCCACACCGGACATCAGTGGATTTTCCTTGGCTGCTGAAAGCCAACTTCTTGGCCTGACTTCAAAGTTAATGGGAGTCTCTAGACGTCCCCCCAGCACCAGGCTTTTTTTCCCCCCTACTGAAATAGTTGTGTTTTGAAGAATGGATTCTGGCCTAGGATTTATGAGTTGACACCATTCAAATTTTTAAAGGCCCCGCAAGAAAACCATTGGCAATCAAAAAATTGATCATTTTATTATATAATTTTCCCTCCAGGCTCTTGCATACAAAAAAGGAACTTGCTGCTTCAATGACAGAATAATTCTGAACCAAGATTCAATGAGTCAGTCTCTGATCATTACCTCTCTAAGGGCTATTTCCCATTTCTCCACCCTTCTCCCCTTGATCTTTGGCAAGTTGGCAACTACCACACCCCCAAAGTATTTGATCATGATTAGTCTAAAGCAATTATCCCATTTTTTTCAACAATGATTTGGGAGTAAGGATGTGACCATTTCTAGCCAGTGAAATGTATGCTGAGGTAGGAAATCAAAATACAGAAGTTCATTTGGAGCAAACTTTTTGCTATGGCCTTCCTCCCTTTTTTGAGACATTAGGTTGCGGATGTGATGCCTGGAACTGTGGCAGCTATTTTATATCCATGAGGTAACAAATAAAAGGATGAAAACTCCCCATGCCAAGGATGGCAGAGCCAAAGGATAAAAGGAGCCTGGGTTCTTAAAGACATTGTGGAGCCATTGAACCAATCCTAGAACTCTCTACTCGCAAACTTGTTGTTCTATGTCGTTACTAGGAAAGTCACTATTAGGTATTCAGTTACCGGTTCGCAACTCTATCCTCATTGAAATGGCTACTTACATGTGCTATGACTTTGGCCAAGTCATTCAGTCATTCAGATTCTTCATCTCTAGGCCAGGGATAATATTACTTACTCTGAGCTCTTTAATAATTCAATAACTATTCACTGAGGTAATATATCAAAAATACCTTGCACGATGTCAGCCATAGTAAGAGGTAGTTATTAATATTATCTCTAAAAAGTGGGCATGTGCATGGTGGGTGATTCCTCATAATTCAGGCCCATGGAATAAACAGCTCTCATAAAAGCACAAGTAACCGCTAGTATTAACTGAGTGCTTGTCATGTGTCAGGCACTGTTCTAAGACCTTTATGTGCCCTGCCTGATTTAATTTTGCAAACAACTTTCTGCTGTGTATACTGTCACGGTTGAGAATTGAGAAAACCCAGGTACAGAGATATTGAGTAGGAACCTTGGTCTAGAGCCTCTGTAAGGGGAGGAGTCGAGACTTAGAGCCAGGCAGGCTAGCTCCGTAGGCGGCTCTCGCGAGCACTACATCAGCCTGCCTGCGTTTCAGGCTTACCCCCGGATTCTTGGGGCCGCAGCTGCTTTTTCAGAAATGCAGTTGAACTGAATCAGGCCCCGGTGTAGAAATCCATGACCATGTCTGGCCACCAATCCCAGTGCGTCACCTGGCTTCAGTCTCAGCCTGGTTTCCCAAGATGGGCCTGGGTCAGAGCCTGGCAGCCCATGGTAGGAGTAGCCTTCTCACAAACACTTGTGGTCCAGCGTTTTCCTTCTTTAGATGGGACAATCTGACTTGTTCACCATAACTCCTACCACTCCTTTGTGTCTTGTGGTCAATCCCTGCCGATCTTACCTGCCTTGCCTCCTTCAGACTTTTGAGTGGATGACTCCCCAACCTAGAGCTTTGTCTACAGAGGAAAGATGCTAGAAGTCATGTCAATATGTTATCAAGTGGAAGGTGGGGAGAGACGGCTGTGACGTAGTTGCCATATTTTGGGGTGTTCCCTCATGCTGATTTGTTAATGGGCACCTTTCTGCTTCGGTTGACAATACAGAAATCAAGGGTCCTTCTCAATGTGGATCGTCGGGGTCATGTGCAAACCAGTGGTATAGTCTGCATGAAGGAAAGGAAAATGATTTCTCCACAGGCATGCAGGTGTTTTGGGAAACACCTATGTTCCCTTCCTCCCCACACCCTGACAACAAGAACAAGATTCAGAGGAAGCTGGGGGGTCCGGCACCAGCAAAGACAAATGCAGAGACGCCTTTGGCTCTAGAGTGCCTTCCTTTGAGACAGGGGATGACAAACCCATTGTGGGAGGGGCCAAATATTTCAGACTGAACAGGCCACATGTAGTCTCTGTTGCCTGTCTTTCATCTTTTAAAAACATTTTACAGCCCTTTAAAAAAAATGTGAAATCCATTCTTAGCTTGGGGCCGTGCTAAAACAGTCTCGGATAGATTTGGTAGCCGCTTGCCAGCCCCTGCCTGAGGAAACAAAGAAATTATGGAGCCCTCTCCGGGCCAATTAAATCCGTGGCAGGGATCAATGCAAAACAGAAACTGTTCCAGATGCGACTGGAACACTGCATAAAGGGAGTGAGGCAATGCCAAAGAGCAGAATTTGGAATCAGAGTGCAGGTGAATCGAACCTTCCATCCAAACCCCCCCATTGCTGGCCATCCCTTCTGCCCGACGGAACTTCAAGGGGCACTGAGCTCGCTGGGTACCTTGCTGGGGGCCATCAGGAACCTCATCATGGTGGTTTTCTTGTCAAGTTCCATTTCCTTCTGAAAGCAGGAACTTTGGTTAAAAAACAAAGGCAAATGACCGGCCCCAGGGTGGGGACGGAAGTAAGGGAAGGAGGAGGTCCAGTCTGTTAAATCCGGTGCAGACTTACACTATATTTTCCGCAAAGAGGACGGGTCTTCCCAGGTGCGTGGGATCTTCGGGCGTGCAATGGAAGGTGCCATGCTCACCGTCTCTCAGGCTGGACCTTTAAGGAAATGATGACTCCTGGTTTTTATACAGGCCACGTGTAAGTCTCCTTGATGGCAGAGCAAAGAGGTGGGCCTCCTGCAGCAGAAGGGGTAGTGAGCCTGCTGTGAGCGGGAGTCCCCAGGAAGGGCCTCCTATCTAAGCCTTGTACCTCGTGGAGCAAGGTTTTTGCCACTCCCGAGTCTGCGTATGTGGCATTTTTTCAGAAATTGGCTGTTTGAAAGCACACTATATGACCTGAGCCTCCCTTCTCGAAGATGTGCCTGTGTAGAAATGATCCCTGGGTCCGACCTGTAGCACACGGACAAAGGCCCACCAGGAACCCCCCCCCCTTTATAAAGCCTGTTTTGGGGAATGTTTTTTTCTTTTTTTTCCCACTGTCTTATGACCTGGTAAAATAATCCAGGTGGTGTGTGAATCACCAGTAGAGGTTGTAAAGTCCGAGGAAGTAGAATCAGCCTTGCAAACAGTGGATCTCAACGAAGAAGGAATTGCCACACCTGAACCCTCAGAAATAAGACTCAAACGAGAAGAACGCAAACCACCGAGAACCTCCCTGATGGCGTTTCTCAGACAAATGGTAAGCCACCTGCTTCCAGTACAGCAAAGCCGAAATGCCCAGATCGGCTTCTGAGAGCGAAGGACCCATCTCAGGTGGGGTGAGCCGTAACTGTAGGTGGCATAGAGGGGATACACATGGGATCTGTCGTGTGCAGGGAGACAATTGCCTTTCCTCCTTCTGACTCAATCATAGAGCAAGTCTCAGTTTATTGCGAATGCTCCTTAATCTTTCCTTAACTCCTGCTAACTCCCTTTTTAACAAAGAAAGAGCTGGCCTTGGGTCCTGAGGTTTGGCGACCAGCAGCATCCATGCAGAAGTTAATATTGTTGTTCGCTTTCAATTTAACTTGTGTTTAGAGTTTCCTTCTGTGTATGGCAAATGATATTGTTTTTCTCATGATGGTAATGGTATGCTGTTTCCTTTGAAAATACATGTATTTACATAAAGAACATAAGGCATTGTTTAAAGGATGAGGTAAGAAATAGGCCAAGTGATATACGGATGTTGGAAAAATTCTGAAAGTGATGTGTGAGTGACACAAATTTGGACAAAGCCGATTTATAAATAATTCCAATTATAAAGTGACAACATAATTTTCCAATAGTGAACGTGTATAACCCAGTTGGTGAATTTGCCATGCTGTTAGCTTGCATAAAAGGGAAAGAATGTGGGCAGATGTTTTTTGGTGTCTCTGAAGTGTCATGTACATTAAATAGCAAAGCATCCAAGAACTTAAATAATAT
This sequence comes from Ursus maritimus, assembly GCF_017311325.1. Classification (NCBI taxonomy): domain Eukaryota; kingdom Metazoa; phylum Chordata; class Mammalia; order Carnivora; family Ursidae; genus Ursus; species Ursus maritimus. The sequence continues at coordinate 39,918,413 of NW_024424675.1, read as the reverse complement.
AATGCAACAAAACCCAACTTGGTTGGAAGACAAAAAGCAAAAGCCCATGTAAAAGGTCATTGGTTTAATTCTCTTTTAATGAAAAACAAGAATTTCATTATAGTGTACCATTATTTTCAGGAGTATTTGGGAGTTTAATCCTTTGAGAAAGCAACCCTCTGGTTTCACAGGCTCCGCCTGTTAAGGAATTCTTTCTAGTCCACAAAACAACATAACATAACACAAGCCGCTTGCCAGTGGGAGCTGAGGCATATTAGAAATGACTCTGTTAGAAATTGTCAATAGGAGCCATTTTCTTTTATCATTGGACTCTCAGGGAGTAGGAAGCGTCGAGTTAGTAGTAAGCAGCCTGTGTGGCCGGGATCCCATCTATATTCCTGGCCATTTACTCTGCAATTTGGCACTGAAAATGGGGCTCAAGATCTGAAAGTTTTCAACCAACTTTTACACAATGTCAGGAAAGAAAAGAACATTTGGCCTTTTTCTGGCAACCCATCTACATTACAAATGGCATCCCCAAATAGCTCATTCCAACTTTCCCATTTCTGGATGGAGTTGGGAGATATCCCTCCTCCCCTGAATAGCAAATAGTATGACTTTCTCTTCCAAATAACCAACCTGAGACTTCTTCACTTAAAGACAAGAGAATGCAAGAGCCTCCAAATAAAGCATGGAAGATGTCTAAACCACCCCCTACATCCATTCAAATCAAATCCTTGAATTCTTTTTTTTTTTTTAAAGATTTTATTTATTTATTTGACAGAGGGAGACAGCCAGCGAGAGAGGGAACACAGCAGGGGAGTGGGAGAGGAAGAAGCAGGCTCATAGTAGAGGAGCCTGATGTGGGGCTCGATCCCAGAACGCCAGGATCACGCCCTGAGCCGAAGGCAGGCGCTTAACCACTGTGCCACCCAGGCACCCCCAAATCCTTGAATTCTAATGAGGTTGGACATTACTTAAATTCACCCTCCAGAGCTATCCTTTAGAGGTTTCTGGGGATATTTTCTAGCAATAGAAACTGGGTACCTCTGAGCTGTTAGGGAAACAAGTTGGAAACGAAAGAGTCCTTTATAATTGATTCTCCCTAGGATAGGGGTGGAGATAGAAGAGGACACATTTTCCCAGAACAATCGTAGCATCAGGTCCTATAATGTCCATCGTTCTTATTATCTATCATCCACAGGAAGGGTTACGCCTGGGAGCTTGAACATTATTCCTCTCTATTAATGCTGAAACTCCAAAGCTTCTATGATTTGGGGGATTTTCCCTAAAAATTGCAGAAATCCTAGTGATTCTTGTCTTGCAGTCTGTTTTGTTTTCATTATAACAATATATTGCCATTGTGAATAATTCAAATACACAGAAGACACGGGTTTTCCAGCTCACCACGATCCCACGACTCCCATTGTCATACCCAGCTCACTCACTGATGTCGCTGGGCCTATCTCTGTGGGCATTTGGTGTTACATCCCTGATACCGTGCCACCTCTGTCTTTATATCAACTTCATTGAATCACATCATCTGGATTTATCATACTCGGATTAACCATTGTTCTCTTGATGGACATTGGATTTGTTTCCAACTTGTTGCACTTCATTTGGTCATTTATGCAACAAATAATTATCGAGTACCCACTGTATTCCAGACATTGGGATACAACAGTAAGTTGTATCTGTCCTCATAGAGAATAAAGCCCAATGAGGAAAACATGTTTGTTTTTAACTCTAGGCCATATGCAGTGAGCACACACCACGTGTCTCATGCACATGATCCCAGGTCGTTCACTAACTAATCCGGTGAACATCCTTGCACACCTACTTTTATGCACATGTGCTAATATCCCCACAGCATACACTCCTGGGGGGTGGCTTCAACAATTGTTTTCAGCTTTGAGCTAACATTTCATGACTTCCAAACTAATTTAAAGTCCGGATTTATGCAGGAGAAAACCAAACCAAACCAAACCCTGCTCTCGGGGCTTGAAAATTGAGACAACATCTGACTCATCACCGAGCTTTTCATTTTTCATTTTTTGAGCCAAATAAGTGAACATTTCAAACTGATTTTAGATATTGTTAGCAAAATATAGTTCTTTTTAAAATAATTGATTTAATAGAAGAGGGAACTCAATTGTAAATGTGTCACCCTTGTTTTGTAATCAATGTCTCCATTTATCAGATCATGGATTTTCTACCTTCTCTACTTGGCCTCCATTAAATTTCTCTCGGAAGACATATTTTGCTGTCCCACAGCAATGTGACTCATGGTTGCATATTTTGAAAAAATAAATAAATGCATTGCCCAGTTTATTTCTAAAGAGATCCTTTTCTTTCCAGAAACTAACCTCTCCTAAAAATAGAAATGGAAAGAGTATCATTTTTCAAATAATCCCATTTCAGGAAAAACAAGTATATTTCAGGTAAAGATAAATAGAGTCCCCCAAGTCCTCGTACTGCATCCAACACAGGTCAAGCTACAACTTCACAAAAATCCTATGGGCTCCTACAGATTTTCAAAATAATTGCAAGGAGTAGCTAAGACATCTGTCACGCCCTAAATAGAAAAAGATTCTTATATGTATTAATTCAAGTGTATGTCAAGAAATTGGATATTTGAAGCGCCAGTATATTTTTATAGAGTGAGTGGGTGGAGATCTCTATTCATGTGCCCGCAAACCAGGTAGGCAGATGAAATCATACGGTGGTAGATAGAAATATAGAGATATAAATTTATCATCTGTCAATATTAATAACACCCTGTACTTGAAAAGTGCTTTCTTCTCCGAGCCATTGTCACCTACTGTTTCATTTAATCCTCCTCCTGTCTCTTTCTTTAGACCATTTGTTTTGTAAGAAGCTCTTTGTTGGAATCATGGTCTCAGGCATAGAGAAGGAGTGTGAGCTTTAATATCGAGCAAATATAAGACCCGAATGAGGATAGAGCCAGGAAGTCATGGTCTTCCGTTGCTTACATTCGATCTATAAATCTAACAAAACCTGTTGAAATTTACCATCTGGAGGGAAAAGAAGGGTGCTTTGTAACGGTGATTGTAAGACAAAAAAAAAAAAAACAAAAACAGGAGTCTTCCAGCTAAAGTTCTTCATCTCCCTTTCTGCCCCAAGTACCATCTATGAATACAGAGTTGCCCTTCACGAGAGGGTTTCTGAAAGTAGCATTTCTTTGGGTAATTCCTGTCTCCACAGCAGCTTGCGTTCCTTTCTACCCTTAAAGGGGATTCTGTGGTCACTTGGCGCTCTCAGGTAATAATTACAGTAATGATGATAATAGCTACTGTTTACATATCATGTGCCAGTGGCCCGGCCAGCACATTAGCTCATTGATTAGCCTAAAAACCCCATGCAACACATTCCTGCCCCACCGTGCAGAGAAGGGCATGAAGACTCAGCGTGTTTAAGTGATGCCGTCAAGGTCACAGAACTGGTAGATGGCGGCACCAGACCTCAAACTCGGGTGTTTGTTGATTCTAACGCTCACCCCTGTACTTAGATGGAACTGGGGCTTTCTGGGCTCCTGGCGGCTGATTTTTTTTGAGAGTACATGGAGGTGAACATCAGAGCTCCATTTTTGTGATTCTCCTAGTAGTGTTCTCTGTGCTTACCTGGAATCACCTGAAATGACAAGGCAAGAGAGAGGAGAATTAATACATGACTTACAGAAAGCTCGGGTGTGGTTTTCTGAATCTATTTGTCACTAAACTGAGATTTGCCTTGACTGTGTAATTTTGTCTGATTGCCCAGTTCTGTTTCAAGTGAGTATCTTGGTAAAATACAAAGGTTGGACGCATAGCCTTTGTTGATTCTGGAAATTTCTAGCAGGTCCAGTTCCTTGGATTTGTTACAATAAGGCTGACCTAGTAAACAATCCCTCATTATCAATTAAAATATTTTCCCAATTCTTTTAAATTGCAACTTAGGTTGGATTAGATTTCCATCAAAAACACACTTGCACTCCTTTCAAAGAAATGTGAACCGCCCACCAAACATTTCCACTAGAACTTTGAATAGCTAAGCGATACATGTTGCAGAGGGTTCAAACGCTCCTCGGAGTATCCAGCTCTCAGAATGTGTGACACCATGAAAGAAATAAAAATGACTTTATTAATACGCAAAGCTTGGATGTCACAACCAGATTCCATCCCAACACCGCAGGCTGGATGCCCGAGACACTTCACCTTTACCTCTCATGAATAAAAATAAACCCCTGGAAGAAAGTTACTCAGTGTTGAACTAGAAAATCTCTGAAATTACTTGGTAGCCTCCAAACTGTTCTTTGAAGTATTAGATAGTCCCTGAAAAAAATGTGGGGTTCTAACTCTAGTTTTTAGACAATGGAGAAAATGAGCTTCTACGGTCATGGTCCTTCGAATACAGAGCCCAACATGAACTATTTGAACTGGTCTCTGGAAGAGGATTCAGCAAAGAGGAAAGAATGATAGAAAACAATGAGAGGAAGGGAGGGAGGGACTTGTAAGACCCTTAGTCTAAACTCAGCACGCAGTCACCTTTGCATATATATGGCTTTCTATGCCTCAAAATGAATAACAGAGGAAAATCATAGAAAAGCTTGAGATAGTCTCTTTTTTAAAGAGGAAGGAGTTGAACTTCTTTGCAATAATCTCCCTGACAGCCGGAGGGACCGTTGTCAGGATCTTAACCTCGATCCACTGTTGCCAAGGAAGACTTTTGATTCAATCTAAATTCTCCCCCAAGGGCTAGCAAAGAAAGGGAGGGCAAGAAAGCAGATTTAAACCCTAAACTGGCGGAGGACCTAACAGATAATCAAATTGAAACCACTAACGGGAAGTTAAAAATCTCTCTCTCTCTCTCTCTCTCTCTCTCTCTCTCTCTCTCTCTCGCAGGTGGGGCCGTGCATGCCTCCTAATCTCCATTCAGATTTTGCTTAAAAAACCAACATTGTTTGTTTGGCTGGTTTTGCCATTCAGCATTCCCCAAAGGCCAGCTAATGAGGCTGTGACACCATATTCTAAAGGACACTGGGGAATGTGTTTGGGTAGGAAGGGCTCTTAACGGCAGCCTGAATTCTGGAGGCCAGGGAAATCCCAAAATGGCAAAACCTTTGGATGCAATGAGGAGGCGGACCGAGCTGGTTACAGGGAGAGAAATAGTAACCAAGAGAGTCAATCTCTTTTTCTAAATGTTCTCCAGCAAGACTGGCCCTTGTAGAACAATGCAGAAGACCCAGGGGAAGAAAAAACCACTCTCCATCTAAATGGATCTAAAGTGTGTGAAGAGGACCCAGAGATCCTTATTTGCCTCTGGGCTGAACAGCTGGGTGAAGCCCATGACAGTGATGTTCCTAAGAAAAGCACATGGAACTTCCAGACGCCAGGGGTTCAGGCAGGAGAAAGATTCCTTCCATTCCTAACCAATCAAGAAGCATGTATCAAGGTTCTACCCTATGCCAGGCTTTGTAAAGGTTGGTTTAGAGGCAGGAAAAGACCTAGAAATTGCCATACTGTGTCAAACCATTGACAGTCCTAGTCAAGACTTCTGAATCTTAGCAGCACCAAGTAGTATTTAAAGACGAGCGTGGTCGACCTCTGGGGATGGGCATGTTCCACAAACCTCCCTATTTGAGATTTATCAACCTCCATCTTATCCAAGCCCTTATTATCTTTCCTAATTAGGGGACTTCATAGTAGGTGCTCAGTGAAACGTGTGTAATTGAACGGTGCCTCCCTACCTCGGAGGAACGGTACGGGGAGGCGGTTAAGAGGATGGAATATGGAGTCATTGCCTGGTGTCAGATCCTGACTCCCTCACCTGCTGGTTCCATGACCCACGCTGGTTTCTCTGAGCTTCCATTTTCTTGCCTGTAAAATGAGGCAAATAAAATTATTCCTCGATCTTAAGGTTCTGCATGAGGAATAAATGAACTAGTGAGGGTTATTATCTCATTTGGCACCCTGCCTAACCTTTAGTAAGCACTTCACTAAAAGTTAGCTTTCATGAATAATAATTTTCATTATCTTTACTAATATGAGTACCATACGTCAGATTACAGAGACATATAATATTAATCAATCAAAAAATTATTTGAGTGCCTTTGATGTTGTTAACTGTTCTTGATGCAGGTGTTACAGGTTCTTGCCACCTGCTGGCAGAACAGCTGAGATCGTAGCAGTGGGAGTTGAAGTCTTCCTGTTTGCCCCACATTGCTTACCCCCTGTTTCCTACACCCCCTGCCTCCAGCAGGGGAGGAGGAGACGATAAGCAGTGACCAAATATATGGGCATTAAACCCGAGAAGAACTGGGCAATTCATTACCAGAGTTCTTAGGTGCTTTATCAAGCGTCAGGCCCAGAGCATTACGGAATCCACAGCTGAGACTCCGGGCCCCAGTATGGGTCTGCATTTGTCTATGCCGATTAGCTTGAAGAAGTGATGTTCAGACTCCAGTGTGCTTCAGAATCACCTGGAGGGCTTGTTGCTCACCGCCTCCCCCCGCCCCCACTCCGTGGTTCTCAAGAATTGGTATTTCTAACAAACTCCCAAGGGATGCTGAGGCTGTGGCCCTGGGATCACGGTTTGAGAACCCCTCACTGAGCCTGTGCTTTCAGGAGCCAAAGCTGTGATCCAGCCTTATCACTGATGCCACGGGCCACAGAGCCACTAAAAATGAAAAATGGGATATTCAATAAACCCCATCTGTCTGCGAGGGGAAAACCCACAGGGAAATATCTACCACCTAAATGTTACCAACAGAAGGCTACCAACGGTTCACTTGTTCACTCACGCAACACGTCCCACCGCCTCCTGGTTCCAACACCAACATTTGGTCATCATTTCTTTACCCCAGAATTACCTAATCACAGGGTTTAAGACTTCCATTGTTGTTGTTATTTGGGGAAGCCAACACTTGAATATAATCGGCCTCTGGTTACAAGCCACATGGAAATTGTGTATCTTATGAGTAATACATTTCTAGCTGGTCCTCCATTTGTCTTGACCCTGAATCTCAACCATGAATGACTGAGGTCATGCATTTCAGAACTCCCCTTGCATTCCCCATGTTGCTGTGCTCCTGGTAGCTGAAAGGTCATTGTCTGTTTGTTATTTTAGTCAGTGAAAGGGGATGGAGGGATCACCCACTCAGAAGAAATAAATGGGAAAGACTCCAGCTATCAAGTAAGTGACCCGTCAACTCTGTTCGGTGGTGGGTTTAGCTTGCATGTTCTCACTTCTTTCCAGCTTCGTTGCCAATGCAATTCTCAGCCGCAGACAACTCATTTACCATCTCTAGGTTAAGCACCTGCTGTATACCAGGCACTATCTCGGGGTCTGCGGATACATGCATGAACAAGCTAGAATTTCTCGGCTATTTCATTTAACTCATGCTTTTCCCTCTTCCCTTCCTATCCTTCAAGTCTTGGCCTAAATGTCACCTCCTCAAAGAGATGTTCTATTTCCGCCCATCATCATTGCATCTTGTTCTCTTACTTCATAGACTTTATCATACATTGTAATAAGTCCTTTGTCTATTAGTTGCGTCTCCTCTACCCCTTCCTTTCTGTGTCTGGAGCATCTGTGGGGCAAGCGAGGAGCCTCTTTTATTTTTCTATCACATTGCATAGTGCCTGGCATAGAGTAGGAGCTCTTTCTTGGGAAAAAAAAAAATTGGGTGAAAGACATGGGCTTACATGTTTTTTTTCCATGATTTTCTCCATTCTAGAAGAAACATAACTATGACATTTTTATAACTACATGTATCTTTTTTTTTTTTAAATGGGATCATCTCACGTTCGACACCCTATTTTGTGACCAGTGCCTTAACTAACTTAAAAACATACCTCCACAAAAATGTCCCCAAATAGTCTACTGATGTTTGCGATACAGAGAACTGGTTAAGAACATGATTTGCAGGCTCAGACCACCTGCGTTCGAATCCTGGCTCTGCTACTTTTTAGCTGTGTGACTAAAAACAACTTACCAAATCTCTCCGTGCCTCAGTTTCCTCATCTCTACAATGGAGCTAGGAAAAGTACTGCCTCGTGGCATTGTCATACTTAGATGAGTCTACCCGTGTAAACAGTCCTAGTACTGGGGACTCAGTAAGTGTTAGTTGCTATGTGAAGCCGTGTGGGCTACTGTACAAACTACCACCGGCTCAAAGGTTTAACAACAGACATTTGTTTTCTCACGGTTTTGGAGACTGGAAAATCCAAGATCAGGATGGTAGCATGGTTCCTGGCAAGGAGAGCTCTCTTCCTGGCTTTCCAACAGCTGCTGTCTGCTATGTCCTCATATGGCAGCTCTTAGAAGGACGCTAATCCTATTGGATGAGGGCACCATTCTTCTGACGTCAATTAACCTTAATTACTTTCTTACTCCAGCTACGCTCACACTGGGGGTTAAGGCTTCAACATATGAAGCCATAGCTGTTGCTATCATTTTGTTACTATGACTCCTGTGCCACTGATAGGAAATTACCCCCTAGTGTATTGTTCATATCCCACACACACAAATGGACAGCAATGACTATAAATAATTTATTATATTTCTATTTCCATAATAGTTGGATTAGCCCATATATTTCACCAGGGAATATATTGCTTTTTGCTACATTCAAATTATTTTTGTTTTTCATTTTCAACTTATGACTATGCCTGCCCCCAAACTCATTCTCTAGACCACTTCGGAACCAAAAATCCTGAAGTTGACTACCTTGGAAGTATGATAAATTTACTTTATTCAATATGAAATATTTAAATATAATTGTACATTTTGTCTAGGATCTGGATGTGAAACAGTTAGGCCAATCATCTTAGCGATTGTAAAACCTAAGTGAAGTCAGTACAAATCTGAGTAAGCTAGAAACCTCATTCTATGTACACTCACCTAGGAGTGCTCTGAGAATCCATCAGAGGTCCCTGGATCCAGACTTGAGGAGACGGATGTGTAATCTTGGAGACATGATAAATGCCTAGTTGAATTTTGGGGGTGGGAAGAGACATTCTCTGCTCCTTTCCAAGTTGCCTTCTCAGGGTTATGAGAGTCTTGGTTGATGATTCCAGGAGAAGAAGCCGCAGGCACCTCCTGGTCTGGGTATGCTTCCAAGGTCTGAATCAAATGGGGTGTCCCCATGACCCTGTCCTCCAACTTCCTGCCAGCACCGCTGGGTTCTAAGGGAGGGAGGACATACCCAGATGATTTGGATGAGAGTAACTTTTGTTATAAATTCTGAGAGAGTCAAATCCCAAGTAAAGATTTTAAATCATATGCATTTAATGACAAACCATTCATCACAGAGTTTAGATTCTTAGCTTACTCTGAATATAAGGAACCAACATCTGTTATTTTCGGAAGTTACTTTCTAAGCCATTAAGAAGAACATTTAAGCCTAATAGCATGGTGTAACCCTGCGGTAAATGGAGCTGATCCATTGAAAGCTCCCCTCCTGGAAAAAAAAAAAAAAATCAATGTCCTGTGAAAGTTATTGATGTGTGGGCACGTCTCCCTCCCCACCTCACAGTGATTTGCTGAGGGAAACAGTGTAGAAACATCTGGAGGGCGAGTTGCCGGCCATTCATTCAACCCATTTTGGTGGAGACTTACTATGTGTCAGACGAGGTGCTGGGAATAAAGCCATGGAAGACAGAAGAGTTTTGTTCTCTGGAGCTCCCCTTCCAGCAGAGGGAGGCGGGCAGAGCACTCTCAAATGAGCCAAGAAATCCCCAAGATTAAGGCAAACATAAAGAAAACACAGCAGTGTTTTGTCAGACAGGGGTCGGCCTTCTTCAGACCGTCTAAACAGGGACTGCGTCTCCAAGGAGGCGACGTCTGAGCTGAGACGTGACAGCAAAGAAGCAGCCATCCTGTCAAACCCTGCGAACAGCAAACATGAAGCCCCTCTTTGAGAATAGCTTGTTCAAGGAAGAAGAGGAGGCCATGTGCCTGGAGCACAAGGAACAGAGGGGAGAAGGATCGGAGACAAGGCTGGAGAGGCACATCTGGAGACTGAACAAGGATTTCCTGAGTCCTTCATCTGTATCTGGCTCTCGGATCCACGCAGAAAGAATGTGTCAGAGAGAATCTCGGTGGGCAATGTTGGGTCAGGATGACAGACGCTTCCCAGTTTGCCCGGGGCTTTGTGGTTTTAAAATTAAGTTGCATGTCCCGGAACCCCCTCTCTCCCAGACAAAATGAGAAGACTGGTCCCCGGATGTTTGGCCTTTCCCATGGGCCAGACACCATGTGACACAGGCTTTCCGTGACGGGCTACTGTAATCCTTAGACCACCGGGAGGTAGGATTTCTTTTGTTACTCCCACACGGATGAGGAAGCTGAGAGAGCCAGTGATTTATTCCAGGTCGTACAGCGAGGAGTCAGCACCACATCCTGTTTGTTGTCGTTGTCGTTGTCGTTTTGATGCCAAACACTAAGCCCTTAGCCAATAACTGGGTCTTATCATCTTCTATGCAACAAAAACAGTCAACAGGGTGTTCAAATGGTCTGTGGTCTTTCTGAAGAGCCTCGTGGTGGGAGTTTCTGTCTCAGCCTACGGGGGTGTCTGCTCTCGGCTCTCTGTTGCAGCTGGGCATCTGTATCTTACTTCGCATTTGCTACAACTTTGGCAGCCGGGGTCCGACGGAAATACTCAGAGTCACTGGTGGCAGGACAGCTTTTTGGGGTGACTCCGTGTTCGATGCTTCCTTTCTCCAAGGAAACTCTGCCCTCGGGAGCCTTTTCGGACCAGGGAATCTTCTGTCTTCTTGCTTATTTCTAAGGGGTATATCGATACTGATGAGAAATGACGGTTCTCGGCTTACTGCTTTCTCCGTCAAACTGCAACTTTGTCCAAGAACTTTTTCACTCGGGAACAATCGATCACTTTTACCAATCAGAAGTTGTAAACATGTATTCGGCAGGTCAAATGTGGCCCATGGGGGTCCTGGTGTTGTGGCTGTTTTCAAGTTTCTATGCGGAAGATAGAAGACTTGGCAGCCCTGGGGCTAGGATCCTACATAGTGTCTTGGCTGGGTCTGAGAAGCTGTTGCCCCTTTGGACACGGCACGTGACAATTCACCAAGATCCTCCCCGCCACTCCAATTTACTCCCCAACGTCAAAGCCAGCATTGCTTGAACTGGTGTTTTTCTTACACTAGAGAAATATTTCTTATGTTGCTTTCCCAACTGGGGATATAAGATCTCTAGGTGATTATTCTTACCCCTAGCCTCTGTCATGTTTTTCTATCATCTGTCTGGCCCCTGTATTAATTTCAGTTCAAGTAAATTATGGGGAGAAGGCTTTTACTTTACAGATATTTTGTTATCTGTCATTTACCTAGAATTTTCTCGAATTTTGGATTTTACAGCTTCATCCTTCCAAACTACAGGAACCAAGTAGGACGGCAAAAATTTCTCTTCAGCATGAAAGATGTACATTCAAAACCTAAAATAAAACATTTATCTTCTCTCACCACTGTTTTATAAACGAAAGAACAGTTTCACGCCAGAAATGAAGGTAGACATAACCATGAAGAAAACATTAGGCATCCCCTAGAAAAGAATCACATGTGGTTTTAAGTGGGAGAAACCCTCTCAAACCTGGCTTAAGCACAAAAGGAACAGCTTCAGGAACAGCTAGATCCAGGGGCATATGTGATGGCATCAGCACCTGGATTCTTTCTCCCTCTCTGTCTCTTCATCTCTCAGCTCTGCTTTTCTCTCTACTGCTTTCTTTTCAAGAAGACTTTTCCTGGAAATGGTGTGGGCTCTGAAACTCCAGGCTATCTTCACAGTTTCAAATCCAATGGAGGGTGGACAGACCTCTCTCTTGGTTGATTTAGTAAGGTTCTGAGATTAGCTCAGTTTTTATCCGTGTTCAGCCATCCTGAACCAATCCCAGCAGCCCGATCACGTCCAAGGCTCTGATTGGCCAGCCTGAGTCAAGTGCCTTTGTCCAGGGGTGGAATTCATTTGTCTGAACCACAGTGAAAGGAGAGAGAAGGGTGGTTCTCCAAGAAAAACCCAAGTTCTCGTCCCAGAAGAAGGAGAGAAGAATGCTTGCTAGGAAAGCATAAATAAATTGATTATTAGATAAACAAATAAATGTCTCCTACCGGGACCTTGAACCATCATAAGTATTTGCACCTTTTTCTTATTTTTTTTTCATTTCACCCAGGACTCATGAGAACGTAGACCCCATCCAATATTTCAACACCTTTGTTTTGACATACGTATTCCCCTGCTATCGAGCGTTGTCTTACAGCTCCTAAACATGCATTTTGTTTGAACTTGCTGTAGACGGCAGACTCAGTGGAGAAGGCCATCGCATCCCCTGAGCCGGAGCAGGCTGGAGCAGGCCAGAAGGGCAAAGAGGGCTCCTCCAAGGACAAGAAGGTGGCAGCCGAGGGGAACAAGCTGAAGAACAACAAGCAGGAAGCCAAAGAACCCATCCAGTGCGTGGAACCGGCCGTGGGGCAGGTGACCTCGCTGCAGAATGGGGACAAGTCCCAAAAGAGACAGGAGAAACGGCGGCAGTCTCTCGGGGGCTTCTTTAAGGGCCTGGTAGGTGGATTGTTCCTATCTTCTTTCTAGGCTCTTGGGCCAGGAGTGTGGTTCCCGCCTTCAAGGCGGGACTGGCCTAGACCTTTGTCAAAGACATATGGATGGAGCACCTGCTGTATGCCAGGTGCTGGGCTAGGCCTGGAGAGCAGAGCGGGCAGAGGCATCACCATTCGGGGGGACACTCAGGTGCAGATGAATGGGGGCAGGGATACTGAGCCTGCAAAGAGCAGGGGGGCAGAAGGCAGGACGGAGGGAGCCTGAGTGCGAGGATGTGGCCCCGCCCTGGGTTGAAAGGAGTATCAAGGAAGGCTTCCCCGGGGAGATGACCTCTAAGGTGGGGCCTCTAATTAGCCTGTGGAGGAGAAGGCAAGGGGAGGCCTGAAGGCCCAGCGTGTTCCAGGCAATGGAGAGAGTGAAATTCAGCCTGGCGGGAAGAGAGCGTGGGAGCACAGAGGCAAGGCTGGCTAGGACAGCTGATGATAAAGAGCATCAGTGTTCCTCTGTGGCCAAAGGGAGCCTTGAAGTGTTTAAATCAGGAAACTGCTCTGAACCTGACCTTGGGTGGTGGGTATACAGAGGTGACTAAAAATTAGCTCCTTCTTTGCAGAGAGGTCTAGTCCACAGTGAGCGGAGACCAGACACTCAAGAGTTAGTTAACGTCTGGGTTATTTGTGTGTGTGTATTTGGTTCTCTCTCTCCTCCCTAGCCTGGTAGCTTTAGGAGAGCAGTGCCTGCGCTGTCACGGGCGGACGTGCTGTCCTCCCCAGCACGGTGGCTAGAGCACAGCAGACACTCAAGAAGGGTTTGCTGAATGAAGGAAGGAATGCATGGGGTGACATATGGCACTAGTAAATGTTGTCTTCTATTTGGGATAATATAAATCCTGGCCCATGAGCAGAGTCTGAAGGTCATTAATCGAGAGATAAACAAGGTGGTCAAGCAGCCACTAGGAGTAGACACAGGTGATGTCATACCAGGACCCATGGGGATGTGGCTGGAGCCCAGAGGGCAGGACAAGGAAATCACACTGACAGTAGCTGTGGGTCTGGAGTTAACTGGGGTTAACCTGAACATCCGAATATCTGTAGGTGTTGGTGACCTCTGATCGATGGAGGTGGGGGAGCATGACGGTTCCCCTGGACCCAAGTTTGGTCTCTAAACAGCATCTCCGGGAACCTGTTAGAAATACAGAATCTCAGGCCCCATGTTTATTTTATGGATGAATGCCATGGTATTTCCCTCTGGCCTGTGTGTCTGAGTGTGGGTACAGAACTTCAGTGTGAGGTAGGGCTAGAAGTCACGGTTGGAGGCTGTTTGGAAATGGGAGGCCCTGGTACAAAGCCTCTCTCCTCTTCCCAAGCCTCTGGTGTAAAGCCCTCTCCGGTTTTTAAGAGGTGGTGAAGACCAGAGACTGACCATCAAAAAGACTGATCATGCTTTGAGTGGTTTTGCTGGAAAATTTGTCTCCATTCTCTGCTCCAGTTCCTTGGAGAGGAGAAAAACCCTTATCACACTTTTCTAGACATTTCCAAACTGACCATGCATTTTTTTCTGCCCAAAGTTCTGGTGGAACCATTCCCTGCCAAGCCACAGTGCCTGGGGTGGCATACTGCGTGGGGAGGGTGCTGTTCTGGAAAGATTCTGAGCTCACGGGCCCGGTCAGTTCCTTACTTTCTTGGTGGTTTCTGGTGGTTTTCTGGGGTTTATTTTATTTATTTTCTTTTATTTTTTGGTCAGAGGCTCATGGAGTGTTCTCTGCATGTCTCCTACCCATGAAATCCCTGGATCTAACAGGATGGAGCTCATCCAATAGTCCTGAACCTTTGATTTTATATGCAGGGGACATTTGGCAATGTCCAGAGACCCTTTTGGTGGTCACCACTGGGAGTAGGCGCTCCTGAGACATTGCGGGTAGAGACCAGGGATGTTGCTAAATGACCCATAGTGCACAGAACAGCCACGGGGCTGGAGTTAACCCTTCAGGTTGTGATAAAGATGGGGCAGGTATATGAAACAAACTGCCCTAAGCCAATTGATCGTTCCTGATTGTCCCGGTCCCTGAATATCTGTGGGGGAGCCCGGTCCCTGAATATCTGTGGGGGAGCCCGGTCCCTGAATATCTGTCAGAGTGGGGCCAGAGCTGAGAAGTCCAGAAATGACCAAAGAGCACATAGGACAGTGGAAAGAACAGAGCAGTGCCGAGGAGCCTGTGCCGTGAAGTTGGACAGCTTCATTGGGGCCCTAGACCTACTACTTTCTAGCTGTGTGACCTTGGGTTAGTCACTTAACCCCTCTGAGCCTTGGTTTTCCCCATGCAAAGCTGAGGTGATAATGACAGCAACCTTCTAGGGTTCCTGTGGAATAAAATGAATGTATGCCCTGCGGGGTCCAGCACCTGATAGGAAGCAGGAGTTCCGTAGGGGACGCTATCATTTCCCCGGCAAATACTCCGGGACCTTGTGTGTGGACCGGAGCCTCACCCCCAGCAAATTTAGAACATCGGCCCACATGGCTCTCACCTTAAACCCACCATGGGACTCCTTCCCCTACAATTCATTCTCCCTCCGTCCGCATGCCGCCTCCCTCTCTCCTTGCCCAAGACCATCTGCCCTTGTCAGTTCCCAAATTCATTACCCACCGATCCCGGCTTGATCTTTACCCTCCGGGTGAGGTCCTCTCTGCTCAGCTCCTTACTGCCCTCTCTTTCCAACCTGCTGCCTGGATTCTAACAGGAAACAGCCCCCTTGGCATTTCATGGAGCATCTGAAAAGAAGTGGAAGGAAGCCTTTAGAACTCATCAAGTTTCGCTGTTTGCAAGCATTTGGCTTTTGAGCAGAGGGACTCAGTTGACAAAGAAACTGTTAGAAACTTTGTGTGTGTGTGTGCACGTGCGTGTGTGTACACACATAAATGTGTCTATAGAAGCATATCTATTTGATCAACATGGAGCTCCGATTGGAGACGGAGTAGGTTCCCGCCCCCTCTTGCCCAAGAATCACCCACTTGATGGCGCCCTCATCTCTCCCACCGTCCTGGGTCCCTGACTCCTTCATGTAGTGCTAGGATTCCGTGCAGGCCGATGTGCAGTTTTTACAGAGGAATCAACAGAGATTGGAAAGAAGATAGGGCCTATTCTTAATTCCCCTGGAGTCCCCTACCTGTCCTCTTCGGCCCTCTCCACTGGGCACAGGCTGAACCGAGGCTGGGGACAATTAGCTCGGTTACCCCACCCAGCTCTTGGGAAGAGTGACAGGGCCCAGGCTGGAGCCTGGAAAGCAGGTGACCTACAGGGGGCCCGTCCATCGCTACATTAGCTTGTCCTGACTTACCTTAGAGCCTGTTTTCACATCTGTAAAACTGGGTTAATAATCACTGCCCGCCTCACTGGGCTGGTGAGAGGACCAGAGGAGGGTGGGTTTGGTTTGGCTGGTTGTACGCCGTGAAGTGCAGTCCTGAGACAGCAGGCAGGACAAGGGTGGTGTGAATGCCTCTGATCCCCAAAGTCCACGCCTCATGGGGCCAGAGGGGGAACTCGCTTTACCTTGGAGCAACTCTCTGAGATAAGTTGTGTCTCCCCCATTGGAAAGATGAAGAAACTGAGTTGAAAGGGTGAAGTAATTCCTCCAAGACGTCACAAGGCTAGAAAGTGATAGAATGGGGCATTGCACTCCAGCATCTGGTCGGAGACCATTCTTTTATCCACCACACATGCAAGGGGTATATTTATGTAGCACAAGTCCTGGCACGGAGAAAGTGTGAAACACATGGCAGTCGTTGCTCTTGATATTTCAGACTTTCATTGGGGTGCAACTTCTTTATATTTTTCTCCAGGGACCAAAGCGGATGTTGGACGCCCAAGTGCAAACAGACCCTGTATCCATCGGACCAGTTGGCAAATCCAAGTAAACAAATCACTACAGTTCCCACCAAGTTGTCCTGCCAGCAAGATGTCTTCTCCCTACTCCATTTCCTCCCCGAGCCCACTCCATGTACATAGTTTTCTTCTAATGGCCATCAAATGAAATTCTGCCTACAAATTAAGCCTGAGCTGTTGTATATTGAGGTGTATTATTTACGTCTCTGATCCAATCTTTTCCGGTAAACAGCTGTCAAGATGGTTTAGCAGGTGAACCAGTCAGGTCCGAAGACTTGATGGTGGCCAGGCAGGGGGTGGCGGGGGTGGAGGAATGCATTCTGGGTAAGTTATGAAAAATGGCAGTGGCAAGTAAGTTGCAGAAGAATGCTTGCCGGAAGGAATTAAGCTTTGTAGGAAATACGTGCTCATGCTCTAAGCTCGGAGAGGAGAGACAAAAATGCCTTTAAGTTACACCGCGAGGAGGGACAACATGGGCTCCGTGGCGGGGAGGTCGCCAATTTCCTGCAATGGAATGTGTGGGGAATGAAAAGGGAATGAACAAGGGTTGCTTTTCGAATAGGGTCCTTGAAAGTTATTGATGAGAAGGGAAAAGATTGACCGCAGAGGGTTTGAAATGATTTGGGAAAACAATTGCTTTCTGAAGCTCAGGGAGGGCAAGGATCACAACTTTAAAAAAAAAAAAAAAAAAAAAAAAAAAAAAAAAGCAGAACAAATAAAGTTGCAAATTTACTTTGCAACACAAGGGGGCACTGAGGTCTCCATTTTAATCCTGCATCCTGTAGCCCTAACAAAGATTTGGTCTCTGCAATTTTACATTATTAATGCTTCTCAGATGGCGGAGGGGCTTGCTTCATCTGTTCTGTCTGACACTTATCTCAAGTCTGTCTGTAATTTCCTAATGTTCTCAGGATGTTTTCTGATAAAACCCTCCCCATAACCCCAGTTAATAAAAAATTTTGGAAGATGATTCAAATACCCGAGGTTTTTTTAATATATGTACAGAGGAGTAAATAGGACCATGAGTCTATTAAAATGTAATTCAAAGTAGCATATGACTGACTGATATCATGTATACTGTATCTCTTTTTCTGATTTAATAAAAAAAATACATTTACATCTAAAGCATCTTTTAATTTTCAATTTTAAAGCAGGTCTCTTGTACTCTCTGAGACATCTATCCTCCACCGTATAAAATCAGTCTTCTTCCTCCATCTTACCTTCCCTCCCAGATGCTCCTAGATTTCCTTGTATATCGGCACATGCACATACAAATGTGTGTACACATATATTTGCATATACACACATGCACTTATATAAAAGTACTGTTTTAGCCCAGGCTGCCTAGAGCAGAGCCTGAGACAGGGGTTCAGGAGCATGTGATACGCCAGGGAGGACTTCCGGTGTAAAGAGGAAGTGAACAACGGGGCAGGGAGGGAGCTGAGCAAGGATTGGTCTCCGCTAGAGTTGAATTTCATCCTGATCCCCTAGGAGGCGCTGGAGCATGAATTGCACCTTTCAGTTGGTTCTACCTTCAGCCAAGGGAGGCCGGCCTTTGTACCCTTGTTGATGAGTCCCAGCCCGCTCTGGGATGTGGTGGGACAGGCAAGGCGCTCCCACTGAGCTGGGAAGCTGGGATCCCTTAGTAGCTAGAGAATGTGTGCCTGCTCAATGTCCACTATAGATATGCACATGATATGCAGATAGGTGTTTATACCCGTGTGGGAACACGTCCATACAGATAAACACACGTTACTTGCAGAAATGGAGAAATGTACGTAGACATTCATACTTATATATTACACACAAGAATAAATGCATGCATGCAGTCATATTCACACACATACAAACAGATCCGCACATACACGCTGGCTTGTAAAAATCCATCACACAATGATCCGAAGTAAACATTGAATATACTCTTCTTACAATCTGCACATTAGGTAAATAAAACCATGGCTTTGGCAAAAGAAAAAAAAAAGCATTTGGAAAATGTGTTCAGGAAAAAGATGGTATCCCTAAAAAACCAGATGTGGGGGGCCCGTTGCTGCAGGGGCCTGCTGGCTCCCAGCTTGGACGGCCGAATGCTAGGTTCCCAGGAAAGATCAGAGGTCCTTTCCTCGCAGCTGGCTTAGCTTCTTCAGACCTGCTGCTCCAACTTGGAGATCAGTGTCCGTGGCTCACCCAGTCGAGAACGACCTCGTGCCACTTCAGGTCTGAATGCTTAACTTGGCACAAATCGGGGAAAAAGTCCTTTGGGGAAGCCCTTAACTGGCAGGGTGACTTTCCTCCACCAACACCATCAGAGAACAGGGGCTGATTCAAGGAAACCATGCAGCTGCTTATTCCTTTGTCCCTGAACACCAGGGGGGTCGCCTTGTGTGACCTTTGGTGAGCTCTGGGCCATACTAGTCCATTGAGAAAGGTGACAGTTTCATTTGCAAGTTTCACCTCACTGGGCACAGGGGCTTTTGGCCCTGATGAGAAATGCCTCCAGGCAGGACTGAGTCACTAAATGCAGAAGGAGCCCTCCCATCCCCCACCTCCCCCCAAAAAAATATTTAAAAATTTTTTTCGATGACGTTCTTTGCTGAGAACCTCTCTGCACAGCCAACACTTTCTGTAACGGTTTCATATTGCCCTGGCCAAAAAAAGAGCGAGCTTTTAAATGAAATTGCTGGGGTTTGTTTTTGTTGTTGTTGTCTAAAGGCAAGAAAACTTGAGCCACAGCAGACGCAGAAAATGACTTCTTTGGGGGATTAGAAAGGTAGTTGTAGCCCCAGAACCACGATAAAACCCCATCTTTAAGTTTTGAGGATTTGTTGTCTGTCTGATTTTGTTTTGTTTTTGAGCTGGGGACTCATTCCTGATGCGTTTACAGTCAATACTAATTTCCATGCCTCCTGCTGAACTCCTGTAAAAAAAAAAAAAAGAAAAAGAAAAAGAGCAGAAACTCCCCCAAGTTAGCTCTGGAAGGCTCTTGAGTCTCAAAAGCCTTGAGGGACTGAAGTTCCTCCAACTATGGAGCCCAGAAATGCCGCTTGGACGGCACAGCCGTGCACATCGAGAAACACGAAACAAGCCTTGCAGCTGAAAGGGAACTATGGCTCGTGGGAGGGGCCGAGGGGCCTCGTTAAAAATTCACAAACTCATATATCCATTTACTTTTTATTTTTAGGTGCACAGGGAAGTGTGTCTTCTCCGGAGTCAAGAAGAAGTGGCCCTTCCAAGAATTGAGCTTTTGAGCTGAACCAGCCACCCCTGGGGGAAAAAACAAAAAACTCTGCTTTCCAGTTCCAGCGGACGGTGACTTTTTGACTGATATCCATAAAAGAATTCATTCAAAAGCGCCCTTGTTCTTAGCAGCCCGTGAGGTCCCTGGTGAATTCATCATCTAGGGAAGGGGAGGCATAACTCAAGAAATGCCCAAAAGGGAGGGAAAAGAGAAAGAAAGTTAAGTTCTTTGGGTTTTGTTGCATCCCCCTGCTTCTTAAGCAAATTATCTGGGATTTCAACACGCGCGCACACACACACACACTGGAGCTGGACTGCCCTTATTTGCTTGCAAACCGTCCAGATGCAATGGGGCCCCATTAAGTTAGACTCCAAGAGCCTGGAATCTGTGTCCTGCTGGCTCCTTCACGCAGTGCCTGCTCCCGGAAGAAAGCTGATTGCCACAACCCAGGGCCTGACAAACGCCATTTCTTATGTCAAACACTCCCACGTGGATCTTAGCCCCTAAATAAGAAAATCAGCTAGCCTTCCTGCTTTAAAGAAAATTTTGGAAAGGAAACGGTTTCAGTGATCCACTCATCCAAGTTGCAGACAGAGGGCACGTGCTTTGCAGAATGGTCTGGAAGGTAAGGGTGGGTTTTAACCATCTTCCCAATGTCCCTTTTCAAAGCCTTCTTAAAAGGCTGTTGGCACGGCGAGTTGGAATTAGGCTCCTCTTCAGTCTAGATCTTCCTCCCTCGATCGGTGAACACACAGTGTCCCTGGCCCACTGGAAATTATGGGCTCCGTTAGGGAGAAAAGAAATTACTTACCGAGCAGCAAATTCTGTACATTTGTAATTCAGATCTTAGCGCTGGCCTGAAAGCCGGTTGGGATCCAGCCCTTTGCATAAATTGGTGTTCTGGAGAGCTTAACCCTTGCAGCTCTGTTTCCTTTCCCCAGAAAGCTACTCATTTTAGCCTCTCCATCCCCTGGCCCCTTTAACGTGCGGAGCGGACAGAGTGTCCCGTGAGATTTCACAGAAGTAAGGGTAACACTAATAATGCCTCACATTCTCATATGTTGCAATTTATAGAACGCTTTCTGAATACATCATCTAATTGAAAGCTGTATACCTCTAACTGAACTTAATTGCCACCTTTGTTATATTTTATTATGAGGGCACTGGCAGGCACCTGTATGCCTTTTTTTTCTCTCTCTTCAAAGGAGAGCCTCTTGACAAAATGGCCCCCAGCTGCATTTCTGGCAATGGTTGCCATAGAAGGAGCTCATTGCTTACGTGATTGACTCTCTCTGAAGGATGTTTTTGTTGAAATCTGGCCACATGGGGGAGTTCTAGGACCTAGGGTGCTACCATCTCCAAGCCAAGCCCTTTTCCCTCCCTTCCTAACTAGGAGGTTGGGCCAAAAGGGCTCTTAAGAATGTGTTTGTTGATTAACTTCTAGGAAGCAGTCAAGTTTACTGAAGAGCACTAGAACGAGAGGGGGCCAAGCTGGGCAAGTCAACTGCTTTCCATGATTCCCAGTTCACCAGACCAAGACAAAGTTGGTTTGCTCTTCCATTCTTATCAGCTCAGTCTTAGAAGAAGGTTAAGGAAGGAGTGTGTGATTGTGAACCATTTAGGTTGGTGTCCCTGCAAAACATATAAGTTCCTCTCACCAGCTCTTCATGTTCCACGACACAGCCTTACCACCCCTGTCTCTGCGCCCAACTAGTGGGCAAGTGACTTAACCTTTCAGCTTCCTCCCTAAACAATGGGACAGTAATGGTGCCTACTTTGTGGAGCCGGTGGCCTGTGCATCATAAGCACTTAGTAAAGAAGAGCTATTACGTCATAGGGAACTTCCAGCACCAAGGCAGAAAACTCCTACTCAAATTGGCTAGTGATAATCGTAATAACTGTAAGGAGATTTATCATATCATTTAACAGATGTTACAGCACAGCCTGGCTCTGAGTCTCTGGCCTCTGCTCTGCCATGTTCCATGGGCTGACTTCACCCCAAGACCAGTGCCAATTGATGGCTACCGTCCCAGACAAGGGGATTATGGGATTACCATAATCAGTTTTGATTGATCATTCTGGCAAAATCGATTATTTAGAGGCAACTACAATGATGTAATAAACAGTAAGGCAATTACTGATGTCAGTATCTTTAAAGTTAGTGGTTCCTCAGACCAACCGTGCCCCGACAATTCCAACCGATGGGGCACATACATTTATGATGCCCTGCCCTCCAAAACAGGGCCATTGGACTGCGAGCTCACCAACGTCAGGGACTTTCTTGTCTACTCCGTCGTCAATGTCTAGCACAATGCCTGGACACAGTAGATTCTCAACAAATATTGGCTGAATGGTGGTCTTAATAGATACTCTATGGCCACATCCCTTGAGGAGGGGGTTGCCTTATGCTCTGAGTTTATTTTAGCACCAAGTGTTCAATCACTTTAATTAGACATCCACCCTCCCCAGCTGCCTAGCTTAGCGGTTCTCAGAGTGTGGTCCCATAACAATCAGCAACGGCATCACCTGAGAACTAATTAGACATGCAAATTCTTAAGCCCTACTCCAGACCCACTGGATCAAAAACTCAGGGTGGAGGCCAGCAGTGTGTTTTAGCAAGCCCTCCAGGTGGCTCTGAGCAGAGAAGTTTGAAAAACACTGCTATGGGTAGAGCTACCACCCCACTGACCATCAATGAAAGCACTGAAGTTGTGTAGCTAACACTGGACTTACTACACGCCAGCCATTGGGTGCCACACAGATTACCTTGCTTACCACCCATTTTACAGATGAGGAAAATAAGGTTCAGAGAGGAGAAGCAATGTTGTCCAGGGACACACATGTCAGAGCCAAGGCTGAAACCCAACCTAAGCTCTTAATGGCATGTATTCGTGTCTGTGGGAAAGACAGGCAGGCAAGAGGACGATGATAATATAACGTATGATAAGTAAACGTAGGGTGTTGTGGAACTCAGAGGAAGACACTGACACGAGACTGCAGGGGATGGAGGTTGGCCATTTGAGGTCGTGACAGTTGAGCTAACTCACAAAGAATGAGTAAGAGTTGGCCCAAGGGGTTCCAGGCAGAATAGGAAGTGCAAAAG
Organism: Ursus maritimus; assembly: GCF_017311325.1. Taxonomy (NCBI): domain Eukaryota; kingdom Metazoa; phylum Chordata; class Mammalia; order Carnivora; family Ursidae; genus Ursus; species Ursus maritimus. The sequence continues at coordinate 39,895,649 of NW_024424675.1, read as the reverse complement.
CCCAGGGTCTACAGAGAGAATGGCAAGTTGTTCAGTGTGGCCAGAGGGAGGCCATGGGGAGGACAGAAAGGATGGCGGAAGCTGGAGAGGAGGCACAGACCAGATCATCAAGGGCCTGAAGCAAGGAGCCCATAGTAAAAAGGTCGAACTTCTCCTGAAAAATAGGAAAAAAAGATCTGAACTGAAGGGTGGCAGAGTCCGATCTGTATTTTGCTTGCAGGTGGGACCTAACACAAACTCAACTCAACTAATACTCATTGAGTGAGCTGACCTATCTAGTAGGCATTACAAAGTCTAATCATTTCCTTCTTAAGCCTCTTCTAAAAGTCTAAGAAATACCCACTTAGATAAAACCTCTAAATGGCGTTGGTTCCTACAAGAATGATTAAATGCTCATTTCCAAGTGTCATAAATGTGGGTTTGAAATTTGGCCCCCGATCCACCCAGATGATCTACACCTATGACCCAAGGCTGGGAGATCGTGAGCAAGTTATTTCACAGATGAAAGCCTTAATTTATTCCTCTCTAGAATGGGACTAATAATGGTACTTGGAAAGTTGCTGAGAAGAGTAAACGAGACAATGCATGTATAGCTTGTAAAGATAATGCCTGGCAAGTAGTAAGCGCTCAGTGAGCATTATTGATGAGGAGACAGACATCTGCCCAAGGTAGATATGTCTTCACTTTCATGGGCTCAAAGACCACCCAATCTTTAGGATTAAACTGCATGACAAGCCCTCACCATTCTGGTAACCAGTTGACTGGCTGGCTCATCCAAGAAAAAAGAAAAGGAGGAGGAGAGAAGAAAAAGAAAAAGGTTGATTTTCCCTGATGTCCATCTCATTCTAAAGTAAAGCAGAATTTCTGGGGAGTGGACTCGAGTATGCCTTTGGTTTTCCTTGGTTGTATTTTAAAATATTGGCCAGTTTGCCATGGGAGCAGATGCTGTGGATGCCCCATCTCGTTTCTCTTCAGCCCACTTCAGAATTCACCTGCAGCACTGATCACTCCCCACCTCAAAGATCCCTCCACTATTGCCTTTTCTTCTTGGCGGCTTCCTCCAGGGGCTGTGGGAACTCGTTCAGCGCACACGCAGGGCATTCTGAAAATGCCTAAAATTTTACACCCCTAGGGACAACCTTCAACCAAGGAGGGATTGGAGATGGCAGATAAATATCTCAGCTTCCCCATCCCTCAGTGGGACAGTTTGGAGGTGTCTTCTAAATGCTCCCACAAGGTCCCTGGCAAAACTGAATCCTAGCGGCCCACAGTAGTAACATACTCATGAACACACTCTCCCTCATTTGTGCTTCCTGGGATCACTTCCCAAATAAACTACCTGCATCCAAGTTCTTCTCGTCTCAGGGTCTGTGTCTAAGGCACAAACATCTATATCTCACTTAAGGTCCTGGTGCCAGGTAGTTTAATTCAGAGGCCATTCAGAGGTGCTGGAAGAGGTGAAAAAGCAACTGCAAAATGAGGACACCACCCAAGAGATTAGGCACAGAAGGAAACTGCTATACCAGCGGGGCCAGGCAGACAAGAGGAAGAGGTCATGTTACCAGAGCCAGGGAAGCTGGTCACTCTGCGGGAAGTGGAGCACCACATGGCGGGGGGGGGGGGGGGGGGGCTGCCCGAGGGTAGCTGGGTCTAGCGGGGGTGCTATCGGGAAGCACTGCCTTTCTGCTGAGACATGAGCATAGGAAAAATAGCTTGGTGGCCGTGCCTCCCGCTGTCTGAGCCTGACCAGAAGCCAGTGGCCATGGAACCTGGGAAATGAAATTTGAAGGAAAACATGGAAAGAGGGACTAAGAACCAAAGGGCAAATGCCCAGCACAACCTAAAGCCCGACTTAGAGAGGAAAACGAACATCAGAAAGCAACATTGATTAGGGCCCTGGATCTAACCAAATGAACATGTATATTATGGTCCCAGTGACATCAAGTCACTTAACTTCTTCAACTTCGCTTTGATATCCATAAAATGGAGTTGACAATGGAATCCACCACATGGGGGCGCTAGGTGGATTTCATGAAATAGTCCCCGTAAAGCGGTCAGCACCCTGCCTGGCACATGAGTGCCTAATAAATGCTCATGCTTACTGGAACATTTTGAGATTCAACTGCTCTTTGAGTACCTGGCAGCCCATTAAAATTCCTGCTCAAACTTGTTTCTTCCCCTCTTTACCACTCAAAGTCTCAACTTCAATGTCTAGAATCTGCCTCTAGTCTCTGTTTCGTTGCCTTAAAAAAAAAAATCTTTCCACTTCCACTGAAGTTCTGCCAGGGCTGAAGGAGGAACAGCTCTCTCCTCCCCTCTTGGCTCCCAACCCTCTCCCCGCAACCCCCACCCCCTCCCTATCTTTGCTGGCCAGTTGTTCACAAGGAGCTTAGCAGTTTTGAGGATACAAAAACAGGAAATTATGCACCAGTCCTGACTAAGGCTAAAAACTTATGTGCAAACCCTTCATCATACAGATTTCTTCAGCTCTCAAAAACTAGGGCCTTGAAAAATCAGGTCCCTGGCCAAGATCTTTGGATTTGCTTAATCATTTCCTTTGCAAATGTATAACTTCTTTAGCCATGAAGAAGAAATGGTGAGAAAGAGGGAGGTGGGAGTTGAAATATTTTAAGTCAACCACAAGACAGGACAGGAAATTCTGGAATGGGGGGGTGGTAATGTTTCTTTAATCCCTCGGTGCCAAAGCAGACTAAGACAGCAAGTTGGGGGAAGTGACCTTTCTAGGAGATTCTTTTACTGTTGACTCGGACCCAGAGTGAGATGTCATAGCCCTCTTCATTCAGTGCTGAATAGAGAACATTAGAGCAGAGAAAACTCTGAGATGCATCCCCTGTGACCCTTTATTTGACTCAGGCAGCAAACAATTACTGAGTGCCTACTCTGCCCCTTAGAGAGGACTAAGATGGGCTCCCAAACAGGCAAAATAACGTCCTGACTTGCTCAACGACAGTTGAAAGTTAACATACCTATTGGAGGCTGCCTACCAGAGAATCTGAAGTGAGTGACACCCAAATACAGTTGTTAAACTCTCTGAACAACAATACAAGTGGCTTCTTTGTGCTTCCTTCTTGCTTTTGGAACTTTCCCCAGCAAATCAGAGCTGTGTACTTTACTAATCCTTAAGGTAGGTCATCGTCTTTAGCAGTGATTTTTACCTGAAATGGGAGACCAACCCATTAATGTTAACCCAGCAAATAGAAGGGGATGGGATGAAATGGAATGGCATGAAGTGGAATGGAATAGATTAGGATAGAATAGAATAGAATAGAATAGAATAGAATAGAATATTTCATGATGTATTACAAGTAATGCGGGTAATATTGATTAGTGAAAGATTAGTTTTGATTGTGAACATGTGCATATAGATTCATGATGTATTTCTTACTATGGTTTATAATCAGAAAAGTTTAGAAGTCTCTGGTCTTTAGTGTAGTTTAGTGGTTAAAAGCGTGGGCTCTGGAGTCTGCTGGCATGGGTTCAAATCTTAGTAGTGTACTAGCTGCCTGAGGTTAGACGTGTCGATTAAACTCTCTCAATCTCAGATACTTCAGGAGGTACAACATAATAAAGAGAAAGACAAAATGTAATGTTGGATATTACAGTCTCTCAGGTTCTGGGGCCATTTATTTTCAGAAAGTGCCATTTTGTCCTCTATATCTTTCCTTTGCTCTCAGACTGCTGCTGATCTTCTGGGGTCCACTCCTTTTAAGTAAGTCCACTCCTCTTAAGTACTCCTTCTATCTTAACCTCTCTCTCTCTCTCTGATCACCTCTCATTCCCTCAACCTCCAGCTGCTATCTCCAACATCATCTAGGGAAAACCATAGCCATTTAATATGTAAAACTTCTCTCTGGAAAAATGTCCAGAGAGCTAGTTGCAGACCACCTCACCTACTAGAAAAACTACAAAAGCTAGACAAAAAAATTAGTATGAGGCATCCTAAAACGGAGGCACAGCGTTCCACTTCCCTGGGAAAAAGTAAGGAGACTGGCAGTTGAGTTTTCAGCAGAACTGATGGAAGCCAAAAGATAAAACCCTTTAAAAAGAAAAAATTAAGGGGCGCCTGGGTAGCGCAGTTGTTAAAGCGTCTGCCTTCGGCTCAGGGCGTGATCCCGGCGTTCCGGGATTGAGTCCCACATCGGGCTCCTCCGCTGGGAGCCTGCTTCTTCCTCTCTCACTCCCCCTGCTGTGTTCCCTCTCTCGCTGGCTGTCTCTCTGTCACATAAATAAATAAAATCTTTAAAAAAAAAAAAAAAGAAAAGAAAAAATTAAGAGCTGAAAGAAGAGAACTACCAACCTTTAATTGTACACCCAGTAAAAATATCCAGCAAAATTTAAGATGAAATAAATATATTTTCAGGCAAACAAAAACTGAGTGAATACACTACCAGCATGCTTTAACTAAAAGAAAGAGAAAGGAAGTCCTTTAGGAAAAAAGAAAATAATCTCAGAAGGAAGACTAAGATTTTAGGAAAGAATGAAGAGTAGCAGCGGAAGAAATGTGTCGGTAAATCTAAATGAATATTGACTGCATTAAAAGATAATAATCATGTCTTGCGGGGTTTAAAATATATGTAGAATTAAAATTTACAGCAGCAGTAATGCAAAGGTAAGTAAAAGGAAAAGGGAATTTAACAGGTCCTAAGTTCCTTGCATTGCTAAAGACGTGTTAAAAGCACTAATTTTATTAGACTCCAATAAGACAAGGATCATCCTTGTAATCTGTAAGATAACAACAAAAGAAAACATGGAAATAACAAGCTAATAGAGAGAATGACCTAAAAAAGTTGTCATTAATGTAAAAGTTCCTAATAAAGAAAATGGAACTCACAACAGACGGAACTCATTGAAACAGCTAGAAATGTATTAGTATTATGCTAGTAATGTGTTAATGATGACAAACGTAAATGGACTAAATGCTCAAATGAAAAGAGATTGTCATACTAAATGAAAAAACCCAAAAACCCAACTATTTTCTGCTTGCAAGAAATAAGCCTTAAATATGAGCATACAGACAGGATGAAAATAAAGGCTGGGAAAACATACTGTATGTATACAGTGATCAAAAGAAAGCTGATTAGTTACTATCAGATGAAGTCGATTTTAAGGTAAGGAGCAACATAATAGATAAAGAGAGTGAATTTTATAACAAAAAGGGTCAGTGCCACTGAAAGATTGAACAATCCTAAGTCTAGAAACACTTGCTCATGTAGCATCGATATGTATAAGGCAGAAAGCACCAGATCTAAAAGGAGAAATGGAGAAATCCACAATCATAGTGGTGGGCTTTAACATTCCTCTGTCCGTAACTAATGAACAAAGCAACAAAAACAAATTAGTAGGAATAAAAAAAATTTGACCAGTACTATTTAACACACTTAACCTAACTGACATTTACAGAACAAAGCAACTGATAACTGCTGAATATATATTCTTTTTCAAGTGTGCATGGAACATTTACCCAATTGACAGGTGCGGGCCTGTAGAGTAGGTCTCAGATTTAGAAAGTGGGTGGCAGGGGCAGGGTTTGCTGCTGGATTTGTTGTGAGGATGACAAAGAGAGGAGTCAAGGCTGATGATGAAGTACCCAGTGCTCTAAAATCCAGAGTGACTGATTCATGCTGCACAGTTAGCATTTTGGAAAGATAAGGGTGTGTGTGTGTGTGTGTGTGTGTGTGTGTGTGTGTGTGTTCAACAGTCATAAGATAGTCAGGAGTATTTACATGAGTGAGTCAACCTGGGAGTGAACCTGTGTCCAACTGAACATGAAGCATTATTCAAATTTGGTTTCTGGAATATTCCCAGGGTGAAGTTATTTCCTGTTTTTATCACTGTCTTCTCAGTTTAAGTGTTTGCTTCTTTTAGGAACTGGGTTGGCATCATCTGTTTCAGTTTGGAATGGTAAGTGCACAGAAAAAACTCCATAAAAATCCCACAGGGTTGACAGACACTTCTGAGAAATGAAGTGGACAACCCAATTCCTGGCCTCTCTTATCAGAGAGGGATTGGTTTATCCATCTGCTGACTGAGTATCAGCTGTGAGTCTGGATCTGGGAAAAAGGTAAACAAGAAAAGCAAGGAACGCTCCAGTATAGTCGAGGAGGCATTCACTCCAAAAGCCAAGGATCAAGGATATACTTTGGGAAATGCTCCCACATAATTGCATTATGTACCCTCCTGTGACATGTTTGAAGTAGCAGTTAAGAACATTCTGGAACTCAGTTCTCCTCTGCACTAGCTCCACGACCCTGGGCTGGATATGAAACATTGTGTCTCAGTTTCTTCACTGTAAAGTGGGAGTGATGTTATTGATAATACCATCACTGCAGAGGTAAATCAAATACTATTCAGAGCCTGCTCAGAGCAGTGCTTGGGATTAAGTTCACAAAATGAGCATTTGCAACATTTATCATTCCACTGTTTCAAATATTTCTTTCCTTTTTTAAAAAATTATGAAACCACATTTTTAAAAAAACGTTAGGGAAGAATAATGGTGGAAGAGTCTGTCATAATCCCATCATGGTAGCTTCAAACATTTTTTTATATTGATTATGTCATTGTTTTGAAAGTGCCTGGCTTCCAGCAGGTGATCGATACATGCATACTGATTGCCTGACCGTCCAATTCAATGCCAACTACTTTGTTTCATGCTTTGCATACCTAATTCAGTATACAAGATGATGATTATAATTATATCATATATATTCTTTTATGTTTTTTCATAAGCTGTAGATCATAATCTTTATGGCTCCTGGAAATCTCATCATGTCAATGTCAAGGGCCGGATAAGCCGTTTCTCTTTTGCTGTCCTGTTTGTATGGAGAATTACTACAGACCACGCTCCAGATACCACAGGAGTGAACAGCTCTCTATATAGCATTTTGCCTTTTTTGGTAAAATGTCTTAAGAGAATCATAGAATACCAAGTTGAATGTTTCAAACTCAACCTTTAAGTTAGCTGAGAAAGGAGCCCCCAATGATGAAACCAAAATGGGGTTCCTTCCCTAAGTTTAGGTGGTAATAAAATGAATTCCACTCTCTCCACAAAAGAAGAAAGAAAGAAAGAAAGAAAGAAAGAAAGAAAGAAAGAAAGAAAGAAAGAAAGAAAGAAAGAAATGGTTTTAAAACCCACAGCTCCGCCAGCACAGATCAATAGAAGATATGAGTATTTTGATGTATTCTCGACCAATAGTTACAAACTCACCCTTCATGGATATACGTCAGGAAAAATCTCATCAGACCTCTGGTTAATTCAAAGGTTGGCTTTAAGAAGCGGCAGAGACAGATTTTCAGCTAGGCACACATTTCCAACATCTGATGGTATGTTGGGTGATAAATGTCTCCCTCTTCGTGCTGGGGAAGCAGGGGAGGGAAGGTGAATCACAACCGTCGATTTAAGCAAGAGGCACTTACCTCATAAGGCAGAGACAGGCACTGGGGTGCCCCTCTCAGAGCAATGATGGGTGACTGCAAGCCTGGCGGTCCTCCATGGGGTCTCTGGAGCCAGGCAGCCACGGGCATGAAAAGCAGCTTTGCTACCTTGTCTGGTACGTAAGTTAGTAACTGACCAAGGCAGGGCTCAGGCCCAAGTCTCCCAGGCCCCAACCCCTGGCTCCACGCATAACACTACTCTCTCTCCAGATTGGTTCTTCTTTTATTTTGGTTGATCCCAAAGTTCACTGGAAATGGGAGGAATGAATGTGGAGAGCCGTGTAGAGGGCCATGGCTATGGCTTCTTGATAGAAGACGTCCGCTTCCATCAGCATGGTTGCTGGAGAGGAGATGAGAAATGGCTGTTTTCAGGACTTCTTTGAAGAAAACATGACAGGATAGTATCATCTCTGTGACTTCCAGGCACACACCTGAAAGGAGATGTAGGCACACTTCCCCGAAGGTAATGGTGCTCCACAAATTTGCTCATTGGCTCCAAATGGATACCAGCCCGGAATTTGGAGGCTTTGTTTTCACAGAACCACTTGAGGATTCGAAAGAGTATCTTTCTCCCCAAACTGGCCTTTTTGGACTCCATCCCCTGATTATGGCTATGAGGTAGCGTGAGAAGAAAATAAAATCAGATAACCCTGAGAATAAAACCACTGAGTCAGCGATCGCTACACGGTCGCTCCGTGTTCCAGGGCACCTTCAAAGGAACCCAGTGAGGTGGGGAATCTTCATCCCCTTCCTCTACAGGAGAAAACTGAAGTACAAAGAAGTGACAGAATTTGCCGGAAGCCACGGAGCGGTTCAGTAAGAGCAGGGATTCCATAGGGGTGTGTCTGATTTGCAGAGTTTACAGGCTTCATCATGAGATCCCGCTGCTTCCCGCCATGTTGGGGGAAAGGAGGAGGCTCCGCGTGAGGGAGAGGAGCGGCCTTTCTTCTCTCTGCACGTCACAGAACTGGTTCAGGGTCAGCCCTCGGTTGCCAGCTCACATCCAGCCCACCGAGTTCTGTGTTTCGTCTTTGAGGGTTAAGAACACACAACAGGCTTTTGGTTGGGAATGGGGAGGAGTTGACATTTGTCGCCCAGCATTGGGGAAGTTGATCATTTTCGGTCCTCTCACACTATGTGGAAGCCTCACATTTGACATTTGGGTAAAAGGGGAAAAAAGTCTCCAAAAGGCTGCTTGGGGCCTGCTTGCCTGATTCCTTGCCAAACAGGAATCCTTCCTTGGCTCTCTTCCCTCATAAATGATTTTCAAACTACAGTTTTAAAAACAGTTCCTTTGGGAAATTAGGAAAGCAATCGTGTTTCAGGGAGAAAACGGTCCCATCCAGAGAAATGCACGAAAAGTAAAATCACCAACGTCTCTATCACCTAGGGAAGAGCACTGTTGGCAATTGAATGCTTTCCTTCCTTTTTCCTAATGCCTATATCCTTAGTTTTGTAGGTGCAACTCGACTCAACTGCGAAGAAAGTTTTGTGATATGCATTTTTTTTTAAGATTTTATTTATTTGTCAGAGAGAGAGAGAGCAGAAGCAGGGGGAGCAGGAGAGGGAGAGGAAGAAGCGGACTCCCTGCTGCACAGAGAGCCCGATGTGGAGTTCGATCCCCGGACCCTGGGATCATGACCTGAGCCGAAGACATATGCTTAACTGACTGAGCCACCCCGGAGCCCCTCTACTATAGGCTTTAGGTGGCATTGTGCAGCCGGCATGCCTCTTCTGTTTCTTTCCCACCTCTCCCTCCCTATGCATCCTCGTCCTCCCAGTCTATGTTTTCTAAATCCCCTTCCCAGTGTTCTCCGCGCTGCCCTGAAATGTGCTTGTGGCCTGGAATGCGTCACTTCTTGCTCTCCCTGAGTGACCTCATATGTTCTTGCAACTTGCACAGCTCGCTCCCTCAGGGGTCACAGACTCAAATACTTAGAGGAGCCAGGCGGGTAAATAAATATGGGGGAGTCCAGGCAGTTCCCCCCGCCAGCACCGGCCCCAGTCTACATTGGAATCTACATTGAATATTCTCAGACTTTTTTTTCAAGGGGAGTTAGAAATCTAGATTTGCATTTAAATGCTCTTATTTTTTAAGAGTTGGAAATTAGTATAAAAGAAATGTTAAGCCCGTGTGGCCCACAAAACATACCTGTGGGGCACATTCTGCTGCCAGGAGGCCAGACTGCAACTTCTGCCTCAAACAAATTCACTGTGTTCCTCAAATCCCCCCTTTCCTGTCTGGGGCCTGTCCCTTACCCACTCAGTCACTAAATGCTCTGATGCTGCCTGAGAAATTGTTCCAGAATTTAGCCTACCCCTCTGTCCTCACTTCCACTGGCATAATTCCAACATTCGCCAAATCGCATCCTGGCTGGGACTAGAACATCCTATCTGGCTCTCCTGCCTTCAGCTGATTCCTCCCTGCCCCTGCCTTTGCACTACGCTCCTCTACATTCTAGAACATTCTCACCATGGTTAGTGGAGAGAATGGAGGAGGAAAAGGAGAGGGAAGTATCCATGTCTCTTCTCTGCTCAGACAACCCTACTGGGGCCATAGTGCCCATAAAGTGGAGTTGCTTACCTCAGCCACATTTGGTCCACACTTGCCCCAGCATTATGAAATGTGACCCGGCATTATCAGATTTGATTTCATATAAGTATTCAGATACTGAGCTTTTCCTGAAAGATCTGACTGGCTGGCAGTGCTGGGTCTGCCGTCTCCCACGGAAGCAATTGTCTGGAGCCCAGTAGTGACTGTCACCGTGGGGACAGCTGTGCTCCCTTCCCCATTTCCCCCGGCCAGCCTCATGCACCCATACTGCAAGGCCCTGAAAGAATTTGCAACCCCCGAGCCACAGGCTAACATGCAGCTGTTCATAGGCACATCAGACCCCACGCATCTGGCCCTTCTGCCCACCCCCAACCTCACCTCTCAGCCCTACCCTTAGCCCCTTTTTTTTTTCTCCACCACTCATAATGGCTGACTCACAAAGAAATTGTTTCAGACCTGAACCTAACCACCACTCAATGGCGTGACTGCTTTAGTTACTTAAATCAAGATAGACACACTCTGTTCAGAGAGAGCTTCCCTTTGGCTCAATAAATCTCTCTTCAAATCACTAATGAAGTTGAACTTGCCCTAGACAGTGTGTTTCAGGTTTAAGAAACTCCTACTGAAGCTCTTTATAGTTCTCAGAAGTATCCTCACTCAGCCTCGGATCCTAATAGAGGGAGACTGAGCTACTGATGGACAAAGTCGCGCCTAATCCATTTACCTCCCAGGAGAACGGTGTTGACGGTCATGCAGTAAGAAAGCTGCTTGCCCTCACGGAGAGCACACACGCACGCGCGCACACACACACACACACACACCTGAACTAACTCGCTTCCTTTCTTGATACACATATTTAATAATATGCATGGTCATTATTTTGCTACCTGGTAATTAGTTAGAAATAAAGATCTTTCATAAAGACTGTTGAGTTAAGATTATTTTTGCAAAACCAGATAAAAAAACTTTTTTTTTTAATTTGTTCATTTTGTTTTAAGATTCTTTGAAGTGGTCAAGCCTACCCCACATGCGTTCTCCCTTTTTTGTTACCAACAGAATATAGACTTTAATGGGGGTGGTGGGAGGAGGGCTTTACAAACTACATTTCCCAGCCTTTTTTATGCCTAGACTTGGCTGTTTAACATGGCTCTGGCCCATGAAATGCCATAAGCCATCACGTGGACTTCCCAAAAAACTCCTTAAAGGCAGGGGGGAGGTGAAGGGTGGGAGGCGAAGACTCAGGTGATCTCTTTTCTGCTACCTGAAAAGCCATGTGACCATGAGAAAAAGACCAAAGAGTTTGGCCTTAAAATCCATACCACACCAACACCAGCAGCCACTTACCTCTGGCTGTCGTACCGAATGGGAAAAATAAATCCTATTTAAGCTGCTGGTATTAGTTTTACTCTTACAGACAGGTAAACTATATCCTATTCAAAGCTATTTTGAATAGGTTGGGGGGGTCAATTTCTCCCACCGGCTAACCCACCAAAAATCACGGGAAGGGTCCAATTCAGAGATAACTGTAAATAATATTAACTTACCCATAGTACCTCGAAACTTTTAATGTGCTTTTACCATTTTCGGTCTTTTGGCCCAGATACAATACAACATGAAATGTATCAACTGTGCATATAATAAACAGTGATTGCGGAGAACAGAACCATCTGAAAAATTTAAACCCAAATGTAGATTTCCACTTTGGCTGAAAGCAAGATGTTGCTTTCGGTGGTGGGAGGCCCTCAATTTCCCACTTCACTCTGTGTGACTCAACTTGAACGCGCTCCCATTGACATTCTGGATTTTTCTGTAATCTCCTTTCTTTAATAAATTCAAGATAGCGCCGCAAGTCGCAAACAGCTTATAATAGCATTACTGTTTCCGGGCGAAAGCAGGGGTGCAGCCCTGGCCAGTAGCTATGTCTGTGGATATCTGAATAATTGCTTCAATTCCCCACTTGTTTCTGAGTGAGTGTAGGCCTGACCTCCGGGCATGGCTGCACATTACTCAGTCAAACCGAGAGTTTCAACGCTAAATGTGACAGTGCGTGCTATATCTGTTTTCTCTCTGGCAGATTATTCAAATACCATCGAGCTGAAGTCAAGTTGTCCCAGAGCCCGTTGAATCTTTGCCCCAACGGTCCGTGTAGGAGCCCTTCCTTGAAGAGCTTCCTCTGCTATACTGTAATCCTTTTCTCAGTGAATGTGTGATGATTGGATGTTTTCAGCCTGATTCTTTTCTCCTACCTCATGTCCCCTGGAGATCCCGCTGCCCCCTTATAAAAGCCATGTGTATCTTATCTTTTCCAGTGCAGTTGCTAAAACCAGAAAGCAGGCTGGAAAACATTTCCCCAAACTGTACTGTTTTTCATCATTTCTTTCTGACACCTCCAGATAACTTGTTAGCATATTGTCTTTCTCTATTCAGCATAGCCCCACTGGGTGTTTGGGGACTGAATGACATCACCCAGGCATTTATAATTAGAAACAAAAATGCCTCTTTCCAAATCTATAGCACCAGGAGACAACTGGAGAGATTTCAAAAGTTGCCGGTGAAATCCCAAATGAAAGAGGTCTTTTCTAACCAGGCAGACACTCTGCTGGCTTTCAAGACACTACTGGGAAAACACTGGAAGCAAGTGGCAAATAATCTTTCCAACTGTTGATCCCAAGGCCACATGCCAAGGGGACACTCAAGACCTGGGGTTAGCTTTGGAAATTTGACAGGAAAATTGTCACTGGGCTCTTGGCTCTCCCCAGAGAAGCTGTATTTCTTGAAGCTCCTGGAAGACGCCAAGAAATGGTCTGAATTTGCACCACCGTGGAGACGGAGCTCAGTGACTTTTGATGACTGAGTTTTTATTTGTCCAACAAATTCTTATTGACTCAACTTGAATGCACTCCCGTGGACATTCTGGATTTTTCTGTAATTTTTTTTTTCCTTCAGACATTCAAGACAGCTCCACGAATCACAAATGACTGGATTACTGAGTTTTAATTTATTCAAGAAATCCTTACTGAGGGCCTCTCTCAGCGAATCCTGTGCCTTGAGGACCTTCTCTGCTGTCATCCAGGGTCTTTGCCTAGGAATAATATGACCAGACCTCCTACCATCCAACATCCTAAGCACCAGACCCATGCCACTATTTAAACTTAAATTCAGATTAGCAAAAATTAAAAGAAGCTGCAAATTCATCTCTTGCACTGGCCACGTCTCTGATTCTCAATAGCCACCTGTGGCTAGTGGCTACCGTATCAAACAGCAGAGATCTAGGACATTTTTGTCATTGTGGAAAGTTCTTTTCGGACAGTGCTGGACTGATCCTTTGACTTACCGTGAACGCTCCTGGATTATACATATCGACCTGGCATCAGCGTTAATAGCAGCCTGTTTCACACCCACAGTGTCCTGGTTGGGAAGGGAAAGTGAACAACGACAACAAACTTGGCCACCGTGCTTGCCAGGACTTCTCTGAGACCCAGAACCCTGTGTCTTGATGGAAAAGTTGGCAGTGTCAGCAATCCCCCTGCCTTTTCATCGTGATTCTCTCCCACCTGTCAAATCCACCAGTGTTAGTAATGGGGGGAAACGCAGAAGAAATGGTCAGTTCTCTTCAAGTCAGTGATTTACTTGTAAGCAGTTTCAGCTTCGTTTCTGATTTCGCTTGCCTGAAGGAGCTCGGGCTGGCCCCTGAGCCCTGAAGGAGGCCCATGGGTCCCCGGAAGGAGACAAGACCTCCGAAGGCTTTTGCCTCCGAGCCCGCTCAGCTCCGTCCCGTGCGCCCCTGCCTGCCTCGCCCAGCAGAGGGCGCCGGAGCTCAATGTTCTGGGTGAAGACTATTTACGCAATCATTAGGGATTTTTTTTTTTCTTCCAGTGATACTTTTTTTGTGAGCAGCATTCCGAGGTGCCAGCTAATATAGGTCACCTTAAGGATAAGTGGTCAAAACTGGGAGATAAGAGCCGTTCGGGCGGGCAGCCAGCTCGTTAGGGATCCACATGCTCCCGGACAGTCGGCTGGGGACGCAGCCTCTGCCAGTGTTAACACGGCAGACACCATTTTGCAGAACTCTCCAGAAGGGGGGTCTAAACTATGCCAGATACGATCTGTGCCGCCCAGCGGGTCAGGCCTACACTGCTGGAGGGCCGCCCCCGGAGAAGCACCCCTATCATGGCCTTGCTCTTTGTGGGGCTCTGGACCCTGCTTTGCATCTCAAACACCTGCCAGGCAACAAAATGGTGGTGACTGCAAAGGGGTGTCTGCAGGGACCGAGGTGGGCTTCCCTACAGCTGGCTCAGCTGCCCCTCTCCTCGCCATCAGTCAGCATCCCAATGCCCGTCTGTCTCGCCCTTTCTCTCTCTTTCTCAGTGTTTCCTTCTCGTTCTCTTTCTCTCTCTCTCTCCTCCCCCTCCCCCTCCTCTCCCTGGTCCCCCTCCTCTTCCTCCTCCTCCTCCTCCTGCTGCCACAGCCCCTGCCCCTGCAGAAGAGGGCTGAAGTCCCGGTTGATGCGATTCCTGTTCTTGGCTCCTCAGCGCGGCTAATTCATTACGGCGCATAATTTGTGATTTGTTTGTATGTTTCCAAGGGGTGAGGCGCTGAGGGTTATTTCCTTTGCCTGTTTTGGTGCCCTGAGCGTTATTTATGAGATCCGAAAGCTCGTTTCTAAATGAGCATTCATGTCTCTTCTTAAGATTTTCAAGAAATTTTGTGAAGGGAGGTCTAAATGGCAAACACCTAGTATGACTCCACTGCGCCTTTTGGAAAAAAGACAAGCACGTGCAGATGTCTCAGCTCCAGTAGCTGGGTGGCGGCCGGGGGGGGGGGGGGG
>NW_024424675.1:39803392-39880805 GCF_017311325.1 Ursus maritimus | reverse complement strand
GGGGGGGGTTGTCTGGGGCACCTTCGTTTTCCGTTTCTGTAAGAACCGCACTCTCTTTAAGGAATGAATAAGATAAGGCACGTAGAAGGCTTCACGAAGCACATGGCGTGGGTTCCGTGAACACCAGCTATGACTGTTTTCTCATTTCTTTGCCACGAGCTCCCTCCAGGAGGCCTGGAGCTCATCTTCTGCACACCAGGGCTTGCTGGAGGGAGCTTTGTATTCCTTGAACCAAGGACTCCTGTGGGAGAGGTTTGACCCCGCCTCACCTGTGACTTCCTGTCTGTGACTTTTGTAAGACGTTGTTTCGTGACTCAGTTTCTCTCTGAATGAAACACGCGAGCTTTCCCTACCACCCTTTCTGAGACTGTTGATAAAACACACTCAAGATGCCTTCATGGAGCCCTTGTGACGAGCCAAGGACAGGGGGAAACACCTGGCGACCACCCCCCACACACCACCACGCGTCCTGGGGTGCCTAGGCACCGCCAGTGTGTGCCTAATACCAACCGTCTCCTTTCTCTCCCCAAAGTGTCCTGGTGGATGATAAATAAGGTCGCTCTACAGAAAATGTAACAGACCTGAGCAAGTTCAAAGTCGGGGGCAGGGGGCAAAGATCCATAGATGCTATAAATGATAGATAGATGGATGCATGGACGGATGGACGGATGGATGGATGGACACAGTTAGAAAGACAAGATTAGGCGAGTCTCCACTTCTTCATTTGGAAAACAGGGGTCGTGGAGTTGCCCCTGCTTCCGGGGCTGCTCAGCTGACTAGGTGGCAGGTGTGTTGGCCATGCTGGGTGGGCAAGCCAGCAGGGGGGTTCTCCACGGGTGACTAGTCGCACCGCTGAGGCACTAGCAAAGAAGGGCTTCACCTCCCCAAGAAAGAAAGAGAGCATCTCAAAAGAAAATAACTTCATCGTGGCATACAACGTGGTGTGTCATTTCAAAAACCGTAATTCCATTTTATGGTTTCATACTTTTTCCTTTTGAACATCATTGCAGCTGGGGAGAGGACCCCATCGGGACATTAGGGACTCTCAGATGGCTTTGCAAACTGCTAGGGCTTGAGCTGCCATCAGCTGTTAGATTACGTGTCACCCTGATGTGTTAGCTCCACAGCAGGCCCGGTGGGGGAGGGCTAGGACGGAGGGTATACGCCATGCGACAGGGACAACGATGATGGAGCATGGGCTTCTGCCTAAACTGGGGGATGGGACAGGGAGAGGGGAGACAAAGCACAGAAAGTGGCCTTACCAGTAAGGGCCCAAACCTGTTGCTTATGTCCTGCTCACGCATGACCCAAACAGAGCAGATGGGGCAGTGGCCAAAGGAGGCAGTTTTCATTTGAGAAACCCGTATCTCCTGCTCCAGCAACTTCCCAAATGTTTTCTTGAATTTTACACACTCTTCTAAAAATGGCATCAACCATCACCCATTGCATAGGACCGTGGCAGGCTATGCAGTTGGATCCTGAGGCAACACTGTGGAGCCAGCCCCACTGTGGGAGCCATCCCACCCCTGTCCCACAGAGGAGGAAGCTGGAGCCCAGGGAGACAGCAACTGTGACATCCCATAGTCCCAGGCCAGAGAACCAGGGTTTGATCTCTCCTTCTATAAGGCTTTCCTGCCTCTGATAACTTTCAATCTCAGGTTCAAGCTACCGGGTCTTTATAGCTGAGATTTGTCTTACCTGCTTCTTCAACCTCAAACTGACTTAAGCAAAACAGGAGTTTGTTGGCTCATATAACTTAAAGAGTCAGGACTGATAGCTTCAGGCACAGTTTGATCCAGGCTGGGTGTCTGCGCCATGTATTCTCTGGGGTGGTCTCTTTTCTTGCTTCTATGTTGGCTTCACTCTTGGGTAGGTTCTCTTTCTGTAGCAGTCCCTGGTGATGTCACATTTACAATCTCTCACTTTTACGCACCAGCAGACCTAAAACACTTCCTTGTCGATAATTCCAGCAAAAGTCTCGGCTCAAGCAGACCAGCTTGGACCATTCGTGAATTGATCCGATTTGCCAAACCTAGAAATCAATGGACATTCCTGAACTCAGGATTCAGGGTCAGCCCCCAAAACCACATAGCTATAAGTGGGGGTGGTAGTTAGCCCAAGGAAAGCCAGGGAGCTTTTCACTTCTAGAAGAGAAAATGGATGCTGTGAGCGCCAGCTCCGTGATGCCCATGACATAGGTAAGTGCTCAATCTACTTTAGCTATTGAAGGGAGCACTTCACCAAAAGTTAAAGACTGGGGATCACCGAAGCTCTGGAATCAGACCTTTAAGCTGGTAGTTCTTCACCTTGATAGGATACTGAAAATCCCTACAGAGCTTTAAAAATTCTTCTATTCCTGTGCCCCACCCTGAGAGATTCTGATTCATTCCATCTGGGGCGGGGTCGGAGCAGCAGTGGGTGGTAAACACGCCCAGGAGAATTTAATGAACTGCCGGGGCTGAAAAACCACCCCTTTAAGCTAATGCGTATGTTCGACTGGTACCCACAAATGTCCTAACCATAGCACCAAATCCTTTAAGGCCTAAAGAATTAAGAAGTAATAATGATATGTGAAGCCTGAATTCAGAATTTAAAAATCTCTCCAAATTATTTCTCCCAAGGCTTCATGTGCTAACACAGAACTTTGTTGGTCAGCTAAAAAAAAAAAAAAAAAAATTGCAAAGCTGAGGTGTGTGCGTGCAAGCGTGCATATGTGTGTGCGTGTGTGTGCATGCGTGTGCTTATCCCCGTGATTATACAAAACCTTGCTTTGGGTGGTTAAATCAGCAACACAGATGACTCAGGAACTTAACTGATGCTGAGTCATAAGCCTCCTGGTTTTTTTTTTTAACTTTCTTCTTCCCTCCCACTCCATGCCACTCACAAACACTGGATAAAAGGCTGGGGGTATTTAACACCCCCATTGACAGACGGACAGACATTGTTTGCCTCTGGAGATGATAAACTAAGAAGCAGACGACACCCTCTATGCCCCACATTGCAGCTAAGAACGCATAGCCTGGACCTAATCACGAGGCACCATTAGACAAACACAGAATGGGGAACATTGTATGGTAATGGGGCAAGGGACAGAGGAGGGGCTCCTTCTTCAGAAATGCTCTTATCACAGAAGACACAGAAAAGCTGTGGTAATGTTCCAGGTTAAAGAAGACTAAAAATAAAATAAAATAAATTTCACTGCAAATCCTGCCTCTGGACTGTACCTATGCTAGAGGGGAGAATGCCATTAAAAATCGCAGAAGGTTAACAGATGAAATTGGAATATGGATGATAAATTAGATCAAAGATCAATTACACATCAGAATAAATGTGTGAGGTTAACTGTCCTGGGGTGAGAGACGGTCTCCATTCTTAGCAAACAGGAACTTGGGGTATTTGGGAGTCGAGGACCATGATGTATGTAACAACCTCAGTGGTTCAGGGAAAAAAAAAAAAAAAACTCTGTGTGTGTGTGTGTGTGTGTGTGTGTGTGGAGCTGGAGGGGGAGACAGCACCCAGACAATCAAGGAAATGGGGTAAAATATTAACAGACGAATCTGATGAAGGGTAAGCAAGTATTCTTCATATTATCTTATATTGCAATTTTTTGGGTAAATTTGAATAAAAAATGTTTCAAAAGCTGGGGACAGAGAGAGACTGCTCACAGTAAACAGGAACCGAATGTGGAAATATACTTCATGACTCATCAAGATTAAGAATTCCAAACACACACACACACACACGCGCGCACACACGCACACACACACACACGCATGCGCGCACACACACACATGCCACATATCAAAATTCACTCTCATTCTAATAAAATGAAGAGTTCCTGTCCGCACCCGAGACAATTCAACAGTCAAACTGTGAAGTCCGTCTACCCTTGAACATTTCACAAATTCTCCCAGATTAGGGGCTTTCCAGGAAGCCTCCAGATGGCACGGCCACACCCCAGCGGGTTCGCAGGACTGAAGCAATTCACGAGATACAGGCCACCGAGTCACAGTGAAGCACACGACCTTTCCCAAACAGCCATCGGTCTTGTCACTGCCCTCCGTGAAGTTTCCCACTGGTGTCCAGCGCCCCTTAGAACAGAATGGAAACTTTTACCCTGCGGGCATTGGGTCTCTGTGTATCTGTTGGACTTCATCGCAAAGACTCACTCAAATTAGCCTGCTTTCTGGTTCTTGGACGTGCCAAGCCCTTTCAAGGCCTTTGAACCTGGTCTTCTCTCTCCTGAAAGCTCTGGTCCTGCGCTTCCCATAACTGCCTTCACCTCCTCGTTTAAACCTCAACTCAACTGTCATCCAACGCATTCCATTTATTGCATTCATAGAACAATTAGAACAAAATCCAACATTACATGGAATTTTTTTTTTTTAACTTAGATTGTTTCTTTCATACCCCACCCCACTCTGGTTGGGCTCTGGGCACTTCTTTACCCTTCTGCCCCGAGACGCATGTGTGGTGTGGCTTCAACTCTTGCTGCTTTGGGTTTATGTTCACCTCTTGTCCTCAGAGAGCCCCCCGCCCCGTTCCCCTCCTTCCTTTGCTTTATTTTTGTTCATCGTATTTGTTACTGTCTGATCACACACACACACACACACACACACACGATGCATTTGACTAATATATACATGTATGCATATAAGAATTTGACAAGTGAAATATATATATTTATGATGATCATTCTTACACCCCCACCCTCAACCCCCAATAGATTGTAAACTCCATGAGAGCGAGGAATGTATATATTTTTATCACCACTGTGCCCCAGCACCTTAAGCCAAGCCTGGCACATAATAAATGCTCTAGAAATATTTCTTGAATGAGTCAGTGAACAAATGAGCAGGACTGGTAGATAGTTGGCACTCCATAAGTGAATGTGGGGGGGGGGGGAGTGCAAGACTTCAGGTACCAGAGCTCAAGACTTTCTACAGAGCTATAGTAATCAAGACAGTGTGTTAATTGCTATAAGGATCAATATATAGATCAATGGAACATCCAGGAACATACCCACACAAATACGATCCTTATAGTTGATTTTATAAACAGGTGCCACATTAACTTAATGGGAAATGGTAGTCTTTTCCAGAAATGATCTAGAACAATTGGATATCCATATGCAAAAATACTGAATCTTGGCACTTTCCTCAAGGTATACCTAAAATATTAATTTGAAATGGACTATAGAACTAACTGACCTAGAGGAGAGAGATAACCCTATAAAACTCCCAGAGGAACACAGGTGAAAAATCTTTGGGTTAGGCAAATATTTCTTAAGATACAAGATCATCCGTATAAAAGAAAAAAGTGAATAAACTAGTTCTCATAAAATTAAAAACTTTTGATTTTCAAAAGACACTATTAAGAAAATGAACAAGCAAGTCCAAAATGGGGGAAATATTTGCAAAGCATATGATGAAAGATGCTGTCCAGAATATATAAAGAACTCCTTATAACAAATAAGAACATAAACAATTTTTTTAAATGGGCAAAATATTTAAACAGACCACTTCACAAAAGAAGATCTAAGAATATCAAATAAGGACACGCACAGGCGAGCCATTAGGGAAATGCCCAATAAGACCACCATGAGATATTACCACATACCCACCAGAACGGCTAAAATTTTAAAAATTGGTAATACCAGCTGTTGGCGAGGACGTGGAGCAATTGGCACTTTTGTACATGCTGGTGGGAGCGCAGAATGGTGCAGCCACTCTGTGAAACAATTTAGTGTCTCTTACCCAGTGAAACACGTGGCACACGACCCAGCAATCGCACTCAGAGGCGTTACCCAAGAGAATAAAAACATACGTCTACACGAAAACTTGTGTTCAATCATTCATGGCAGCTGTATTCATAAAAGCCAAAAACTAGAAGTAACCCGAATGTTTATCAGCTGGTAAATGAATAAACAAATTGTGGGCCATCCCTAGGACGGAATATCACTCAGCAGTATAAGGGAAGGAATTACTAATACGCTCAAGAATGATAGAGACAGAAAGCAAATCAGTACGTGTCATGGTTTTAGTAATGGTTGTGGGGCTGTCCGTATTTGTCAGAATTCAAAACAAGACAACATTCGTCAGTTGTGTTGTATGTAAATTACCCCTCTCTAAAATACATTGCACGTTGGATGACACAGACGTACTTTTGTCGAAGATGGTATTTCTTCTCCTTCTACCCCCAAGAGTGCCCGTCTCAGCAGTGTTGCCTGTCGATGCTGACATTCCTGTTCAGCGGCTGGGTCACCATAACCTCTTCTGGTGTTGCCAGGGGACAAATAATGATGACTAACCTTCATGCCTTGGCTTGATGTCTTATCTCAGCCTCCTCCTCCATCAAATGGGATCATTACAGTGCCTGCCTCCTGGGCTTGTCTGGAGGAGGTGAGAGGAAGTAACACAAAGGAAGCCCGACTGGGTTGGTGCTCAGTTACTAGGAGCAAGAACTGGGCTAATGATAGGTGAGACATGTAGCAATGCGGCCGGTTCTGTGCTGAGCCTTTTGGAGACATCATTTCATTTCACTCCAAGGGGAGGACTTCTAACTCTCCCGCTTCTGGATGAGGAGGCTAGGGATCACACTGGTGGCGGGACGGAAGGTCACACAGCTGGTAAATGGTTCGAGTCGGGATTCAGATCTAGACCCGCCTGCTGGCACTTCTGAGCATTGGTGTTCTCTCCTTCCTCTCCTCTCCCTTCTCCTATTCTTGATTCCCCAGGGAGTCCGTTCCTGTTTCCACTGGGCGCTTCAGCCGTCCTTCTGCCCCTGAGCCCTCCAACCCAGCTCTCTACACATCCTTTTTCAGTGCTGGAGAGGCCTTTCCTGACCGCTCTCTCTCCCCTTTCATTGCTCTGTTGTCTTCAGGGCATTCTCCCTGGCATTGTACAGGTGTCATTTTCGCTGATTATCAACACACACACACACACACACACACACACACACACACACACTCTTCCCACCTCCCTATCCCCATCCATCACCCCAACCCCATGTAGTATGTGAGCTCCCTTTAAGCAGGGATTTCGATCTGGGGGGAGTAGTTTTTGCTTTTTTCCCCACCCCACCTCCCACTATATTGCTAGGATCTAGACTGTTCACATGGAACTGTATAATCATGAAGTTTTAGAAGGAACATGCAAAGTCATCATCCAACACTTGCATTTTTATAGATGGGGAAATCCAGAGAGGCTAAGTGACTTCCCCAAGGTCACACAGCTGGTTCCGGCAAAGCCACGGAGCAGGCATTGAATTCCTTTGGGTCCCTGTCAAGTAATGGTTCTGCTACTGTACCATGCCCTTCCCAGGTCGAAGAAGGTAGGAGACACAAGACACAACTTAATCCTTTTTCAAAATTAATTTTAATGTCATGCAATGGGACTGGCAATGAGGGGTCCAGGGACATTTGGCCTAAGCCTCGTGTTGACCTTCTGATGCCATCTCTAAGAAGACTGCAGGCCTTAGGGGAAGCAGCCCCAGCCATAGATCATGCTGCCTTAGTTCATTTGAAGGTAATACGCCTTATAAATCTTAGAATCCTGTATAAGGCCCGATATCATTACAGGGACCGGTAATTTGTGGTGTGTTCCAGGTCTTATTTCATTCAATGTAAATGCTGAAAAAAATTCCATCCTTTTTGGTAAACCTCGTCTTGGCAATTCGTTTTTATTTCTTGAGATGCTGGAAACCTCATCGATGAGGCACGACCTGGGCCTCTCCCAGCTTCTGTGCAGTCCTGGGCTCTGTCCCAGTTTAGTGTCCCCATTCTTCGAGATAGAGCCCCATCCTACTCACTCCCTGGGGGCATGCAGCTCTCTGGAAGACCGAGAGAGGAAGCCAGTCTGGTCAGGCACAAGCTCTAACAGGAGGAAAGAGTTATGCAACGAGCTTACAAAATTTTCCTTTTGCTTCTCTAGGCAGCTCAGCCCTGTCCCTGGTTGCACGCTGTTCTGGGGATGACTTGGCATGAAGCATTATCTCTATGAGAAAAACAAGTCAGAGGCTTATGCCCCTGATGGCGAAATCCCCGCTCACTCAGTGGGCAGCCATGGGAAATGGGTACCCGGTTGTACCCAAGCCACGGGACTCCGGGGCAACAGCCCACATGCCGGAACATTACATGGAGGCTCATTACGGACAGATGTCTGGGAGTAGGCGCGCGTCACAAACTTAACATGTAAGCCAGGAGCCATCTCAAAGGCAAGGGGGAAGAACTATTAGCCAACCAGTGACTCAGAGGGTGAGTTTACACTTCTGTATAAAAACTAATTATCGAAGAAATGCTTTGAACTCATCACAGATACAACACTTGATAGCATTGACTGATCCCAAGTTAGGTCATAAATGCCTCTTCAATAGCAATTAGAATGGGCTTTTTGTATCCCGTTGGAGAAATCATCTGCCACTGAAGCAGACCAATTCCTTAACATCAAAGTCTAACCTTGAGCATAGACGAGCGTAAGCACTTGATTCTTGGATCAGTGGATTTTCTCTCTTGCAAAGTCTGGTCATTAACCAGGATGAGTTCACATCGGAAGAAGGATGATGTCATAGCCAAGATTAGCTGAGTGGCAACTGACAGCAACATAACTCCACCTGGTTTAAGAATTACAAGGGAAATTATGATCTTATGTAACTGAAGCATCCATGTTTGCTGCTGACTTCAGGCACAGCTGGATCCAGCATGTAAATGCAGTTAGCAGGAGCATGTCATTCTCCATTTCTTGGCTTTCTTGTCCTTAACGTTGGCATTATTTTCAGGTGCACTCTCTCCTTGTGACTACAGCAAAGGAATCATCTGTAGCTTCAGGCTGAGATGATTTTCATGGATTATGAGTCCAAAGGAAACACATATACACACACACACACACACACAGAGTTTTTCCCAATAGTCCTAACAAAAGTCCCCGGTAAGAATGCCATTAACTATCCTTGGGGTTCATACCCACCCAGAATATATTCTATGTGTGTACTCAATTCTGTCATTTTATGTGTACTCAGTGATTTCAGTAGTATTCAGCTCTTACAAACCAGGCTGCCATGACAATTCTTCTCCACGTTTCCCGAGGCATTCATGTCAGGTTACTCTGGAATACGGAGATGACTATTCCTTTGAATACCAGATGTAATAGTTGGCTTACATTTAGGTACCATGGTCTGGGGAAAAAAAATGAATTTGCAAACCGTGGTTCCAGACTAAGGAGCAAGAGGGCTCTCCCTCCCTAAGGAAGGAGCAGGCGTGTCGTCCCAGCTCAAGCTCCTCGGAGAACTGGCAAGCACCATTGCCAGCTTCACCAAGGTGACTGTTTTTCTCTCTCTCTCTCTTCTGTTACTACCCCTGGCCAAGCTTGGGACTGCAGAGTTGGGAGTCATGTAAATTCAATGTGCATAATGATGCACTGGTGAGAAAAAAGTGGGAGGAGAGGCAAAAAAGAGAAAAGTCTTGAGCGAGTTCCAAAGTCGTCATCCCCCCGTCACTGGGCCTCATTTGGTGGAAAGAGTAAATCCACATTCTGAGCACTCCCCGCCCCCCAGCCTGTGGGAGGGGAACCCTCCCTGAGTCGACCTATAGAGACCTCAGCCAGGAACAGTGAGTCAAAATGACCTTTACACTCTGCCCCCTTTCTTCCTTTAGAAGGAAATCTTCCCTGACATGCATGCTCCATCTTCATAAATCATAGGCCAGGAGTTCACGCCTCGAGAAAATCTTAACACTAATACGACCCGCGATAACAAAATTTTCTTGGAACCTAAAAAAAAAAAAAAAAAAGTTTATTTATGGCTTCCCATTTTGATTCCTGCCCCCCTTTCCTCTTGGCCTCAAATGAATTTTTTTTGTAAGTGATATCAAATACAACTTTTAAAAAACAGAGAGTGAAACATTTCTCAAGATCCTGCCCAGTCCTTTTTTTTTTTTTTTAAGTCTACAAGAGTCCAAGTAGCATTTCAGAGTTTGAATATTCATCCAAACCAAACCCCACACCTCTTCATCCTGAGTCAGACGCAGGCTGGACACCTGCCCTCATTCTAGTTATGGGCTTTCTGACCCAACTCGAGACATGGGATTAAAAATTGCTATGGAATTTGCACTCACAGACATTCATCCTGACTCAGCCACTCTGAACTCTGTTCTGCCACAAGGACCTGGGCATTTCCTCCTCTCATTTCCCCAGAATCTGCCCGGGAGTGTCCAGGGAAAGGTTGTCATGAACAGACCTGCAATAAAAGTAATTGAATAAATGGAGAGCGTGTCTATTTCTGGAATTAGATTTTTGTGATAGTAGAGAAATCAAATGGGATAAGGGGCAGGGAGAAGTTGGGTGAATCCAATATGACCCTGTCACCTACTTAAATTTCACTCCTCTGGGACTCATCGTTACTAACAATGGCCCTTTTAACTTTGGGACGCGGAATGACTAACCTTTTTCTAGCCTGTCAGTGAGAACTACCACCACAGACTGGTAAGTATTTCCGTACAAAATCCACTTGGAAAGGATATTGTTTCAAGCCTGGACAAAGCTCATATTGTCGTGTTCCAGTTCCAGTGATTTTAGGCAAGGAAGGGGGATTTCCACTGCTCCCTGTAATCAGTCGTGAGCCCTCTGCTCTGAGTAACCACTTCCTTGTAATCTGTCAGAGCCCAAGATATTTAAAAGGGGAAAGAAAAAAAATCCCCTGATATTATGCATAAAATTCCTAGCCAAGCAAGCCACTGTGAGAACACATCAATGAGCTCATGCAGGAGCAAAGATGTGACCTCATTCAGTGGAGGGAATGCCAAAGAGTTGATTCTAAAAGGAAGGAATGAAATGGGTCAATCCAAGTTCTCAGGTAAGATACAGAACTAGCAGCCGTTCAATGTCAATGTTAATGGTGATAATAGGTCTCATTTACAGCAAACCTGACACCTGCCAGGTACGAGTTCACCCGAACCGTTACTGCACTGGTCTTATTTGCAAGGTTATAGTGTTAAAGGGTTGTGAGGTTTTTGGTTTTTTTTTTTTTTTAGAAACAGTTACTGTATTTTAAATAGAGGGGGCAACAGATATGGCAAAAATCCAAAGTAATACGATTGAGAGGCGGTACACCAGACCATACTGCGTCTCAAAAAACAAACAAAAAACCAGACACAAGAACGAAACAAACAAACAAAACACACCACCACAACAAAGTGGAAAACAAAAACAAGTTACCATGTATTAAACATTAATTAGGTGCAAGGCACTGTATACGTATTTTATAAACATTAACGCTAATCCTCACAGAAACCCTGTGCATTAGGAAATACTGTCATTCCTACTTTATAGATGAGGAAACTGAAAGCTTCGTGAGCTAAGTAACTGGCTCAGGGTCACATGGCTCAAGTGGCAGAGCGGGACTTGGACCCCACTCCCTCTAGAGGCCAAAACCCCAGGCAGGTGTTCACTGGGACGTCAGGGCCACCGTGCCAAGCACAATGTTGGATCATCTGTCTGATGCCACTCACTCCTCCGGGCGAAGGAAATGCCACAGGTCACTGGGAAAGAAGCCATTTCCTGTGCTTGCAGAATGAGAACATCACCGTCAAGGTCCTCACCATTCCTGGGCTCAGCCTCTAAGCGAAACAATTTATGTCTGGAGTGACAGAGGAGGACTTAGTCACCCTGGCTCTGCCCTTCTCTTTCTATAAGCCGGCGATGTTTCATGGGTGGTTTAGAGCGTGACCGCCAAACACATAGACTTTTACATAACCTGATTTCCTCACCCTTCGTGAGGACAGCTCACAGCCAGTAGCCAACTGTCCAGTGTGAAAGGCCAGCCCCTTAGCCTCCAGGTGAGCCTAAGGCTGTGATGTCGTATATATTCCGGGGTTCCCTGTGGGGAAGGCTGAAGCTGGACTCCACTTGAGAAAAATCTCTACGTGGCTTCTCCCCTGCCCTGTCCTGCTTCCCCCACTCCCTATCTCCTGGCTGCTTTCCCTGCCTAAACCATGGGCGCCCAGTCCTCATCCCCACTCCTGCTCTTAGAGACCTTACTAGACAGTCACCCACGAGGTGTCAAGGCATAGGCACTGGGACCCTGCAAAGGCAAATCACCCACCATGTGCATGGGTGACAGAGACATGTATTAAATAAGATGAACTGGGGCTCCTGGGTGGCTCAGTCGGTGAGGCGTCTGCCTTCAGCTCAGATCATGATCCCAGGGTCCTGGGATGGAGTCCCCTCATCGGGCTCCCTGCTTAGCAGGGAATCTACTTCTCCCTCTGCCTCTGCCGGCCGCTCCCCCTGCTTGTGCTCTCTCTCTCTGACAGATAAATAAATAAAATCTAAAAAAATAAAAATTAAAATTAAATAAATAAATAAATCAGATGAACTTCAGGAGACCACGCTTTTGGAGGAAACATTTCCACAAACTTAAATGCCATGGAATGAAGACCTTAACAAAATTCTTTTTTCTTCCCCTGCTCTTATTACAATACTTCTGTGTGCGTAGGCCTACGTTAAACATTACTCAGGCATTGTTCTATTGTATTCTGAGAACAAACCCATAACGTAGATACTCCAATTAACCCCTTTTTAGAGTCAGGAAAAGTGATGTTCAAAAAGTCAATTCACTTCCCTGGGGCCACACTGCCTATGGGGGTAGAAACAGCATTTGAACCCACATCTCCTTATTTTTTTTTTACACTGCTTCTTTCCCATGCCTCTAGATCAGGGGTCAGCAAGCCACACGCTCTGAGCGCTGTCTGTTTTTGTAAATAAAGTTTTATTGAAACACAGCCGTGCACTTTATTTACACACCCCGAGTGACTGCTTTCGGCCAACAAAGGCAGAGATCAGCAGTTCACACAGAGCCTGCAGGACGACACAGCAGGAAACATTGACAATCCCTTTCTTTACAGAAAAAAAAAAAAAAAAAGATGAGCTTTTTGTTGGGGCTGGTGTTCAGACTCAGATAAAATGTGAATTCTCTTCCCTTCAAATCAAGGTTCTCCACTCCACTTCGATTTATAGCAGACACTGTGTGCAGGAAGGAAGAATCGTACCATTCCTCTAAGTTCTCATGCAACACCCTCCGGAGAACAAAATCCCGTTATCTGATTGGCCTGCATTCCCTCGCTGGTTTACCTTCTCACTCTTGTAAAGGAATTCTATCATTTCCTTGACAGATTATTCCTATTGAGAATCACGGGGAAATTTCCTCTTGAGATTTCACTCTGGAATTCTCATTGTTCAAGTAGATCCCATTACCTTGTGAACCTCTGCGCCTCACCAGAAGTTCCTTTCCTCCTCTTTTATTTATTGAAAGTCCATGCTTGGAAATGGTGATCCCCTCCTTCCAGGGGTTTCTACAGCATGGCTTTCAGACTCTGAGCTCTTTTCACCTTTTCCCATAAGTCAGTCCCTTCTTAATTATGTTTTGCTGCCCAGTCTTTGAACTGTATCCCGTCTGTTTGCATTCTGGGATGACCAAAATACAATGAGTACCATGGGACTGGTGGAGAGGAAATATACCTGATATTCAAGTAGAACTTGAACCCAACAAACTATATTCTCTTTCTGAAGGCCTCTTCTGGTTACCAGAATTTTCTAGATGTCTCATTGCTAGCTTGAACTAGCTCTGTTTGTTACTCAATCCCTTAAGTCTCCTGAGTTTTAAATGTAAACTCTTACACCAAGTACAATTGGACAACCTTTTGGCAAAGTAATTTCATCCTGTACATCAAGGATGATTTTTAAGCGTATACCCTTGGATTCAATCTCCTCGCCTCTAGAATGAACCTCAAGCCTTAGAATCTAATGGAATGATCAGAGATGCAGATGAAAGGACGGCCATCACGGTTCTTTTTTAAATAATAGAAAAAATGGGGAAAAATCCATTTTAATATCAAGGAATGGCTAAAAAAATCTTACGTCTTTTTGAAGGAATGTATTATGGGCAGAAAAATCATGTTTGTGAAGAATTTTTGATAATATTGTACAATGTTTATGAAGCAATGTTAAGTAAAAAACTATATACTAAATAATACCAAATTTTAAAAACACATATATCTGTCTGTGTGTATATATATTACATATATTTTATAAATGCAGAGTAAACATTAATTTTTTATTGTTTTCTTTATTGCTATATGCCCAGTACCTAAACCAGGGTTTCTCAATCATGGCCCTATTGACATTAGGATCATTCTCCATTGTGGGGTGGTCCTGTACATTGTGGGGTGCATAGCAGCACCCCTGACTTCTCCTCACTAGAAGCCGGTGGTACGCCTCCCCTCCAACACCCACCCACCAGTCATGACAACCAAAATGTCTCCAGATATTGCCACATGTCCCTTGGGTGACAAAATCACCTCTGATTGAGAACCATTAGCCAGGAACATCTAATAGGTGTTTGATAATATTGCTGAATAATTCCATGAATTAGAAAAGATCTGTGGAGGGGTGCCTGGGTGGTTCAGTTGGTTAAACGTCCAACTCTTGATTTTGGCTCATGTCATGATCTCGAGGTCTTGAGATCCAGCTCTGGGTCAGGCTCTGCGTTCAGCGGGGAGTCTCTTTCTCTCTCTCTCCCTTTCCTTCTGCAACTCCCCCCATGTTCTCTCTCTCTAAATATTTTTAAAAAAAGAAAAGATACATGGAAATTTCAGTAGTCATCTCTTATAAATATGAGTGTTTTTAGTACTTCGCTGTGTTTTTCTAAATTTTCTACATAACATGTGCAGGTCCCATTCACAATCCCTCACCGGTAATTCCAAAATCCACAACGCTTATTTGATGGTAAATTTGGACTCCTCTGAGTGTATGTGAGGGCTCTTAAGGATCTCGGGTGAATATTCATACATTTCTCTGAAGAAGTATTAAACTGTTAATTTGATATTCAGTATACATAAAACACTTCTAAAATCTGAAAAAAATCTGGCTTGCAAAATGCATCTGGCCCTTGGGTTTTGAGACATAGGATTGTGGGCCTGGGTTACTTTCACAATCTGCAAACAAACAGGAACATATGAAAACCATCACAATACCCCTCTACTCAACTGAATGAAATGGATTAAGGAGGTATTCTTAAGTAAACCCTCACCCAAAAAATTCTCTCCAAAAAGTAAATTATGGGGGGGAAAAAGTTATGGGTAGTTGTAGAAATCTTAATTTTACAGATGAGAAAACAGATTCTCGCAAGTTTTTATACCGAAGGTCCCACGGCAGGAGCACGCTGGCGCGGACGTAGGTCTCAGGTCGGTGTGACTGCAGTTCTCCCCCCTGAGCACCACACACTACTGCTTTCTTGTTTCCGGACTCGTGGCACAGTCCTGGCAAAGAGTGGGCATCGGTGCTGCATCGAAGATGTCGGTTAGAGGGCTGAACGAATGAGCACCTTGCAGGCATGAGGTTAATTTCAGAGAAGGCCACGGTCATCTGCATGTCATCTTAAACAGGAAATAAAGCAAGGTGTGGCTTGCCAGGGGCTAGATAAGACCTGGGGCCGACTGATAAATGTTCAGTTGCAGCGTGGAAACTGTCACAGGTGATGACATAAACCGCCGTGCCATCTGTACGATGCCTTTATCAGTTGTGTGGACGCGGGCTCTGCCACCAGACCCGCTGGGTTCCAATCCAGGCTCACCATTTACTAATTGCAAGTTAATTAAAGGTTCTGTGCCTCGACGTTCTCATTTGTAAAATGGGATCTGTCATAAGACCTCCATCGCAAGTCAGCTATGAAGACGAGATGAATTAATACAGAAAGAGTATTTAGAAGGGGGTCTGGTCTGTGCAAAGTGCCCATTAAATATCCTCCCTTCCTTTTCCCCGGTACATCTTCTTAAGCATTCTCTACTTCGATTGCTCTCAGTCGCTGTGGGTGGAGGCTAGCCCAGAGAGGCAGTAGCGTGCCCAGTCAAGGGTTTGTCCTCAGGTGGGCTCACACTCACACTCCTGCTCTTCCAGGCAGCAGCCGTGTGACTGGGCAAAGTCACTTTCCCTCTCTGTGACTTGGTTTCTTCACAGACACAACCTCCGTAACAATATGTCATTATGGGAACTTTGTGGGAACTGAATGAGCTGCTGGGGGTACCCTGCTGGGCTCAGGCATTTTTCAATAATGGTGACTACTCATATTAACATCCCATCTCCACCGTAAGAAACTGAGAAGCAGAAAGCTTAGGCATCAACCATCTAAAGGTGTGGAATCTTCCATTCTTTCTATGAAAATGGTGTCTCCCAAAATATGTTATGCCAACCACAGGAGGGGTACAGAATAACATGAAGAGGTGTATGGACAAATTATGTATTACTTGTAATAGTCAATGTAGTCATTTTCAGTTTCTTTCGATCCCTGGCAAGCAAATCAGTCTTCTGTTAATACAGTGACATACAGTTTCCGTTTTATATAAATGTAGTTAAACATAAGTAGCGGATCGCTTTAAAGAAGAATATGAAGTGAGTACTAGACAAGCCGGGGCCAGATATGGCGCAAATGTCGAAGTTCATATGTGGACAGCTGTGTGGGAGACGTGCTGCCAGAGACCACATCTGGTGACTAAAATAGCCCAGCAGGACGGTCAAGGGCCTCTTCAAGGACTGCAGGCAGTGATGGGCTGTGATTCACCCTGCGTTCTTTATTAGTGAGCCCTTCCTTTCTCTGAGTACACGCTGACCTAGTCCTTCATGAATTTCCTAACGATGTATTAGAACCATGTTATCTACTGTCTCAGGCTCCCGTTTGGAGTCCTTCCTAATTTCCCATTTATGTCATTAACTGGGGGGTGTGTGTGTGTGAGAGAGAGAGAGAGAGAGAGAGAGATCCTTGTGAACAAGGGTCATACTTTCCCCACTCGCACTACTTGCTTCAGTGATGGACACACAGGAGTGGCTCAGTCATGAGAGTTTACCGTGTGCTGTGTGCCTGCGTGATTGTTCAGTGCTCCCAACAGCTTGGCAGGTAGATATAATTCCATGCCCATTTTTACCAATGGGAAAGAATTTGAGGCTTATAGAGGTGACGTGGGCCCCCATTTAGAAGCAGCTAAACTGCAAGTTGAACCCAGGTAGCCTGAATGTCAAGCCTAGATCTGACTATTACACCACACTGTAGCCACTTTAAAAGATGCCTTGGATGCATGGATGGATGGATGGATGGATGGATGGATGGATGCATGGATGGATGGATGGATGCATGGATGGATGCATGGATGGATGGATGGATGCATGGATGGATGGATGGATGGATGGATGGATGCATGGATGGATGGATGGATGGATGGATGGATGCATGGATGGATGCATGGATGGATGGATGGATGCATGGATGGATGCATGGATGGATGGATGGATGCATGGATGGATGCATGGATGGATGGATGGATGGATGGATGGATGGATGGATGGTTGGATGGATGCATGGATGGATGCATGGATGGATGGATGGATGGATGGATGGATGGATGGATGGATGGATGGATGGATGGATGGATGCATGGATGGATGGATGGATGGATGGATGGATGCATGGATGGATGGATGGATGGATGGATGGATGCATGGATGGATGGATGCATGGATGGATGGATGCATGGATGGATGGATGGATGGTTGGATGGATAGATGGATGCGTGGATGGATGGATGGAAAGATAGGAGAGGCATAAACGGGCAACAACTATCTTGCCACCTATAGAAGTTCCATGGTTGGGGTTCTCTTATGGGTTCAGCATTGGACAGATATTATCTTTAATCCTCATATAAAATCTCTGCTTGGAAAAAAAATGACTTGGAGACGTAGTAGGGGTTTGCTCTTAAGACATTTGCTATTTAGACCAAAGACTCTAAAGTCAGACAAACTAGGGCTCCAACCTTGGATCTGCCATCAAAAGCTGAGCAATCTTGGGCTGGTTATTTTTACTGCCTAGGACTCAGTTTCCCCATCTATAGTGGGGTTAATGATATCTACTCCATCACAGTCCTAGAAGGATCAAATGAGACCCCGTGTCCCCTGTGCCTGCTTTATGGCATTTTCTCCATGTGCGTCAGCACCATTATTGCGTTGCTGTTCTTGCTATCATTATCCATACACCTTGTCAATCTCAGAACCAAACTGTCAGTCCAGGTCCATTTTAAGAGGGTGAGAAGGTTATGAATTAATGTTGGGCTAGAACATAAGGGAGAGTGGATGCAGAATAATGTCTCCCTTGAGGAGGTCACTCTCCTAACCTGAGAGCCTGGGCATCGGTGACACTGAATGGCAAGGGGAACTGAGGTTGAGGATAGAACTAAGCTTGCTTGTTAAAGCAGGGAGATGACTCTGGATTATCTGGGTTGGCTCAATGTCATCATAAGGGGTCTTTAGAAGGGGGAGAGGGGGGACAGGAGAGCAAGTGGGGGAACTGTGACTGTAGAAGAAAGGCACAAGGAGCTCCAAGGTTGCCGGCTTGGAAGATGGGGAAGGGGCCACGAGCCAAAGAACGTAGGCAGCCTCCAAACTGGAAAAGCCCAGGCAATGGATTCTCCCTAGAACCTCCAGAAGGTTCACAGCCCTGTCGACACCTTGATGTGGCCTGTGTTGGGCGCAGAATAAAACCAGAGACACCTCTGCCTCTGTTTCTCCACCTCTCCCTCTGGTGGGAACCCGTGTGCTCACAGGGGGTCTACGCAGCCTGCTGGCTGGAGCAGGCTTCCGGCTGGTCAGACAGACGAGTGGTGGGTCCGAGCCTCCAGCAGCTTCCACGGAGAGGAGATGGAAGCCATTCTCCACTGAGGGGAGGGTGCTGTCACTTTGTGCAGCCAGGAAACGTCGTTCTAGACTCCAAGTTTCAGGGCTCAGAGGAGGAGTGATTGCTGTTATTTCCTTCAGGGGAGAGCTCTGGTTAAAACAGGAAATGAGTCGTCGGGCCATTTGCAGCCCACAGACACCAGGGAACCATGGTTTCTCCTTTTCCTTTGCCAACAGACTGGGCTCTTGGAGGGCAGGCAAGGCTGACACTCAGAACCTACCCATCTATGAAGGGTCTTTTCCCACCTTTCAAAGTCAACGGTTCCTCTTGCATTATTTAAATATCAGCATCATCTACACACAATACAATGATCTTCAGTGTTTAGTTCTGAGTTTTGGCAATAAGCCACACCCCTGTAATTACCATCCACCCCAAAGAAAGTATGGAATAGTTTCATTATCCCAGAAAGCTCCCCCCACCCCGCTGTGTTCTAGGCAATACCAAGCACCCCCTAGCCCCCCACCCCCGCCCTCGAGGTAGCTACTGATCTACTTCCAGTCGTGATGGAGTAGACTCATCTTTTTCTGGGATGCCATCTAGATGACAGCACGCAGCATGTGCTCTTGTGGGTCTGCTTTCTTCCACTTTGCATAATTCTGAGGTCCATCCACGTGGGGTCTGTCCATAGTTCATTTCGTTTTATTACTGAGTAGTATTTCACTGTATGGATTTACCTAACTTTAAAAAATCTTTGTTGTTGTTAATGCCATTTGGGTTGTTTCCAGTTTGTGGCTGTTATGAATAAAGGTGCTGTATACATTCATGTGTAAGTCTTTGTAAGGACATTTGCTTTCGTTTCTCCCGCGTAATACCTGGAGTAGAATTCTCCCCTTCGGGAATTACAGAACTGAACCACAGTAAAGATTTGGGTTGCTCCCCGCTGTACCAACATTGATGGTCTTTCTTCTCTTTCTTTTTGTCTATTCTAATGTGTGTGAAATTGTTTTGTTGTGGTTTAAATTGCATTTCCCTAATGCAATGTTTGACTAATGATGTCAAACACCTTTTCATGTACTCACGGGCCATTCCTACATCTTTTGTGAACTGAGTCTTTTGCCCATTTTTTCAAAAGTGTGTGTTCATGCTTTTTAAATTTTTAAAAAGATTTTATTTATATATTTGTCAGAGAGAGAGAGAGCGCAAGGAAGGGGAGCAACAGGCAGAGGGAGAAGCAGGCTCCCCACAGAGCAAGGAGCGTGATGCGGAACTTGATCCCAGGACCCTGGGATCATGACCTGAGCTGAAGGCAGACGCTTAGCCAACTGAGCCACCCAGGCATCCCTGTGTTTATGTTTTTATTATATGTGGAGTTCTTTGTATATTCTGCATACTTCTTTATCACATCTATGGATGGCAAAATTTTTTCCTAATCTGTGGCTTGTCCATTTCTTAATAATATCTTTGGATGAGCAGAACTTCAAAATGTGAATGTTGTCCAGTTTACTTATTTTATGCTTAGTACTTTTTGTGTCCGAAGAAATCTTTGTCTAACGTAGTTTACAAAGATGTCCTTCTATGTTTTCTAAGATTTCTAGTTCCAGCTTTTACATTCAGAGATCTGATCCATCTCAGATTTATTTTTGTGTCTGGAGTTATTGTGGAAGAATGGACCGATAGCTTCCATGGCCAGTGCTGTAGAGACAGCAGGGTGAGTGTCTCTAAGCGCAGGGTCTAGTGCAGGATTTGGCAAATCTTTTCTTTACAAAGACAGAGGCCAGATAGTGAATATTTTCAGCTTTACAGGCCATGTGGTTCCTGATGCAACTTCTCAACTTTGCCTTTATGGTGCAAAAGCAGCCATAGACAATACACAAACACGAGGGCATGGCTGAGGGCCAACGGAAGTATTCACGCATGGTGAAACTTGAATTTCATATAATTTTTACCTTTCACCAAATAGTGTTCTTTTGATTTCTTAAACCAGTTAAAAATGTAAAAAAAATCATTTTTAGCTTGTGGGCAATACAAAAACAAACAGCAGCCGGATCTGACCCACTGCCTCAAGCCATAGTTTGCCAAGTCCTGGGCCATTCAGCAAGGCAAACATTCAACAGATGGAAGGACACACTGTGATAACAGCATGGAAGTAAAGATCTGTGTTCTGTGGAAGTGTGAATGAGAGGCAGTGGATAATCTACTTTGGATGAGATCAAAAGGAATTAGAGCTAAACCACAATGAAATACCACTTCACACCCATTAGGATGGCTATTATTAAAAAAAAAGAAAGCAAAGAGAAAAGGAAATAACAAGTGCTGGTGAAGATGTTGAGAAATTGAAATGTCTGTGCATTGCTGATGGGGATGTGAAATGGGGCAGCCGCCATGGAAAACGGTAGAAAGTTAAACATAGAATTAACACATGATTCAGCAATTTCTCTTCTAGGTATCGACCCCAGGAATTGAAAACAGGGACTCAAACAGATGCTGGTACACAAATGCTGGCAGTAGCACTATTCGCAAGAGCCCAAAGGGGGACGCAAACCAAATGTCCGTCAACAGATGAATAGCCATACAATGGAATATTATCCAGGCATAACAAGGGGGGAAAATGAAATTTGATTCATGCTACCATGTAGATGAACCTTGAAAACATTATGCTACGTGAAATAGGCCAGATACAAAAGGACAAATATTGTATGATTCCACTTACATGAAGTAGCTGGAATGGGCAAATTCATAGAGACGGTATGATAGAGGTTACCAGAGGCTCAGAGGAGGAAGGAATGGGGAGTTATCTTATGGGTACAGGTGTTTGGGATGATAAAGTTTTGGAAACAACTGATAGTTCCAATGCACAACATTGAAACTATACTGAATGCCACTGGATTGCACACTTAATAATGGTTAAAAGGGTAAAATTTTATGTTATATATATTTTACCAAAATTAAAATATATTTTTAAAAACTCAAAAAGGAATTTTAACTAAAGGTCTTACTATGAGTCTGTCGGGCATCACATACTAATTCATTTAATCTTTATAACATCATGAGGTAGGTCCTGGTATTATCATTATACCCATTTTATAGATGAGAAAACCGAGACACTAAGTTGCCCCAAAATCACCTTGCTAGCGAATTGCAGAACCAGGATTGAAACCCCAGCAGTCCGGCCGCAGGGTCTATGCTTTGAATTACCACGCTACACATGCCTCAGGGACCAGTGAGTCTCAACCTTGGCTGAGCACTGGAGTTTTCTGGGGAGCACGTTTGAATCCCCAGGTCTAGGCAGCACTGGAACCTCTGAGGGTTGGACAAGGCATCGGTAGCCCTAAGAGTGACCCAGCTGCTTCTCTTGGGAGATGACATTGCAGCCTGAATGCCAGGAGTCGGCTGGTGGGGGAGGGGCAGAAGGCACATTCCAGGCCATATATTTTACTAGTAGGTATTTTTATTGAACCACATTGGTCTTCTTCCTCTGTAAGGACAATGACAATACACCCTCATAGGAATAACAGCTCATATTTATTGAGCAATGACTCCCCCAAGCATGAGACTAAATGCTTCTCATACGTCATCTCCATTCATGTTCATGATAATCATAGGAAGGAAGCCCATCAGTCCCATTTTGTAGATGAGGCAAAATGAAGGCCTGAGGCCTAACGAAGTTAGTTGCTTGCCCAAGGCCACACTAAGTGGAAGTATGTGGTGCTAAGTGGCAGTGAGGGAGTGCCCAGACCCCTGTCGTCCACGCTTGGTGCTCCAGGCTCCTTCCCAGAAGCTTTCGAAGGGTGTCCCAGACAGAAACAGTGAGAAAGGACATGACCTACCCACTTGTGGCTGGTCTTGGTTCATTTTCTGCACAAATCCACCTGTGGCCAGTCCCCTCTGTCATTCCTGCCTCTTAGTAGATGCAGACCCTTGGTGTTCCTTCTAACACCACCATCACCTGGAGAGAGCTCCGAGAACGAGGCTTGGGAATGCCTCTGCGGACTCTCACTCTGGGGTGAAGAGGAAGCCTGAGGCCAGGAGAATCGTGTTGGAGAAATGCAAGGTATTATCAGCTGGAATCCAACACGTGGATTAACAAGTCCCTGAGACTAGGGAGAACGTGTGTGTGTGTGTGTGTGTGTGTGTGTGTGTGTGTGTGTGTCTAGGTCTGGATCATGTGGGTTATGTCTACCACCAAGAGCAGACCCGAATGGGAAGAGGGAACACCCCAGGGGAGCACAACACAGAGGAGTCCCATGACGTTTCCTCCAATCCTGAAAGCCCGAGACCGTGTTTTGCTTATTCGTCACTCTGACTCTAGAACGATGTCCGGCAGACAGGGCTGTTGCCCATTAAAATTTGTGGAGCAAATGGATACATGCAGAGGGGTCAGGGGTGACTCTCTGCGGGAGCAGCACTTGAACCAAGATCCCTGGCAGAACTTGTTAATAGATGAAGGGAAGAAGGAAGGCATGTTCCAAGAGGAAGGAAGAGAAAAATTCCTGTTCCGGGTTCAAATTAAGTTTTTATTTTTTATTTTTTTTTAAAGATTTTATTTATTTATTTGACAGAGACAGCCAGCGAGAGAGGGAGCACAGCAGGGGGAGTGGGAGAGGAAGAAGCAGGCTCCCCGCAGAGCCCCGAGCCGAAGGCAGACGCTTAACAACTGCGCTACCCAGGCGCCCCTCAAATTAAGTTTTTCTATTACTCTTTGTCACCTTTAACTGATAAGGAAACTGAGATTCAGAGAAGTTTCATGATTTTGTCAATTGTCAGGCAGCTAGAAAGTTCCAGAACCTGGATTTGAACTTGGGCCTCAAGACTTCTCTCCCAGGACTCTTTCTACTGCACATGAGCAAACAGATGACCCAGAGGAAGAGAGAGGTCTATACTTCACTGCAGCACAAGGACCCTAACCATCACCGCCAATGACAAAAATCACAAGAAGAACAGCATTGGATAAACGTTATGAAGAGCCTGCTATGTGCCAGATAGGAGTCTGTATATTCGAAATGCATTATCGCAAGAGATCTTCACCAACAAACCTATGGAATGGAATCTATGGTCATCCTTATTTTATAGTTGCAGAAACAAGGTCCAGAAGCATGAGCGAGCTTTAGTTTACACAGCTACTAAGAGGCAGAGCAGAAGTTCGACCTCAGGAGTATTGGACTCCACGGTGGGGCCACCGTTCCCTTGGCCTGGCAGTCAGTTTTGTCCCGGCATCAGGCAATTGGACTTTGGCTGTCATCGCATCAATGATAATAGTAATTATGGCCTCTTGGGGGCTTTTAACATGTCTATTTTAAGAGAACTTTCACAGTCTCTGGATAAAATTTTCTGTTTTTCCAAACCAGGTGTTTTGATATGATGTCTCCACGTGGGGAGAGCTCAGCTCCTGAAACTCCTGGCCTTTCTCTGCTCTTTCATCCTCTTCACTCCAGGGGAGGAGGAGTGATGTATCTGGCAGAAGAATAGAGCTGTCTTCTGTTCCCGTGTCCTTATAGAGGAGGGAGTCGTCCTTAATGCTCACATTCTCCAGCGCTGAAACTGGAGGGATCCATTCATTCTGGGGTTCATGTTGGGAAGCCCCTGGCCTAGAGATAGCTGGACCTATTAACAATAAAGGTGACATTTTGGCTCCCATTGGTGCTATCGACCGTATACCCCCAAAATTCATATGTTGAAACCTAGTCCCCATTTTGTTGCATTAGGAGGTGGGGCCTTTGGGAAGTAATGAGGTCACAAAGATGGAATCCCCATGAATGGAATTAATGTCCTTATGAAAGAGACCCAGAGAGCTCCCTTGCCCCTCCCATCAGGTGAGGACACTCTGAGAAGTCGGCAACTTGGGAGGGGTCCTCTCCTGACGGTGCTGGCACCTGATCTCCCACTGCCAGTCTCCAGAACCAAGAGAAGGAAATATCTGTGATTTATAGGACACCCCATCTATGGTATTTTTGCTCTAGAGGCCCCAATGGACTAAGACATCTTGCTTTATCCTTTTGTCTTATTTCTCAATTGGTTGAGAACTCTGACAGGGAGGGTGCCATCTTTTGGACCTCCTCAAAAAGTCCAACACAGGGAGGCTTCTTTGAGTGAGGTACAATGTCTGGTTTATAGGTGGGAGCAATAATTCAGCCTTGGGGATGTGTTTTCTCTTTTCCATTCATTTATGGATGCCATGTTTACTTGGACCTACTATGTGCCTGGCGCTTCACTAGGTACCCTGTGAGTAAGGATGAGTCATTGAAAGTGGGAGCAAAGGGCCGAGTCAAGACTGAATAGAATTCTCACTTCCAACCTTTCTCCAGGAAATCGAATTAAAAGAAGGTAGAGTAAGTGTCAGTGGTTTTTGAAGAGCCTGACATCCATTTCCCATTCCTTGGGTTGAATCACCCTGGTTTTCCTTTGGGGGATTAGCAGCTTTATTGTGACCCACTCCAAGGGGCCTGTCAATCAAGGCATCCTGCCCTCCCCTGGCCGAGAGATGAGTCCATGGTCAAGATTAATCATCAAACTCTAGATGTGGGAATGGTGAATCTTCACCGGGGGCAGAAAACACATTGCAACCCCCCATTCCAGAAGAGAGTCCTTGAGAAGTCCTTGAGAAGTTTCCCCCTAGACACAGGGGACTACTCTAGTTCTCCCTCCCTCCCTGCTTCTCTCTTTCGTGCTTAGTTCTCAATTCCCTACTCTGAGTTTCTCAACAACAGCCCATTAAATTTTTTTCAGCATAAGTCAGCCAGAGTTGGTTGCCTTTGCAAGAGAAAAATACCATCACGGCTGTCGACACATGGACTGTAAGAATTAGAACTTTGTGTTCAATGCCTTGGGGAAATTGAGGTTAAGAAGAGACTTTCAAATATAGGGTCAAGGAGGCCTTGTGGCTCGCTGATTAAGAGCATGGGCTCTTGAGTCAGCCCGTCCTGGTTATAAAACCCAGCTCTGCGTTTGTTAGTTATTGACTGATGTGGGACACATTACCTAACATCCCAAGCCTCGGGTCCTCATCTGTGAATACAGGATAATAATAGCACCTAGCTCCCAGCGCCGGCAATGCGGTGAAGTGCATAATAACCTTTGGCTGTTATTTTAGTGATTATTCTTCAAGATTTCTTCTGAGAAGTCACACAAAACAGGAATGTAAATTGCAAAAAAGATGCTGAGCAGGAAGGGACTAAAGAAAGCCTTTCTGCAAAGAGGATGTTTATTTCAGAGAGACACACAGGGGGACGCTCAAACAGCTGTCTTCCAGGAAACCGTCCACAACCCAGGGTGAGTTCTAAATTTTAAGTGACCAGCCAGTGTCAAAGGATTGGAAAGAGAAGAAAATAAACAAGGCTGATATAAAAATCCAACCACAAACTGCATAAACTCTAAGGTCGCCAAGATTTAATGAGGATCCTGAATTTGGAGGTATTTTCCATCTCCATTAGGAAAAGAATCAAAATCATCATCCATATTCTATCGGCAGCGAACTATGAGCTTAATAGTAACTATCAAAACCCAAATATGGAGGCTCTCTAGGATCTTGGAAACAGGAAGATGTAAATGATTCATCCACACTCAAGAGCTCAAAGCCTCTGCACTGGAAGTTTTCTCTGCTGCACATGTTCTCCCCGGCACCCCTGTCCCCCTCTTTCCCTGCACACCTCAACCTTATTTCAGCTCAAATGTCACCTCCTCCGAGAAGCCTTCCCAGTTCTCTCTAATGGAGCTATGCTCTCAGAGAGTTCTCTGTGTATCCTTCCCACCAGTACCAAGTTTGTGATAAGACATTTCTGTGATTGTTGGCCGTGGCTTTTCCCAAGCAGACCGTGAGTTCCAGGAGGGCAGAGATCTTGTCTGTTCATGTCTGTAGAACAGGGTAGATCGGTTCCAGACCGACAACAGGAAACTTTATTTATCTTTTTTCATTTAATGACTTCAGTAAATTTCTATTAATTAGTATTCAGTCAACAAGGACTTAAATCCTTGGCACGTGCTATCCAATGATGCCCACCATGATTAGTTCATTCAATTAGTTATTAATTAATTAACAATCTACAAATGTTTACAATCTGCCAGGCACTGACACGGACACTGAGGACACAGCCATGACAAAAAGGTGGGGAAAGCCCCACCCTCACAGAACTTGTACTGTAGTGGGAGGGGGTCATCAGTGAATACATACATAGACACATGTCCAAGGAGACCTAAATGCTTTTGAGAAGAATAAATAGGGAAGAGCTGGAGCCAGAGCGTGGGGAGGGGGCACAATTGTAAAGAGAGAAGCTGGGAAGGCCTCACGGAGCAGAGAGGGAACACAGCATGGGGCATCTGGGAGAAGGGGGATCATTCCAGAAAAAGAACACCAAGCGCAGAGTACCTGCAGGGGCACGTGGGTGGCTAGTGTGGCCAGAGTGGAGCACGCAAGGTAAAGAATGGTGGTTGTGTGAGGTGGTCGGAGGGAACAGGTAGGACTTGAGATTGGCTCTGAGATGGGGAGTCACTGAGGAGCTGTGGAAAGAGGCGTGGCATTTACAATTATTTTTAAATAATCCCGCTCTGGAGACTAAATGGAAGAGGGCACAGGGACATGTAGGGGGATACTGTCTGGACCACGGCAGAGAAAGGACGTGGTGATGAGTTATTTCAGTCTCTTTAAGGGCACAGCCACCAAGAGATGCTGATGGCTTTAATGGGGAATGTGAGGGAGAAGGGGGCGCCAGGGGACATTGAGCAGTTTTGGCCGGAGCTACCCAAGGAATGGAGTGGCCCTGAGCAGAGGGGGAAAGACTATGACAAAGTAGGTTGGGGGCGGTGGGGTGCTGGGCAGTGGGAAGTTCAGGAACCAAGCTTTGGACATGGGACATATGAAAGTGGTTCTATACATCTAAGCAGAGATGTTGACAAGACAAGACAGACACGGTCATTGCCCCCTTTGTCCTGGTGGGGAAGAAACCAATGAGCAACAAAGCTGAGGGAAAACATGACGTATCGAAGAGTGACAGGTGCCATGAAGGTAATGTGATGATGGTGAGTGGCACCTAGTCATAGGTGATCGGCGTGGCCTTTGTGAGAAGATGACGTGGGAGCTAAGACCCACGAGAGGGGACAGCAAAGCCAAGTCCCCAAGGAAGGAATGGGCTTAGAGAGTTTGAGGAACAGAAAGAAGGCCAGGGTGACTGGGACAGAGTGAGAACGAGGGAGAACGGAAGGAATGAAGCGGGGAGGGTGGCTGGGGCTTACTTGTTTGGCTCCAGAAGCCTTCCTCATAGCCTGGGGCTTACTTCACCTGCGATGGGAAGCCATTGGGAGGCTTTAAAGAGGAGGAATAGTGTCACCTTATTTCCATTTTCCGAAGAGTAGCTTTGGAGTGTGGATTCTCCTGAGAGAGAGAGACAAGTGAAGAAGCAGGAAAGCCAGCTGTGGATCTCTGATGGTCGGCTGGCCAAACTACAGCAATGGCTTGGAAAGTTCGGTGGAAAGGGAGGAACTCAGAGAGATCTAGGACGTGTTGCAGACGTAGCGTCAACAAGATACAAAGATTGGGTGAGGGGCTCAGAGAAAGAAGAATCCAGGATGATGCTGACATTGGTGTGAGTAGCTGGACTGAGGCTGCCGTGACTCAGGAGAGGAGAGATGGCAAGAGTTGAATCCAAGTCCTCTTTGGAGCCTGGGAGTACGAAATTAGTAAGGAAGTAGGAACAGGGAGATAAATACATACCAGCTTTGTTTTTAAATGTGAGTGAAGATATCATACACACACAAAACAGTGGGAAGTATCCAGCCCTGATGGATTTCCCAAAGTGATGTATTGGGTAATCCGCACCCCGAAGGTCCTCGTGCCCCTCCTTGTCACCTTCCCTCCCACGATAACCACCGGCCTAGCCCAGCACGATAGATGCGTTTTATTGGCATTTTTTAGAAACTATGATTACGAGGTAATAATCAGAGGTAAGCATGGGGGCATTTGCTCATGTACTTCTCAGAAAAATTCCTCATCTGTGTTTTCTTTTAGACTCAATAAGACTTTTTTGTCTTGTTTTGCTTCCTTTAGTTGTTTGTGATTCTGAGGTTTGCTTGTTTGTCTTCTCCTTCTTCCCAGGGCGAGGTGCTCACGCCGAGTATGGGTGAAGTCGCAGCGGCTGGCCGTCGCCCCCCGGCCAGACCCCTCTTTCTTACCTCTGTGAGTCGGGCCAGCAAACCACAAGACGGGGGCCAACTGCCAACCGCACTCCCGCCCACCCGGGCCCCGGCCCCGTCCCCATCCCTGTCCCCATGCCCTGTGGGGTTCATCCCCTCCCCCATCCATCCCCAGCAGATGGTTCTTCCTTGGGCCTGGCTGTCAGCTTCTCCTTGTTGCAGGGTTCATTTTCACGTTCTCATGAAAACACAGCCAACTTCACTCGGTCCTGCAAATTAATTTCTTCTCTCTCTCTGTTTCTCTCTTTCTCTCCCCCTCCCTCCCTCCATCTCA
This sequence comes from Ursus maritimus, assembly GCF_017311325.1. Classification (NCBI taxonomy): domain Eukaryota; kingdom Metazoa; phylum Chordata; class Mammalia; order Carnivora; family Ursidae; genus Ursus; species Ursus maritimus. The sequence goes on along the minus strand of NW_024424675.1, from coordinate 39,851,647 downwards.
CTCTTCTAGTGGTTATTTCTTTTGGAAAGAATTCCCCTCCCGCGCTGTCTCCGTGGACCTCCAAGTCCCAGCAGAAGGACCGAGGCGGCTCTTACGACTGTACAGACGGACAGACGGACAGGTGGGAGGCCGCCTGCGCTCCACAGAGCTTGCACTAGCAAGACACACTCACGCCTACAGGACAAAAGGCTGGTGTTTTTCATCTAGTTTTACTTCCCAGGAGACCCTGGTCCCTAGAGAAGTGTTTTCACCTCCTCGGTTTTGCACACATGTTTTCTACATGATATTCAATAGTAACCTTTGGGTCTCCCACATCCTCGTATGCTCTGGACTCGGTGGCCACATTTTTACACACACACACACACACACACACACACACACACACACACACCCCAATCCGTACTAGCTGACATCTGGCAGAAGAAAATAACTTTTAGCGTGGCTCTTTCTCCTTGTTTCAACCCGGTTAATTGAGATATAATTTACACGCCATAAAACCCGCCCATGTTGTGTTCTTTTTTTTTTTTTTTTAAGATTTTATTTATTTATTTGACAGAGATAGAGACAGCCAGCGAGAGAGGGAACACAAGCAGGGGGAGTGGGAGAGGAAGAAGCAGGCTCCCAGCGGAGGAGCCTGATGTGGGGCTCGATCCCAGAACACCGGGATCACGCCCTGAGCCGAAGGCAGATGCTTAACCGCTGTGCCACCCAGGCGCCCCCATGTTAAGTGTTCTGTTCAATGGTTTTAGTTTATTTACCGAGCTGTGCTTTACCCCGTTCTCCTTGAAAAGCAGGACAACAGGGTGGCCATTTTGACTCCACACGCTCCCTCCCCACTTCGAAAGGTGCCCCCCCCCGCCAAAGTTGTTTTATTCATGATGCCATTTACAACCCGCTTCCTGGGTTTTGAGTCTGATCAGCTCAGGCCTGCTTCTTAGGAGCCATGTTGGCGAGTCTCTGCCCTATCAGGGAGTTTCTTTCCTGTCAGAGGGGTTTTCTGTTTGGTTTTTTGTTATTTAGAGTCTTCTGCTCTTCCCCTTATCTGCTGGGCTAGAGAGACCCGAATGAAAGGGGTCTGTGTGGCCTGGGAAACGATGCAGAAGGATGTGGTATTTAGAGCCCAACGTAAAACAGTCATAGCATTCTGACTTTGGGGATCCGTCAAAAGGAGATGATTACGAAGACGAATAGGGCGCAGAGGCCTAGAACTTGCTCCCGATATTAAAATGTTAATCTATAGTTTGGCTCTGACTTCTCTGAGTCTCTGTTTCCTCAGTTGAACAATAGGAATTAAAATAACCACTTCAGAGAGGAAAAAATGAAACAAGACAAAACCAGAGAGGGAGACAAACCATAAGAGACTCTTAACCATGGGAAACAAACTGAGGGTTGCTGGAGGGGAGGAGGGTAGGGGGATGGGGTAACTGGGTGATGGGCATTAAGGAGAGCATGTGATGGAATGAGCACTGGGTATTATATAAGACTGATGCATCACTGACCTCTACCTTTGAAACCAATAATACATTATATGTTAATTAATTGAATTTAAATAAAGAAAATAAAGAGATTTAAAAAATAAATAAATAATAACCACTTCAGGAGATTCGCCCGAGGATCACATGAGATCACTTCTGTGAAAACTCCTTAGAATACAATCAATTCTTCTAAAAAACCTATAAATATTCATTGAATACATATCTTAAAGAGCTTCACTAATGGTTATAAGAATTCTGTTTCTGTCAAAGTACATTAATAAAAATGCAGTGGCTGCTGTCAGAAAAGTGTGTCCCAGTTCAACCATTCACTCAGCCTGTAAGGACTAAGGCCTGCTGGGTGCCGAGCACTGGGGATTGTAATAGTGGACGGCCAGGTACACTCAGGCGGAGGAGACACAGATGTTCAACATATAGTCAAGCAAATAAATATCTAAGTACAAATTGTGCAAGGGCTGCGGGAGAAACTCTTTCAGTGTGTGTACGTGTATGTGTTCAAAAAAATTTTACGAGAATGTAAATTTTGCTAGTAAATGTATGCCTACAGGCATCGAGAAATTTTCTGGAACAACCCATGAGAAATTGGTTACAAGCGTTTCTTTTTGGAGTAGGAACCAGAAAAGTAGATTGGGGGAAATGTCTTCTACTTATTATTCTATAAGTGTCTATAAAATTCGAAGTCTTGAACTGTACGCATGTATTTTTATTTATTTGCTTCTCTTATCAACAGACTGAGAGTCCATTTTGATTTTCTTCATTAGACTTTTCTCTACTCAAAAACGAAACCTGTTTTTTAAAATGAATAAATGATTAACTGCTTAGAATATTTAACTTGCCAGGCCAAACCAATTAAATATTACATATAATATTATTATGCTTGAAAAGACAAAGGTCGCTTACAAGAGTGCAAGAATTCATCAACCCACACCAAGTTGTTACCAGCCCACTCGTGCCCACGAAGTTTGCCCAGACAATAACACTTTTATTCAACAGATATTACTGAGTGCCTACGGGGTACCAGTGTTCTGGGCACTTGTAGATAAAACAAAGCACTCAGGGAGTCACAGCCTACATTGCAGTTGGAGGAAACAGACAAGAAATAAGCAAATCCAATATATAATATATATTATATATAAATATATAATAATAGAAGTCTTATAAAGAAAAAAGTAAAGCAGGCTGGGTGGCGAGGGACCAAGGGAGATGGACCGTGCCTTCTGGTCATTCTACAGAATATATTTTGTGGTTGCATTCAGCTCAGAGAAGGGCCAGGAGGCAGGTCGGAGCAGATGCCATGTCAGCAGCAACCTGGATGAGGTGAAGGAGGAATGAGCTAGCAAGCAAAGGGGGGAAGAATGTTCTCTGCCTGAGGGACCAGTAAAGGCCCTGAAATGGGAGTCCTGGAGACCAGTGAAGTTTAGCGGTGAGCACACAATGGGTATACTATTCTGTCCACCTGTCGGTAGTGTTCCAAACATTTCATAATTTAAAACTAATTTTTTAAGAAGTAAAAATTAAATACTGACAGCTTTATTATCTGTGTGTATATAGAACTCAATATGCCATTCTGGGCATTGCTTTTCTTCTGGAGATATTTAATAAAAAGAATCGATGTGAACTAGAAATACCAGAGAAACAGAGATACACCTTTTTTTTTTTTTTAACATATCTTTATATTTCAAGGGGCACCTGGCAGACTCAGTCAGAAGAGCGTGTGGGCTCTTGATCTTGGGGTTGTGAGTTCAAACGCTGCGTTGGGTGTAGACATTACTTAAAAATAAAATCTTAAAAAATTAAACATAAACGTAAACATATCTTTATATTTCGATATGTTTTTAAACTTTCTTTTTTTTTTTTTAAAGATTTTATTTATTTATTCGACAGAGACAGAGAGAGAGACAGCCAGCGAGAGAGGGAACACAAGCAGGGGGAGTGGGAGAGGAAGAAGCAGGCTCCTAGCGGAGGAGCCTGACATGGGACTCGATCCCATAACGCCGGGATCACGCCCTGAGCCGACGGCAGACGCTTAACCGCTGCGCCACCCAGGCGCCCCGTTTTTAAACTTTCTAGAGGCATATTCACTCACAGCTATTATGATACATTTTTTATCTATTGTCTTAACAGTATCTCATGAAATACACGTGTGTTTTATTATTGTGGTACACATCTGTTTTTATCCACTGGAGTTAAATTAGTTACTATTACGTCCAGGCCATAAAGACCAGGATTCTGAGGCATTCTGTTTTCAGCCTGCTCTAAGATGTTTGCCAGTAGGAGGGGAACTGGGACAGGCGAGTGAAACTATGTACTGCTTACAATAAAATAACAAAACTTAATAATGATGATGCTGGTGATGACAGGCCTCATCTGATGGTTTATCTTGGAATGTTCTTCCCAGTTGGTCCTCACCTGCCAGAGGGGTTGGCTATTAAGTTCTCTCTGAGTCATTTGATTTATTCTCTTTCCCCTTCCTTGCTCAGATTTTCAGTTCTAACTGTGAATTTTAACGAAAATAACTGCTATGTCACCATTGTTACTATAACTGGCTGAGCATGAAGTTAATCTTCTCTTCTTTCTTCAAACAGCGTTTCTGTGGGTAGCCCCCCCCCCTTCCAGGGGACACTTGGTGGCTTTGGGAGACACTTTTGCTTGGCACGACAGTGCTGCTGGCATCTAGTGAATGGAGACCAGGGATGCTGGTAAACAGAACAGCCGCCTCGTGACAAAGAAGGATGCAGCCCAAAATGTCAATGGTGCTGACGATAAGAGCCTCAGATCCCCAGAAATCGGAAAAGACAAAGAAACAAGACAATGGATGGAGGGCACCATTGCCTTATGATGCCCACGTGGTATTTCCCACCTAAGAAACTGCACAGCAACTTCTGTCTTACTTAATGCTGATTCCCTTCCCCTGATTACTCTCGATTATCCCCGAAGACCTGGGTGCGGGACTTAAGCCCGCTTAAGACCCAAGCACAAGACAGCAAAGTGAAAACTGGAGGCAAATTCAAACATGTGCCATAACTACTAGAAGACTCTGCTCTAAGCCTCTCCGAAAAAGTCTTCAGATCCTTGGTTTCATTCAATCAACAATAGGTTCATCTGCATACGGCATTCAGCGGCAAAGTAAACTTTTTTCCCTGAGTCTTTTGTTTCCAAATCAAAGGGAAACAAAGAATATCCCAGCTCCATTCAGCCACTTTCAATGACTCTCAAATAAACGTGGCAGCAATAGTTGAGCCATTTAAAATGTACAGTGATGAGAAAGCATACTTATTAACCTTGTAAACATTCTATAAAAGTACAAGGGAAACTTCATAAAGAATATCCAAGTGTCCTTTGACTATAATAGCCCTTTGTACTTTGAAATGTTCAAATGTCTCCAAAATAGAATTGAGCAGAACAGACTGGAAGAAGGCAATCTTCAAGTCTTCTAGAAATGGTGCCATTAACACATTATTTTTCAGTTTCTGAATGCTCGAAGATTAAGGTTTCTTGCCCCAAGATCGGCTCCACTTACAAAACAGCCCTTTGGACCCATATGTAACCAACCATCAGAAGGGATTCAAAGGCAGGCTAATTGAACACAGGGTTTTTGAAACTCTATAATGATAACCCAGGATTTTTCTTGAAAACACCCAACAGCGGCCGCTTGGAAGGAAGCAGGAATTAGACGAGAAAATTGATGGAAACCTGCCCTCCAAACTGGAAACAAACAAACAAAAAACCTGCCAGTAAGGAACGGTGGGTGAAGTTTGAAATCGCTGAGTGTTCGGTCATTCCTCATTCACATCGCCTCCAGCCTCACAGCATGGCATCTTCTAGAGTCTCTGGGCCACCGCCTCCTTCACGGACACCTGCGCGACCCACGTTTCAGAGGACCGGAAACCCGCTCTGTCTGGTTATCCCGTCCCTCCCTTCTGTGTCCCTGCCACCCTGGGTTCTGTCTGCGTGTTTTGCAGTCCCCTCCTTTGCCCCAAAGGCCAGCGAAGTCCGTCTCCAGGAAGGGTACTCAGCCAAAAGCATTCACCGCGTAACCGTATTTATCCCTTTCTTAGCCTTTTACCCGCTGGCTTCAAACTTCTCTGTAACGGCCGGCTGCGGCCGACCGAATACCAAGCTCTGAAGGGGCAAGCTGGAGAGCCACACAGGGGAAGAGTTCATGGGGAGCCCAGTGTGATGTTTTCTGTCTAAATCCTTGGGCCTCCCTCCAGCCTCCCAAGGCAAGTGGCAGGAAATTAACAGCCATAATCAAATGAGTTCAGCCAGCCTGGAGCCTTTTTTTGGTGAGGGGGATGATCGTGGGGGGATACAGGCATTCTGCCCAGGAGAACCTAGAGAGAGAGAAAACCTATCTGCTCAAATCTCTGAAGTTTGTTGCCCGTGAGTCAGTACACACCTGACCCAAAAAAAAAAAAAAAAAGTTGTCTAACTGGTTTGGCTGTTTCAGCCAGCTACTACTGAGAGAAGTAAACAGGACCTGAGCATTTCAGTTACGTCTGACTTGGACATTATTTTCAAGTCAATATTTGTCATTTCAGGGCTGTTCCACGGAGGGCCTTGAATCGGAGAGATGGACACACTGTCTTGGATGAGTCAACTCCATAGCAACCAGCCAGCAGGGGTTACACCTCCACCCGGCAGAACTCCGGGGGTACACGGGGTGGGGGAGGAGGGAGGATTTGGTGACACTGAGTCAGGACTTTGCAGTCCTCTTGTCAGGCTGCAGCTGAATTGAGAATGTTCTTCCGTTGCCCTCCGGGCTCCTCCAGTCGGCCGGGATTTCTGCTGATCGCTGCACATTTCAGTGAATTCGACACGCGGGCGTTCTCGCTCTCTTCATTCAGGAAGTGGCCAGCCGAGCCCCGAGATTCTTTCTGCTCTGATGATAATAAACAAATTGCAGAGGAAGTCAAGTCAAACTTTCCCTTGCTTCTTTTGTTCTCCGACTAGCAATTCGGAAAGCAGAGCCAGCTTTTTCTTTTTGGATGCCTTTGAAAGACTACTCTTAACTGGCAAGGCAGAAACCCTCGTGGGTTTTTTTGTTTTGTTTTGTTTTTTTGTTTTAAACAAAGATCCTCCTAAACTTATTTTGTCAAAAAATCAGAAATTTCCTAGAAGTTTCTTTTAAGGCTGTTCTTTTTTTTTTTTTCTTTTTTTGAGCCTTTCCAACCCAAATGCTCCCTTCACAGTGTACAGCTCCCTAATTGTTGTTCTTCCCTTCAAATTTCAACCAGGAAAGCAATAATAAACCTTGCATGGACAATGGCTAAACCTGAATGAGGCTTCTGGTGCCCTAATTCAAGGCTAAGGAAAGCTAACAGTCATGATTCAATAAAGGTGCCAGTCCCAGGCATGCCCCAGACAGAAAGGAGACGACTTATCTGTTGAATCTACAGATACTGCTTGAAACATCACACATAATTAATCCCTTCTCTTAGTGGAGGGCATTTGAAGCTTTATCACCAGCTTGTAAGATTTCATCTCTAGGTTTCACTGATGGCTCTGAGAGGGAACAGTTTCAAACCAGAGGCTCCTGATAATGCAAAGAAGCTTACCACGCCTGTGCTAGTTATCTAATAAAAGGGGCTTTGCACTAAATAACTGAAGGAAAACAGAATCAGGATATATAACAAATCTTTGCAGAGTGGCCCTGAGGTGGCTTCCCACATGGGATATTCTGTTATGTTAATTCTGGTGCGAGAAATAAAGAAGGTGCCACAGCCCCATGGGTATCAATATGCCTCCCTTTTTTTTAAAAAAAAAAGATTTTATTTATTTATTCAACAGAGATAGAGACAGCCAGCGAGAGAGGGAACACAAGCAGGGGGAGTGGGAGAGGAAGAAGCAGGCTCATAGCGGAGGAGCCTGATGTGGGGCTCGATCCCACAACGCCGGGATCACGCCCTGAGCTGAAGGCAGACGGTTAACCGCTGTGCCACCCAGGCACCCCTCAATATGCCTCCCTTGATGGTCCTCAGCTGGCCCTCTCTGTACAGAGGTGGGTAGTCAACTCTCTCTCTCTTTTTTTTTTAAGATTTTATTAATTTATCTGAGAGGGAGAGAGAGAGAATAATCAGGGTGAGGGGGAAGGAGAAGCAGACTCCCCGCTAAGCAGGGAGCCCGACGTGGGACTCCATCCCAGGGCTCCAGGATCACGACCCGAGCGGAAGGCAGACACTTAACCGACTGAGCCACCCAGGCTCCCCATGGGGTAGTCAACTTTGAACACAGCCCTATTTTCTAGTGAAGCATGGTAGAGCTCAAATACAGGCTCAAGATATTTACTGAGCCTCTGTGTTCCCTTCTGTAAAATGGGGATTCGTTTGACCATGGCAGTACTCTTATATAGGTTAGAAAAAATATATACCGAGAAAGAGAGAGAGACAGAGATATATCTCACGTAATTCAGTGTGTGGTGTGTGTTAGGTTCTCAAGGAAAGGTAGCTACGATTATTAAAATTCATAACACTGTGTGAATTCTCCTGGGTCAGGAAAAACTAGCACTGGCAGGATCTGAACTTTATAGGTATTTGCAAAGTTACTCCTATGTCAGAACATGTTTGCTCAATCATGATCTTCTCCTCCCTCTTTATCTATAAATACATATACGCTGTAGATATTTATAGAGTAATATGTATATAAAATCATTTGTGCAAGTTGTAATTGACTGCGTAATTATTGAATAAACAGTGGATGAAAGGAAAATGTGGGGTTTCGAAAGCTGGCTTTAATTCACATTTTATCTTCTATTCATTAAACTGTTTATTTACTTGTCTACGTTCTCCTCTCTGTTGATTATTTTTGAGGCATGCATTCCTTGAGCAGCATCAGATGAGAACATTATTTCGTTTGCATTGCAGGGCAGACAGAGAGACAGACAGAAAACCAAGGCAGCAACCGACTAGGAGACCTCCATGATATGCGGGTCATTGTTGGAAGTTGTGTGAGCTTTCACACCCCCGTAACTCTTTTTGAAGCCTTCATGTAGAAACACGTAATACTTACAATGTATCTGAAGCTATATAAGGTAAATAGAACCATCCTGTGTTGATGCAATCGCTATACATTTGTAGAATTCAACAATTGCCTTCAACACGTTTTATCAAATACCTACCGTGTGCCGGGCTCTGGGATGCAAGGAGGAATTGTCGTCAACACTGGATTGCCCAGTGTGCAGACTAGACAAACACTTAGAAGTCCAGAGAAGCAAGGACACCACCACAATCCCTCCTTGCCCGCCAGAGGAGACAACCAAATAATTCAGAAAAATTATTTTAAATTTCAACGTACACATGCTTTTCTCTCTTAGAAAAACACAACTTTATTTTTTATTCTAGTTTGACATTTCTTATTTTAATTTTCATTTGGGTGCAGGTTCTGAGAGAATGTGGATTATTGTTCAGAAAATACTCCTCCCCCACTCCTGCTTTGGGGGAATATACTTCCCTGCACCCCTGACATCGGACTTGGCTATGTGATTCTGTTGGCCAATAAGGCCGTTAGCAAGCAGGATTCCAGCCCAGCCTTGAAGTGAGTTTGCATGGCGGGTCATGCTCTTTTGCACTTCCAACATTGATGCAAGGAACGTCTGTCTGCTCCTTCAGGGAGGATGAAAAATGCCTGGAGCAGACCTGGATGAGATCCGCAGTTGGCAGCCCAGCCCAGTGCAATCGAGATCATCTGAATACTACTCAACTTGCAGATGTTTTCATGTGGTTAAATAATTACTGTTTTAAGCCACTGAGTTTGGGAATGCTTTGTTACATGGCATAATTGTGGCAAGAGTTGACTGTTGTAGGCCCCATACTGCTTACAGGTCTTCATCAGGCCATGGGCATACCACCAATACAGTTACTAAATTGGAGGGGGTGGGGGCGCAGAGCAAATTTAATTTTAAAAGATCCTTCAAACTCTTGCCTTCCTGGTTTGACTATGTTATTTATGTAAATCAAGGTCAATTACGCCCTTTCATGCACTAAATGAAATTTGAGGCCCGTAATGTTTAATGAAGCAGCATACGATGGAAGAATAAAAGAGGTAAAAGGGGGGCGCCTGGGGGGCACAGCGGTTAAGCATCTGCCTTCGGCTCAGGGCGTGATCCCGGCATTCTGGGATCGAGCCCCGCATCAGGCTCCTCCACTATGAGCCTGCTTCTTCCTCTCCCACTCCCCCTGCTTGTGTTCCCTCTCCCGCTGGCTGTCTCCCTCTCTGTCAAATAAATAAATAAAATCATAAAAAAAAAAAAAGAAGTAAAAGGCACTCACTTCTTTATTCAGCACTAGATAAAGCTTTCATTCCATAAATGCATCATCCAAAAAAATGGTTCACTCGTTGAAGAGATGCTTGTTGAGCTCTTTTGTACTAGACCTTATAGATGCAGGACTGAGTCAAGTGCTTACCATAGGCCAAGCATCATTCTTACTGCTTTATCTACACCAGTTTATTCAACCCTCAAAACTTAAAGTCATAGTTACTGTGGTTATCTCCAATCAACAGATAAGAAAACTGAGGACCCAAGAGGATAAATGACTTCTCCAAGCTTCCACGACTTGTAAGTGGTACATCTGGGATTTAAACCCAGGCTCTCTGATTTCAGAGCTCACACTCTTACCCCCCATGGTAAGACATACCTAGTTTTTGTTGACAGGGAATTTACCAAGTAAAAGGGGCAGCGACTTTGAACAAGAAGACAAATCAATCGTACAAATCCCGGGCAGGACTGGGATGGAAAAGAACAGGGAACTATGGTTAAGAACAATAGGGGCGCCTGGGTGGCACAGTGGTTAAGCGTCTGCCTTCGGCTCAGGGCGTGATCCCGGCGTTATGGGATCAAGCCCCACATCAGGCTCCTCCGCTATGAGCCTGCTTCTTCCTCTCCCACTCCCCCTGCTTGTGTTCCCTCTCTCACTGGCTGTCTCTATCTCTGTCAAATAAATAAATAAAATCTTAAAAAAAAAAAAAAAAAGAACAATAAGGAGGACCTGCGTTGGACAGGAGGCCAGAGAGGGCTTCTCTAGTTAGGTGAAGTTGCCTGAAGGATGAAAATGATCAGACAAAAAATGGCTGGGAGAGAGAAGAATGTTTTGGGCAGAAAGAACAGCAGGGAGGTTGTCTTGAGGCGGTATGCAGTGTGGTGTGTTTTAGGGACTGACAAATGGCCAACGCTTCAGTGAAGTTGAAAGGACAAGTGTCTCTTACTGCCATAGGACAGGAGTTAGTCAACAGAGTTTTTGTGAAGCGCCTGATAGTAATTATTTTAGGCTTTATAGGCCACAATTACTCAATTATGACATTATAGTGCAAAAAACCATACACGATAAGTGAACAGATGAGAGTGGCTGTATTCCAATAAAAAATCTGTTTATATGGACATTGACATTTGAATTTCATTGTGACAGTTCTACAGATGGTAAATACGTGTGTGAAGACTCACAGGGTTTTCATATTTTGTGCAGTTCCAACGTATCAGGTTGGAATTATTATGGAATATTATGGAAATATTATGATCTTTGATGTCTCTTGACCTTGGAACTCTGGTGAGTTCTCTGCCAAACCAGACTAAAGGTCATACCGGTAAGGACAAGAGATAGTTTTCAATACAAGTAATGACAAGCTATTGGGTTATTTGATCATTGTATGCGGATTCTCCGGCGAAACAGAAACAGTAGACTATATATGTCTAGGAAGAGATTTATTATAAGGAATTGGCTCACACAATTAGGGAGGCTGAGATTCTCATGATTTGCCATCTGCAAGCTGGAGATCCAGGAGAACTGGTGTGATTCAGCCTGAGCTCAAAGGCCTGAGTACCAGGAGCAGTGGGAGCAGGAAAAGATTGATATCTCAGCTCAAGAGTCAGGCAGGAAGGACCAAATTCTGCCTTCCTCTGCCTTTCTGTCCTATTCGGACCCTCACAGATTAGATGATGCCCAGCCCCACTGGGGAGGGCAAAGCGCTTTACCGAATCTACCAATCAGTATTTTCTGATCAACAGAATCACATAGCCACGTCCAATGTCAGTGGTGCAGGGAAGTATATTCCCCCAAAGCAGGAGTGAGGGAGGAGTATTTTCTGAACAATAATCCACATTCTCTCAGAAAATACCGATACCGCTACTTTCATCTGGAAACACCCTCCTAGACATACCCAGAAATAAAGTTTAACCAAAATATCTGAGTACCCCATGATCCAGTCAAGTCGACACATAAAATTAACATAGAGGAATAAATGATATGTGATCACCCAGAAAAAAAAAATCATGTGCTTGCTAAAACACTGCGTTGACAAAAGTAACATAAAAATGCATGTGCTGTCTTTACAGGGGATAGCAACAACACACTGATTAATGGGTGTCATCGTTCAAGGAGTATTTGAGATTCATCAATGCCCAAGAAAACTTGTACTGCCCCGAAATCTTAAAGAGGGCATATATGAAAGAAAATTGACGTTTCCCCCAATTTGACCTGAGAACTCTAAAAATTTACATCACCTAACTAGTGATGAGTAGAGAAGCCAGAAGAAACTTTCCAAATTGACAATAATAAAAATATTATTTTTCGGCTTAAAAAATTTTGTCATTTGTAGTATTGTCTCCGTTTATGCAAATTAAATATTAACTTTCATAGCTAACTTTGTATTCTTTTTATTAAGGAAAGTCCCCAAACTGTAAGATCTCCAAGGCCTACAAACCTGGAACCAGCTCTGATTAAGCACCTACTGTATGCGCCAAGCATATCTCAATGCTCGAAATAGAGCATTGAACAGAACAGACAGTGGTGGTTTAAAATATGCCGCTGAGTTCCAAGACAGAGACTGTGTCCTTCCCCTTTGAGGGTAGGCTGGACCTGGTGACTTGTTTCTGGGGAGTAGAATATTGTGCAGGTGACATTGGGTGGCATTTAAGGCTAGTCATAAAATACATTGCTGTTTCCCTCTTGTTCCTTCTGGAAGCCAGCTTCTGTGTTGTGAGAACGTTCCAGCAGCATTATGGGAAGGCCCACACAGTGAGGAATGAAGGCTTGCCGCCCATAGCCATGGGCGTGTACCATCTTAGAAGGAGATTCTCCAGCTGAATTAGTCAAGCCTTGAGATGTTGACAGCTTCGGCCAACATCTTGACTGCTTGTAAGAGGCCCTGTGCCAGAACCATCCATTTGGTCTGTTATCAGTGATTCCTGACCTCAGACACTGGATGAGATAAGAAATGTTTGTGAAGTTGCTACATTTTGGGGCAATTTGTTACACAGCAGGCAATCAATAATACGTTGACAAAAGTCTTGGCTTTAGGACTCTTACGTTCTGATGTTTATTTAATAGGCGTTGAATAACTGTTTTTTGAGAGAATGATGAATGACGGTAAGCTAAAGAAATGTATCAAATTATCATTAACTGTTCATTCACTTATCAAATATTTACTGAGCAGCCCATGTATTTATCCATGTACTAGGCATCAAGCTAGAATAAGAAACAGGAAAGATGTAAAAACCCTCCCCTCGTGGAGCTTCCAGTCTGGTAGAAAAAGCAAGTTTTTGACCTGTGTCTGACACTTGCTTATTGCAGGACCCTGAAATCAAGTTTCCCTGTCCCAGATATATGCATTACCTCATTAAATCCTCACACCAGTCCCTCCCTCTCCCCCATATCCGTGCTACAGCCTTCCCCAGGCTCCCTCGCAACTTGGTAATATGAATACAATTCAAGCCAGTGCAGCACAGGCAGGAAACTGGGGGGCAGGTTTGGTGTCTTAGGAAGGAAAAAATGTCCCTAGTTCCACTGTCTCTGTTTCCTGTGATTGGAGAGTGCTGTGGGTTACACCCCCTGCAAGCATCAAGTAGGACTGAGACAAGGGCGCCTGGGTGGCTCAGTCAGTGAAGTGTCTGCCTTCGGCCATGATCTCCAGGTCCTGGGATCAAGGCCTGCATTAGGCTCCCCGTTCTGTGGGGAGTCCGCTTGTCCCTCTCCCTCTGTCCCTCCCCCCACTTCTTGCTTTCTCTCTGGAGCCCTCTCTCCCTCTGTCTCAAATAAATAAAATCTTAAGAAGAAGGAGGAGGAGGAGGAGGAGAGGGGAGAAGAGGGGAGGGGAGGGCTAGGGGAGAGGGAGAAGAAAAGAAGGAGAAGAAGAAGGGCTGAGAGAGCTGCAAAGCTCTGACATTCTTAAACCATTGAAACATTATAGTAACTGCCTGCCTGCCTCTGGCTTTCCTTTTAAGTGAGAGGAAAAAATACCCTGTTTTTTGAAGTCTCTGTTGGGTTATTGTTGGCAGTTGTACTTACAGCTATAGTGGAGAACCAAGGTCACAAAGCCAATGAATGGAGCCACCAGAAATCAAAACTAGATCTTATGAACACCCGGGTCTATATCTTAATCATGATGCTATATAGTCATCATGGTGTCCACAAGTAAGAAGAAGAAACACACACATACACACACACACACACACACAATAGCAAATGTATTTACCTAGTTTACCTGATTTTATCCCGAGTATCAAGGCTATTTGATATTGTCTCAAATCATAAGACATTAAATCTACATTCCAATTTTTAACAAATACTTAATTGCAAATTTAGGGGAGGTCATGGAAAATACTAAGGAATTCCTTCATATTGATGATATTGTTGGAAACGGGCTAAGCATGGATACATCTTTGAGAGGAGTTAATAAGGATAGACGCCATTCCCTGAGGGTCCCTTCTGCAAAATAACTATGGGGCACTTACAATGTGCTCCAGGATTTAGTTCCATGATCTCACTCGGTGTCTCCATCACCCAGCAAGTTGAGCCCAGGCAGCCCATCTTGCAGCTCAGAGAGGTTGAGTAGCTTGTGCAGAATGATCCAGCTTATGGTGGGCTCAGGATTGAGCTCAGCTCTGCCACAGTCCGGAGCCTGGACCACTGACTGTTAGGGGAGAGCGTGGTAAAATGTGTCTGTATGTGAGAATAGAAGAAGTGATCCCGGGTGTGGCAGCAGCTATGACGGTTTAAACATGAAGGAATAAAGTTTGGGAAATGCTCTGGTGGAAGATACTGGAGTGAAATAAACATGGGTCGGTTTTTGCTCCAGCCGCGTCTGGCTGTAACGTTAGGCAAGTCTCACAATCTCTGGGGACCTCAGTTTCTTCCTTTGTCAAATGAATATAATACTAACGCCGATCTCACCGTTGTTCTGAGGACTCGGTGGGGGAAAGCTGCTGGATTCCAGGCGGGCCATGCAGCCAGTCCTCAAAAAATATTCATGGTTATCATTTTAGTTATTTTTCCACACTTCCTATACACAAAGGAGACAGTTTCTTTGTTTTGATATGGGTATTTCTCAACAACTATGCACACTCTTCATACTAGAAGAAATATGGAGTCGTCCAGAGAGCAAACCATCTCTGCAAAAGCAATGTCTTGAATTGTGCTAAAAGCAGTCTAGGTCAGTCTTCCGTGCCCATGGCATAGTACCAACGTGAGGAGAGCACGGTGAAGGCAGCACGGAGAACAGAGGGTCTTGCTGCCCTGGCTCGAAGCTTCCTCTTGCCCCCCTCACCCCACCCCTGCCACTTCTTTCCTCCTTGTTCCCATCAATCTGGTTGTTCTTTCTCAATCTTTTTCTCCAGTTACACCAGCACTTATTTTTCCTTTAAGATAGGTCCCTGACCTCTCCCCCTCAAAAGTAGTTTCCTGGTTTAGAGGAGAAAGGCAAGTACAATTGGGAATTTCCCATTTTCCAAGGAAGACAGAAAAAGTGGCAGGCCGTGGCTCCCAGTGGTCCCAAACTCCTGGTATCCATATCTCTGGATAATGCTCTCCCCTCAAGTGTGGGCTGGCCTACTGACTTTTTAACACATGGAATACTCCAAGATGATGGGATGTCACTTCCATGGTTAGGTTGCAAAAGACCGTGACTCCCATCTTGCTAGCAGACTCTCTCTACTGCCTTCTCAGCTCTCACACTCTGATGAAGCCAGTTGCCATGTTGGAAAGCCCAGTGGCAAGGAAATGCCCGTGGCCTTTGACCAACAGCAAGAAAAGACCTGAAATCCTCAATCCAACAACTCTTGAGGAACCAAACCTTATCGATAACCACATGAGCTTGGATGCTCCAGTTGAGCCTTCAGATGAGACCCCAGCCTAAGCTCACACCTTGAATGCGGACTTGCCAGAGACCCAGCTAAGCAGGGTCCAGATTTGGACGCACAGAAACTGAGTGTCATGTTATGAGTTGCTATATTTCTTGGGTGTGGATAATTACGGCATCAGTCAATAACAAAAGAGAGGAAGGAAGGAAAGAGCTGGGTGAGGATCTGGCATCTCTGGATTCTGGCCACCTTCTGCCACCTAATACATAGGTGCTCTGAGGAAAGGCACTTCTCTTTCCTGCCTTGATTTCTTCTTCTGCCAAATGAGAAGTCTGAATTAGGGGTTGTAACTTTTCTGCAGTTTTTTCTCTTTAAATATCGAATGATGTTCAACCCTGGGCTCACATTCCAACTTGGCCACAATCAGAACTAGACAGAGCTGTCCTCATGAAACGGGGCACAGGGTTTCAGTTCACCTCAGTCCTCACCTGAACCACTTTACTCATTTACATTACCTGCCAGGCATGGCAGGTGAGGCGGTGGCTTCCTGAAGCACGTGATCCCCTGTATTGGGTTGCTTCTTTTGATGAGCAGACTAGCAGACGCCAAGTTGGGAAAAGACATACAAGACACTTACGGGGGGAACTCATAGGAGGGGATGATGGGAGGAAGCCGGAGGAGGCTGGGGGAAGAGGCAGACCACACGCTGCTCTAATCCCTACAGAGGAGAAAAGGAAGAAAGAACAGGTAGGTAGGAAAGGTCTGAGACTGTAAGCGCTTCTCCGAAAGTTTTTGCCGAAGCCCCATGTCTCCCAGAAACGAGCCTGCTTTCATATCCCTGCGGCATGCGGTTGTAGGTAAGGAGCAACCTGAGGGGAACGTAGATTTGGCACAAATGCCCATCCCAAGGCGCAGCATCTGGGACCCTCGGTCGATTACAGTCCCCGCTGTGGGAGACCCACCCAAATGTGGGTCCGAGGGATGAATGGGGCCCACAGATGCATTTTGATTGGCTCATGGTATTTGAAAACATTAACTACAACACTAAAACCTCCATCTGCGGAAGAAAAATTTAATAAATTAGACATCATCATATTTAAAACTTGTGCTCTGCGAAAGACACTGTTAACAGAAGAAAAAGGCAAGCCACAGAGTAAAAGAAAGTATTTGCAAATCATCTATCTGACAGATCACATATTTGTATCCAGAACGTGAGTTTCGAAACCTCTACAATTCAGTAACAAGAAAACAAATCACCCAATATTTTTTAAGTAAGCTTTACACCCAAAAGGGGACTCAAACTCACAACTCCACGATTAGCATCCTTTACCAACTGAGCCAGCCAGGCACCCCCAAACCACCCAATATTTTTAAACGGATGAAAGATTTGAACAGATAGAAATGAAAGAATAGATATTCATGACAAATAAGCAAATGAGAAGAAGTCCAGTATCTTCAGTCTTCACAAGATCCCCCTACACACGTGTGAAAATGGCTTTTTAGGAACTGATGAATATCAAGTACAAGCCTTCACGAGGCTGTTGTCAGGATTAAATTAAGTAATGGGCGTGCAATGCTGGGCATAGAATGCATCCTCAGTATTATCAGAAATTGCAAAAGAAAATTAAGAGCCAGAGTTTTGGAAGAGAATCCTAGAGAGAAGAGAGAAGGTCTAAAATTTGAATGAAATGTCAGTGTACAGAAGTTCCTCTCAAAGGAATTAATTTCTCTTGCTGAACATTTCAGCCACTACTAGCTCATCTGTCCCGCTATTCAACTAGGAGGACGACGTGAAAATGACTTCACATTTACCAAACACCTGCTCTTCCTCAAGTACTTGACAAAGACTCTCAAATTGCTAGCCTCCGGTGATAGATGAGGCTCAGAGAGGTCAGTAGCTTTGCCAAGACCACACAGCAAAAGAATGGCAGAGCCAGAATTCCCAAGAACTGGGGGAGGGGGAGGAGACGGGGAAGGGGAGGAGGACGACAACAGAGGAGGAGGAGGAGGAGGGGGAGGAGAAAGAGAAGCAGCAGCAAACAGGATGATGTTCCTTCTTCAGAGGACATGTCTACTTCATTGATCAGGCTTGCTGCACGCACAAAGTCTACTCCCACCACCTTCTCACCTTCTGAGGTCCCTCCATTTTTAGTCTTATATCGGGTACCTACCCCACTCCCACGTTCCTCCCACCCGGTTATGTCAGTGTCCGCCAGTGTTACTCAGCATGCTTTTCCCTTGCACCTCTCTAAGGAAGCTTTGTAGACTTTTTTGTTTTCGCACCGCCCCCCAGGAGATGCTAATACCACCAATCTACTGTGTATTTGTCTATGTACTGTAACATACATGTGTGCTTTATAACAGAAGTGAGAGTTTGTGCCCCCTTCCCCCAAGAGCCAGTTTGGCCCCCTTGAGGGCATTTCTGCACCCCTTGGGAACGTGGGTGTGGAGGCGATGAATGAAACAGCGACAGCAGCACGGTGTGAGGTAGGGCTTGGTTGGTGCCTGCTACTGTTGTAAGAGCTTCATACGCATTGACGCAGCAGGTCTCCCCTTGCAGGCTGGTCTCGGTTTACCCACAATCAGGGAAGTTGCATAGCTCCACTGACTCCTTCTTGAAAATGGAACACATTTGCCCTTCTATTTGGCTCTTCCTCAATCTCTTTCCATCTTTGTCCGCTTAAAGCCTAGATGCAGAAGTGATTCTAGGAAAGCAAAAACCACAGGAGGGTGTTGGCTTCTCTTCCAGGTGGCAAGATTACTCTTGATCATCCCAAATTTCCCCTTTTCCCAGCTTTTTAAACTTGTCCTGAATTGTCTCTTTAATTTCAATACAGTCTTTCTTAGTCACTGTGTCCAGAGAAGCATTTGGGCTTTGAAAACGTACTAAACCAGCTCTTTTCTAGAAATTATAACAGCTAAACTTTGCTCAGGTGCCGAGCTTGAGTCTTTTCGGGGATTATCAATATCCCATTTTCGCAACACCTGCCATTTTACTCGTGAGATGATGGAAGCTCAGGGATGTCCGTTAATTCACCCCAGGTTACACGGGGTTAAGGGTTGGCCAGCCCAGACTGCACATCCAGGGCAGACCAGCTCCAAGTGCATGTTGCTAACCACGAAGAGAAGCCATGGCTTAATTTTAGCGTATCACTTCCTTCAAAGTGGGGAGGAAACAGAAGATGGAAATTTTCAAAGGGGGAGGGAGCACCTTCGTGTTTTAGATAAGGTTATTCTCCCAGCCACCAAAGGATGGTGCTGAACAAACAGTACATAAGCCTTTTTTAGTGGTGCGTCTGACAACTAAGATTTGCTACCCCCAAAAAAAGAGGGGGTGCCTGGCTGGGTCAGTCAGTAAAGCATGTGACTCTTGATCTCGGGGTTGTGAATTAAAGCCCCATGTTGGGCAAAGAGCTTACTTAAAAAAAAAAGAAAAAAAAAAAAGGTTTGCTCCTCAGCCATTTACTGCTTTTAGTAAGACGTTTCTCTCTTACCGCTCAATTACTGTATTATAAAATGATTCTCTCAAGGGAGAAAACTCCCAGTGAAAACAAGTCTCGAAGAAGTAGAGTTCACCCTCTTACACTTTGCCGGAGGGGTCCAGAGTCTTTGGACAGATTTGAATCCTGAATTATGTTTTCTATGTTGCCCCAGTGTGCTTTCCACGTAATGTTCCTCAGCCCGGTTTACATTGTGTTAACCTTGAATAGCTTCCTGTGTTCTTCTAGAATTCAGTAAACATTCTTTCAGTTTCTCTTCATAGTTGAGGAAGGAAAAAAGGTTCCTTCTGTAATAATGTCTAATGTTGCTTCTCTATTATGTACACGATATGTTTTCCGCTACACACTTTACACAAATGACCGCTATCCCCCACCACAGCTTCTGGTAAGTGCCCCAGACCCAGTTTCTGGGTAAGAAAGGGAGTGTTGCAGAAATGAAGCGACAGGTCTGGACACACAACCGGGGTATTGTGAAAGCAGAATTCAGTTCGCCTTTTGCTGGACCACGGGCTTTTCAGTAACACCATTTTCCCACATGTGGCCAGTACACCAGTCAAAACTTTCTCTTTCAGGCACCTTCGAAACTTCCAGAAGAAGCCCAAAATTTCCATTTCTAACCCAACAAATGCCCCCCCCAATTCTTTTTCTCCTTGACATTTTCAGTCAATCACTTTTTGGGTTCTTCAAGCTGACAGGCAGACTTCCAGTTTCTGGAGGCGCACCTAAGAGGCTCAGAAGTCGCCCCTCGGTCCTCCTAACAGGTGAAAGGTTGAACAAGTTGAGAAGTTAACAGCCTCTCATAGATCTGCAAGAGAATCGAGGCCCCTATAAACCACTGCCTCCAAGCCGGAGGGGTAGATGAAACTAGAGAAAATCACCACCTGCTAGAGCCTCACCCTTGTGGGGAAACAGTGCCCTGGGGTGGGGAAGCCTCGGCTGGAACTGGTGAGCCGCCGGAGGCGGGGTGTGGACAGATCAGAGCATCAAAACCTCCAGGGGTTCCAGTCAGAAGGGACACTTCTGTAAGTTTGACCTCCAAGAGCTTGCCTAGGTTCTCCCAGGGAGTATCAGAGAGAAATCCCCCTTGTGCTTCCAGCAGGGGAAGGGAAAACGAACCGGTCTGAAATACCCCAGAGCTGTTGTATTCTTCTGCAGGAGGCCTGCCCTCAGGGGAAGCTAGTTAACCAGGGCCTAACCTGCTGGAGCTTTATCAGAGCTGTTGTAGGGGAGGAAGACACCCAACCCCAGCCCCCTCTAGCTGTCCTGTCCCAACTACCGAGAGGGGGCATTTCTGAAGGTCACGGTGAGAAACAGGCTCACAACCAGGCTGAGACCTAATCCCAGAAGTAGAGGACACTTCCCCTCCCCTCCCTCCATGTCACTAAAGGCCTAATTACAGCAGTTCCTCCTACTTGTCACATTATGTCAGGCTATCTGTAAAAAAAATAATAAGTGAAATAAAAGTACAAGGCGTACAAAAAAGCAAAAAAAAACCAAAAAACAGTTTAAAGAAACAGATCAAGCATCAGAACCGCACTCAGACATGGCAGGGTTGTTGGGATTATCAGAGCAGGGACTTATAACAACTGTAATTAAGATGTAAGAGCTTTAATGAATAAAGTAGACAGCGTGTAAGAACAGATGGGCAATGTGAGCAGAGAGATGGGAATTCTAAAGAACCAAAAAGAAATGCTAGAGATAAAACCCTGTCACAGAAAGGAAGGATGCCTTTGACGGGCTGGCTTACTAGTCGACCGGATACAGCTGAGGACAGAATCTCTGAGCTTGATGGTATTTCCACAGAAACCATGAAAACTGAAAAGCAAAGAGAACAAAGACTGGGGGAAAAGAAAGCAGAACAGAATATCTGAGGACCGTGGGACATTTACAAAAGGTGCAACACACACAGGGTGGGACTATCAGAGGAGAAGAAAGAAAGGCACGGAGGGGATGTTGGAAACAATAATGACTCTGAATCCCCCCCCCCCCCAGCTGATGCCAGACACCAAACCACAGATCCAGGAAGCTCAGGCAGATGAAGCGGAAATAATCCCCCCCCTTCAAAACTACCTCTAGGCCTATCCTATTTAAATCGCAGAAAATCAAATATGAAGAGAAAATGCTGAAAGAAGTCAGAGGTAAAACCCCTTCCCTACAGGGGAGGAAAGACGGTAAGGACATCCGACTCCGGAAGCCAAGCGAGCACAGACAGTGGAGTGAAATAAATTTCCTTCCAAAGGGAAGGAGAAATAAAGACTTTCTCAGGCAAACAAAAATTGAAAGGATTTGTTGCCAGTAGATCTGCCTTGTAAGAAGTATTAAGAGACGGCACCCGGTGGCTCAGTCAGTTGAGCATCTGCCTTTGGCTCAGGTCATGATCCCAAGGTCCTGGGATCGAGTCCTGCGTTGGGCTCCCTGCTCAGCGGGGAGCCTGCTTCTCCCTCTCCCTCTGCTGCTCCCCCTGCTCGTGTGTGCTCTCTCTCTCCCTTGTTCTCTCACAAATAAATACATGAAATCTTTAAGAAAAGGAAATATTAAGAAATATTCTTCAGCTTTGGACGAAGGTGGGCAAAAAGCACAAACTTGTGATTATACGATAAGTAAATACGACGGATGTAATGTGCAGCATAATGTCTGTACTTAGCAGCCTTACGGTGTATTTGAACATTGTCAAGAGAGTAGATAAAAAGAGTTCTCATCAGAAGAAAAAAATTTTTTCTCCTTCCCTTTTTTGTGTGTTATATGAAAGGATGGAGGCTAACAAAACCTATTGTAATCATTTCATAATATATGAAAGTCAAATCATTATTCTGTACTCCTCAATAAAACTGGAAAAAAGTTCTTTAAAGAGAAGGAAAATAATATAGGTGAGAAGCTTGGATCTGTATAAAGAAAAGCAGAGCATCAGAGGAGGAAAAAGTGAAGGTAAAATAAAAATTTATACATTTTTTTATTCTTAAGTGATCTCACAGATAACAGTATATTCAAAATAATAATTGCAACAATGCATTCAATTATGTATTCTTGTGTGTATATATGTGTGCGCTTATGCGTAAGGGAAAGGCAGCAATGATACAAGGAATGAGGGTTTTGTTAGCACAGTTGACCCTTGAACAACACAAGGGTCAGGACTGCTGACAGCCCACGTGGCGAGACACCCACATGTAACTTCTGATTCCCCCCAAAACTTAAGTACTAACAGCCCACTGTTAACCACAGGCCTTGCCAATAACATGCAGTCAATTAACACGTATTTCGTATCTTCTATGCATTATATGCTGCTCTCTTACAACGAAGTACGCTAGAAAAAAGCAACGTTATTAAGAAAATCATCAGGAAAATACATTTACAGTACTGTACTAGATTGATCAAAAAAACCCAAAATAAAACGCATATAGTGGACCCACGCGGTTCAAACCTGTGTTGTTCACGGTCAACTGTCACTATCTGTGACAAGGCATAGTGCCATTTGAAAGCAAACTTGTATCCGCTGTAAAGGGGTATGTATATGTATGGAAATGTGTATTGCAGATTCTAGGCCAGTCGCTAAAGAAAGTACCACAGCCACACAGCCAAGGGGGTGCACAGCCTGGGAAAGTGCTAGCCCCCACAGGATGAGAAAGGAACCGGGGGCTCCAGACACAGGCTGGACGTGTGGGGCTGGGAGCGGCTGCGCTCGCTCAGGCCTCTCAGCCGGAAAGAAATGAGACTTTTACTTCCTCAAGCGGCTGCACCTGGCGCCCAGGGCCTTCCCTTCAGCTGCAGAGTGGGGCGTCCAGCAAGGCATCACCCTGGCCGCTTTCTCACCTCTGGGGCCTTTTGCAGAATGATTGTGGCTTGCTGTTTACTTACCTGTTGACTCCTATGCCTGCAGCTTCTTCAAGCTGGACGTCGAAGATGAAGACCGCAGGTGTGTGTCTTTTCACACCTGTGTCCCCACGCCTGACATCGTGCCTGGCTCAGTTTCACAAGAGTGAAAACCAGGTGCATGAAAGATGAGAGGAAGGAAGGAAGGAAGGAAGGAAGGAAGGGAGGAAGGAAGGAAGGAGGGAGGGAGGGAGGGAAGGGAGGGAGGAAGGGCATAAGATAGAGTAAAGGATCAGAGTATAAGAGTAAGGATCAAAGTTCTGCCTTTAAACTGCTTCAGGGCTAATGAAATGGGGTTGGGGAGCCAGTAGCGGAGCCTCTTAAGTCAAACAGACCTCAATTCCAATCTCAGATCCCCCACTTACTAACCCTACGTTCTAGGCAATTTCCTTTGGCAAACCTCAGTTTTCCCATCCACAAAATGGGGGTAATAATAGCATCCATGTTATAAAAACTTCATGAGATCGCACATGAAATCCTCTTACTGACAATCTCTCCCACGTAGTAAGCTCTCAGGTAATGTTGCTATTATACCCTGGTTACTTAATTATGATTCTCAGTTGACGTAAGTTTCCAAATTTGGTGACGCAGCAGGAGGAGGCCAGAGAATAGTTGAGGGGTGGGTTTGAGGGATAAGACTTCTAAAAAAGAAAAAAACATTTCTTGCTCCTGTTGCCTCGCTGGTTGTTTTGTTGAGAAAAAGCAAGCATTATGCTGCTCTCAGCCAAAGCCCAGAGTGGTGTGTACCTGGAATGTTCTCTCCAGTCACCACGCCCCATCATGGAGCTGGGGAACAGGCAGAAGGAGAGCACCATGGAGCAGAGGAACAAGAGGACAGAGGGGCTGAAGGGCAGTGGGTGGGCGGCCTCTGCTAAGAAAAAAACTGGAAACACTTCTGTCTGCAGAGATGAAGTCTGGCCAGGAAGGGAATAAAACCGAGTGTTGCTCACTCATGAAAGCTGCTTCTGAGCGGCGCACCCATTTGGCCAAAACACTGAACTCTGTTACCTGCCGGCCAAAGTGGAAAGCCTGGAGGATGCGGAGGAAGGGGACCCTCGTGCACTGTTGGTGGGAATGCAAACTGGGGCAGCCGCTCTGGAAAACAGTGTGGAGGGTCCTCAAAGAGTTAAAAATAGAACTAGCCTACAACCCAGCAATTGCACTACTAGGTATTTACCCAAATAATACAAAAACGCTGATACAAAGGGAGACATGCACCCCAATGTTTATAGTAGCATTATCAACAATAGCCAAACTATGGAGAGAGCCCAAATGTCCATCAACTGATGAATGTCCATCAGTTATATATATATATATAAATTTATATATATATTATTTGTATGTATATATATGTGTGTATATATACATATATTTATGTATACGTAAATATATATGTATATATATGCATACATATATATAAATTTATATACATATATATAAAATCACATCTTCTTTATCCACATATACAGATAGTGGAATATTACTCAGCCATCAAAAAGAATGAAATCTTGCCATTTGCAATGACGTGGGTGGAGCTAGAGTGTGTAATACTAAGTGAAAGAAGTCAGCCAGAAAAAGACGAACACCCTATGATTTCATTCGTATGTGGAACTTGAGAAACAAAACAGATGAACATAGGGGAAGGGGGAAGGAAAGGGGGAAAAAAAGAAAGAGAGGGAAACAAACCATAAGAGACTCTTCACAATAGCGGATTGATGGAGGGAGGTGGCTGAGGGATGGGCTAGATGGATGGTGGGCATTAGGAGGGCACTCATTGCGATGAGCCCTGGGTGTTGAATGTAAATGACGAATCACTGAATTCTACTCCCGGAACCAAGATTGCACTGTATGTTAACTAAAATTTAAATAAAAATGTTTTTTAAAAGGGAAAAGCCTGAAAAAAGAACCTGTAGGACAAACAGGACCAGGGAGCAGGCAGCGCCCTTCGTCAATGGGACAGGTAAAATCATTCATTCACTCAATAAATGTTTGCTGATGGTCTGATTAAGCCACTACTGTGGACGCTGGGGTTCAAGCAGTACATACGCACGGTTTCCTCTTAAGAAATACGCATCCCGGTGCACTTGCCGTGATGAGCACTGGGGGATGTATGTAAGTGTTGTGTCGCTATATTGTACACCTGAAACTAATAGAACGCTGTACGTTAACTCCACTGGAACAACAATAAAATAAAATAGGAAGTTCACATCTTTACATGGGAGACTGTCCACAAGTAAACAAAGAAATAAATGGGAAACTGTTGGGTCATAATAAGGACCAAGGGAAAAATGAAGCTGGATACTAAATCAGGGAGTGACAGAGGGGAGAGTAACTTGGGATGGTGCGCATGGGGAAGACCTCTAAGCAGAAAACCAATTAACGAGGCAGCCCCAAGTCCTCTATCCTCAGGAACGCCTGTGTGTACATGGGCCCCTGGACATCGGGTCCCTAATGAGCTTGCTTGGTAGATGACACCTCCCATGTGTTGTCACAACTTGCTGTGAGCAGAGTTAAGCAAGGTCTGTTTAGCTCCACTGGGAGAAGACGATGGAAAGCTTGCGCCAGCTCTCCCCGAGACAGTAGCCCTGCAGCTTTTCCCTTTGCTGACTGGTCCTGTTCCCTTTCCCTGTAATAAATCACAGCCATGAGCACAGCTAGATGCCGAGCCCAGGGAGTCCTCACAAGTCCCCAGATCAGGGGGTTCTGGGGACCTGCCACACAGCCCCTCTGAGATGATATATGAGCTGAGACCTGAATGAAGAGCCAGCCTTGGGATGAATTTAGAGACAAGTATTTCAAGCAGGCTGAATAGCTAGTGCAAAGGCCCTGAGGCAGAAAGAAGCTTAGTGGTGGGGCGCCTGGCTGGCTCAGTCAGTAGAGCATGTGACTCTTAATCTCAGGGATGTGAGTTCGAGCCCCACCTTGGGTGTAGAGATTACTGAAAATAAATGAATAAATAAA
The DNA here is from genome assembly GCF_017311325.1 of Ursus maritimus. Taxonomy (NCBI): domain Eukaryota; kingdom Metazoa; phylum Chordata; class Mammalia; order Carnivora; family Ursidae; genus Ursus; species Ursus maritimus. The sequence goes on along the minus strand of NW_024424675.1, from coordinate 39,825,761 downwards.
TGAATAAATAAATAAATAACTAGGCTGGAGGGTTTAAGTGTAGTTGTAGTGGGGGAGGAGCAGAGTGGGGGAGGTAGGGCGGTGCCCAGGCCAGATCAGGTGCAATCTTATTAACTGCCATGATGAGTCTGAATGTAATTGGAGGGCTTTAGAAAGGAGCAACTTTGTTTTGGGGTTTTTTTTTTAAAGATTTTATTTTTAAGTAATCTCTACACCCAACGTGGGCCTCGAACTCACCACCAGGAGATCAAGAATCACATTCTCTATGGATGGAGCCAGCCAGACGCCCTGAGAAGGGAGCAACTTTGAATGATGGCGGCAGCAGGTGGCCTAAGAGGAAGTGAGAAAAACATTCAATAAGGAACTCCTGAAAAAAAAAAAATTCTTGGACTCCAAAGTCCAGTGTCATTCCCGCCCACCCTGGTGTGTAAACCCCAGCATGAAGATGAGCAGCTCGTAGCGAAGGAACCCCATTCAGTCAACCGTTGCTGTGCTCCTTACTATACCTCCCTCCTCCAAAATGGAGCTAATTTTAAAATCAAAAGACAATCTGTAAAATTTCATTTTTTGGTCTTTTCTATTAAAAAGTCATCACTGAGAGGCACCTGAGTGGCTCAGTCGGTTAAGCGTCTGCCTTCAGCTCGGATCATGATCCTGGGGTCCTGGGATGGAGCCCTGCGTTGGGCTCTGCGCTCAGCGGGGCATCTGCTTGTCTCCCTCCCTCTCTCTCTCTCTAATAAATAAATAAATCTTTAAAAAAAAGAAAAAGACATCACTGAATGTGTGGAGCCCAGAGGGGGCACCTGCAGCCAGCGGCATCGAGGCCACCCCTCTGGCTGGGTGCTCGCCCCTCCACAAGCGCCCCTGGCCCAGTGGCAGCAGGGGTCCCAGTGGGGGCCAGTCTGCAGCCAGGCCATCGATTAAGGAGCTTGCTGTTGTTTTGGTTTGTGTTTTTGTTTTTACACACAGCACACATTAGCCATAATATTACACTAATCCATGGACGGTTGCCATGCTTATAGTTTGAAAATAGTTGAATGCCATCTTGTGTGGTTCACCCTGATATGTTCTACCAGGTCCCCAGAAGCCTCTGGGCTTGTGCTTTCGCCAGCCTCAACTTACTTCAGTTCCTCAAGTGGCCAGAAGAGCTCTGGCTTTCAGGTCTTTATGCATGCTGTTCCCCCACTTAAACTCTCCATCTGGCCAACTGGAACTTGTCATCAGGTTTCACTGGACATGGTGCTTCTTCCGGGAAATGTCGCTTGAGCCTTCAATGTCCGGGCTGGCATGCCCTCTGGATTCTCCGAAAAGGTCATCTTCTCCCAATCATCATCATCACCATCATCGTCATCATCACTAATACTATGCATTTACTATATGTCAATACCAGACCTTCTTCTCCTATGACTAATACATTAGAAATAGATGTCTCTTAATCACAGCTGGCAATGACCCAAGGCCACCCCTTTGCATGGGGTGTGATGGTGCAATGGGCCTATCCATCTATCCCCTCACAACAGCACTGTGCTGTGCATACTATTATTCCCTCCATTTTACGGATGAGAAAACTGAGGCATAGAGATGTATTGTGACCAGCTCAAGCCCATATAGTCAATCAGCAGCGGTGCTGGCATTTGAACCCCCTCTGTCTGTCTCCAGAGCCTTTGACTTGGCCACCACACACTTCTGTGTCATCGCTGTAATTATCGTTCATGCCTCTCTCTTCCCTATTGGACTGAAAGTTCTTCAAAGGCAGGGCCAGTGTCTATGCTGACCTGAGGTCTCTCTACAGTACCTATTCAAAGATATCCAGCACAAAGAAGATACCAAAGAAGAACTGGTATCCGGTGCCAGATGCATTTGTTGTTACCGGACTTGATGGAAGGAAGAGAAAGTAAGAACGCGTTGCCAAAATATCAAGGGATGGGTGATCTTTTTCATTTATTTATTTATTTTATTATTATTCTATTTTGGAGGGGGAGGGACAGAGGGAGAGGGAGAGAGAGACTCTTAAGCAGGCTCCATGCCCAGCGCAGAGCTCATGCGGGGCTCGATCTCACAACCCTGAGACCATGACCTGAGCCCAGATCACTAGCTGGACGCTTACTGACTGAACCACCCGGGTGCCCCAAGGGGTGTGTGATCTTTTTAAAAATGGTATGAACCATTGCTCATTAGGCAGCTAAATTGGCAACTGATTCAAAGGAGAGAACACAGAACTAAGAGGGGCAACACCAAGTAGCGATGGGACTCTAATGAGTCTGTTCTGAGGGGCGTGTGGGCAGAGTGACCACAGGACACCGTATTGACTTTGCCCAGCAAAAGGAGTTCGGTAGTGGAATAAATGTTCAAAGTGGACTTTTTTGCATTTTGGTATTCTTGGAGAAGTAGGCAAGAGGGAAATGTTAGGAAAAAGAGAAAACAAAAGCATTGCAACATGCTGGGAAACATCTAATATTCAGACCTTTGGGTAAGTAGTGGTGGTCTAGTCACTGACTATTCGTTGGGTACTTAGCATGTGCTTAGCGAATAAAATGAAGTCACTGATCACCTGGAGATTATACCCGAGAGCTACACATTCCAATATGGTAGCCGCAAGCCACCTGTGGCCATGAAGCACTTGAACTAGGGCTCATCAGATTAAGGTGTGTTGTGAGTGTAAAAGAGACACCAGATTTTGAAGACTTGGTCCAAAAATTGAATATACAAATATCTCATTAACAATCATTTCAGAGCGATTTGACATTGACATGATAATGGCACATTGGGTTTAATAAAACATACTATTATCATTAACTTCAGTTGTTTCTTTTTGCCTTTTTGATGGGGTTCCTAAAAAACTTTTCATTTCATATGTGGCTTGCATTATAGTTCTGCTGGGTAGTGCTGTTCTAGAGGTTTCTAAGCTAGTAGATAAATACCTCTGTATTAATATAATACCTTTGATTGATGGATGCTTCGAAGGAAAACCAAGCAGAGCAAGAAAATGGGGAGAGATGGGAGGTGGGGCCCTGGCAGGGTTTCATAGAGGTTGTTCAAGGGAGGTCTTTCTGAGGAAGTAAAATTTGATTATCCTAAGAAGAAGATAAATCTCGATTTCTAAAAAAAACTGCTTAGAGTCTGTTCCTTCACTGCACTGTCAGCCAACATAGCGCCTGAATACTCCTAAGGAAACTGCGGGAGTAGAAATGGTGAAATACATCGTACTTCCTTGTGTGGTCCTCTTCTGGACTTAGGAGCCAGGAATACTGGTTTTCTCCTATAAACAGTCAGCAAATGATCAGAGAACAATCTTATTTAGGCACAAGTAATAAAGATCTTGCAAATAGATTTTCTCTTCCCTGTAGCTCTTTGCAACCATATCATCCATTTTTATTTAATTCTGATAAAACCCATGTGCAATGATGGGGGGGTACTAAACAGAGCTTCATGTCCCTCGGGGTCTAGTTCAATTCCAAACAATAATTGCATTTCCTGGGTCTACAAAAGAAATGCACCGTAGTGGCAATTCTGTTTAAAATGAGCGGAGACACTTTAAAAATCTCCCATAGTAAGAGTATTGCTGTTGCTGGAACAGGGTAACTTGAGCACCTCTCAAAAGTATAGCATAAAAACTTAAGCCCAGATTAGAGAGTCCTGCCCCAGGGAAATGAAAGTAAACAAAAATGGAAGCGGGGGACCTGTTGAAACAATAAAATGTAGTTGAACTTTGATCATCAGGAAGCCCTTAAAATGTCAGGTGTGCACGATCCGAGAGCTGTTTATTAGGTGGTGGATTCCATCCTAGACACTTGTCATGGCGTCACCGCATTTTAATTAAACTCGACAATGGACACAATGTTTGATATTAGAACAATGAGATTTTGTGCCGGATTCAAGGGCTGTATTTAGTGGATTCAAATCCAGTAAGATAAATCATTTCAGGGCTTTTGCTTTCATATTTAGGGAAGCCTAGGTACGCCGCAGATCACACGGTGTTGCTGACACAAAGCCCACACACTACAAGCTTGACGTAGACCAGATCCCTAAGCTGTGGGAAATGCGCTGTGTCTGCCACTTAGGAAAGAATTCTACTGTATTTGTTTTACTCCTAGATCTTGGCTCTACTTGAATCAAAGACTCTGTCTCTTCTCATCCCCCGAAAGAGAAGAAAAGAGAGGACAAAGAGCATTTCCTTTATTTTCTAAAATTACTTCCAGTTATTCCCAGTGATTCTTAAAAAAAATACAAGTGTGGCCAATGGCTTAATGGTCAGCTCCTGAGACTGACTCATGCCTATGAGACATCATTTAGGGAGGCATTACCTAAGGGAGCCCTGGGAAAGAATTTTGTTCTGGTTACTAATGTGTTATGCTTTTAAAAATAAGGTTGTGGCCAGAGTTCTCAGATATCCTTGAATAAGAGGAATGATTTGGGTTATTATTTCTGTTTGTTGTTGTCTCAAAACCAAAAAGCAGTTGAAATAACCAAATCTACACTCCGCGTATGGACAGCCATGTGTGTTCGAGGACGAATTTGGAAAAGCAGAAGTGACTCCTTCCTTCCTTCCCCCCAATTCCACACACGGACTCCCAATTCATGCATCCGCAGAAGGCCACAGACAGAGGATCGGCTCTCGGTCCTTAGCTCTCGGGTCAAAATGACAATACCAGTAAAGGAAACCCCCGGAGGACCCAGAAGCAAACATTCAAACAAGAAGTTCGTACCCAAATGTATTAGGAAGGAAATAGGTCCTTAGGACAAAACAAAACAGAAACTGTTGAAAGAGGTAGAGACGCCCCTAGGAATGTGCTTAGCTCTAAAGCGATTCATCAGCTAGTTTCCTTGCTTCCTTAATTTCCAGCTGTAGAACTATGCCGAGGGAAAAAAACCTAATAAGTGTAGGAAGAGTGTTATTTTGACTCCAACGCTGTAGATGGGGGTGGGGGGTGGGACGGGAATGTGGGCCCTCCCTAACAACAGCAGAAAGACTTTTGCTGTATCCGTTCCCAGACTATAAACATTCAGAGACTCCTCGCCAAGCACATAATAAAATTTTCCCCTCTCTCTCTCCCTCTCTGTCTCTCTCTCAATCTCTCTCTGATTTCCTGTAGTTTGTACTATTCACATGTAAATCATGATAAGCATTAGTGTGGTCTCCAACGTAAAACATGCTGAATTTTTCCAGAAGTATCCAAAGCNNNNGAGAAGAAAGCACCTTTTAGAAGATATTTTACTGGCCCAGAAATGTATGTGTTCATTTCAGCAATGGTTGGATTTGAAACAAGAATATGAAAAACGAGCCACTGATAGTGATCACAAGCGATGTCACCCAGGAAAAGCCTGTTTCTACAACAGAAAAGGAACAAACAGAGCATTCCTAACTGAAAACTCTAAGGAGGGTCTTGCATAATAAATCACGAATCTAATCCAAAGTCAAACAATGTTTGCTCCAAAAGGTGACACTCCGAAATTTTTCTACAACTGGTTTAGATCAAGAAGCAAATTTTCTCTCTTTCACTTGGGAAGTAAACACTGACTATAAGTGTCTTTTAAGAGATGAATCATTTAGCCCCTACATCTGACATGGGATTAGATCATTTGTTTGTTTCTGGGATGTATTCTACCCTTGACTACAACTGGGCTCCACGATTTGTTCAAACGTTTTCTGGCAATTTCTGATGTGTTCAGACAAAGACCAGAAGCTTAAATCCCACGGAATTAACCAGTTGGGTTATTAGCAAGGTGGAACAGAGCCAGAAAGTTGAGAACATACACGCCATGCCGCGTTGGGACATAATGTCTACCTTCATAAGGATAGTATCACTTCCAGGACTCTACCCACAGTTAGCTCAGTGAACCGGAAATGTTTTTCTTGTCTTTTCCTTCCTTCCTTCCTTCCTTCCTTCCTTCCTTCCTTCCTTCCTTCCTTCCTTCCTTCCTTCCTTCCTTCCTTCCTTCCTTCTTCTCCTTTTCTTTCTTTCTTTCTTTCTTTCTTTCTTTCTTTCTTTCTTTCTTTCTTTCATTTTTTCTCTCTTTCTTTTTCTTTCCTTTTTTTTTATTTTAACAGCTTTCTTTCTTTCTTTCTTTCTTTCTTTCTTCTTTCTTTCTTTCTTTCATTTTTTCTCTCTTTCTTTTTCTTTCCTTTTTTTTTTTTTAACAGCAGGAACAGAAGAGATTGCTAAGTAACCAGGTGAACAATTCTTTTACCTCTTGGAATATACTAGAAAATAAAAATAACTATCCTCTTTCTTATAACACTCACATTTCTACATTAGCCAAAAAACCGAAAAGAGAGAGAGAGAAAGAGAGCAAGAGGCAGAAAGAGGGGGAGAGTAGGAAGAAAGGAAGAAAAGAAGGAAATGAAATAACATTATGATGCTTAACAGTTACAGAATCAATAACCCAGAAATCACATCTGGATGGACTATCCTCAACAATCAGAAATCGCCCAAGTAGCTCCCATACTGAATTAATTGAAGGGTGCGTTGAGGTCCTACTTCCCGTTTGCATGACATTGACGGTTTACCCAGGGCTCTCATCTACATTATGGATCGGTGTTTCTGATATCATTAATCATCTTTTATATTGGAGGAAGCCAAAGATGAAAAAGAGTAAGTAATTTAAGGAAGATCCCACACCTAGCACAAATGAACCAAAATAAACCTTGCTCTTTTAGTCTTCGATTACAGTTCTCATCATGACACCAGAGGGTTTCCATCTCTTCTGGTTCTACTCTTGACATCTGTATGCATCTCATATGGTAATAGGGGTCCCCCAGTCTTTATGAACCCCTTCCCAAAATTACTCTGTGCAAGTTAGGCACCATGCCACATTGGAACCACTACAGTGGTTATAGTATAGTCACAGATCCCCACTGAAGGTCCGCCTCCTACTGCTCTCAGAAAACACATTGGGATGGGGGAGGGGTAGGCCTATATGCCTAGTCAGCATCTCTTCCTATAGAAAACCAACATTCCAAATACAAATCAAAACCACAATGAGCTACCACCTCACTCCCGTCGGAATGGTGAAAATTAACAAGTCAGGAAACGACAAACGTTGGCGAGGATGCGGAGAAAGGGGAACCCTCCTACACTGTTGGTGGGAATGCAAGCTGGTGCAGCCACTCTGGAAAACAGTATGAAGGTTCCTCAAAAAGTTGAAAATAGAGCTACCCTATAACCCAGCAATTGCCCTACTGGGTATTTACCCCAAAGATACAAATGTAGTGATCTGAAGGGACAACTGCCCCCTGATATTTATAGCACGAATGTCCACAACAGCTGAACTATGGAAAGAGCCCAGATGTCCATCGACAGATGAATGGAAAAAGAAGATGTAGTTTATGTATCCAATGGAATATTACACAGCCATCAAAAAATGAAATCTTTCCATTTGCAATGATGGGGGTGGAACGAGAGGGGATTATGCTAAGTGAAATAAGTCAATCAGAGAAAGACAATTATCATACGATCTCACTGATATGTGGAATTTAAGAAATAAGGCAGAGGATCATAGGGGAAGAGAGGAAAATATGAAACAAGATGAAACCAGAGAGGGAGACAAACCATAAGAGACTCTTAATCATAGGAAACAAACTGAGGGTTGCCGGAAGGGAGGGGGGAGGGGGATGTGGTAATTGGGTGATGGACATTGGGGAGGGTATGTGTTGTAACGAGCACTGGGTATTATATAAGACTGATGAATCACAGATCTGTACCCCTGAAACAAATAATACACTATATGTTAATTAATTGAACGTAAATTTTTAAAAAATACATTGAAGGGAAAAAAAAGAAGAGAAAAAGAGAACCACTCTCCCACCATAGAAGTGGATTTCCACAGGGCTGATTTTGCCCTTCAGAGGACATTTGGCAACATCTGGAGACATTTTGGGTCATCACGATGGGTGGAGGGGGGAGGTGGTCCCGGCATCTAGTGGGTCAAGGCACGGGATAGTGTTAAACGTCTACTGAGCACAGGAGGCCCCCACAACAAAGACAGACAAGGCCCAGGATATCAGTACTGCCAAGGATGAGAAATTTTGCTCCACGGGAGTCCTGCTCAAGTCACATGCCCTGGGGGCCTGACCTCTTGACCCAACACCAAGGGGGAAGCATGGGACCCAAGCCTGGCCACAGGACCTCTGCCGAGATATATCAGAAAAAGGGTTCTCCATTCCTTTATGAAATCAAAACCTCAAGGCCAACAAAAACTTGGTCTTGCCAGGCTGATAATAAAGACAGGGAGGGACAGCAGAACTAAGGTTGGGGTGGCGAGGAGGAATCTGAAGACTTTATTTGAATTAAGCCCTCCCTCCCTACCTCTGAAGCTCTTGGGCTAAGCCTATCCATTCCATTTCTGCAGGGGGATTTGTTTAAAGAGTTCTGCTTAAGCTAGTTTGAGTTGGACTTCCACAATTTCCAAGCAAGGGTCTTGGCTAATACAGAAGCTGATGAGTGAGGGTGATGTCATTACAAGAGAACCTTAAATACGTTCTACTGTTTCCAAAAGCATGGCAGTTGCCAATTCCACTACTTCGGCTCCTATTAGTAACAAAGAGCACTGAGGCCCCTTAGCCAAAAGTAAAATCTCATCCGTGTATTTTTAAAATAAAGGATTACCAGGATCACCCATCTAACTGTCTTCCTTTAGCTGAACAAGGAAGAGACAAAGCTCATTGGCCAGATCGAAGATCTAATACTTGAAATAAGGAGTCACGGATGCCAGTTTAAGCTTGACATCGGATCGCAAGTGCCAAGGTAATCGCGTGGTAGGCAACACTACATTGCATAGGAGACCTCTCGGAGTCTTTGACTCTTCTGGAACATCAGAAGTCTGGGTCTTATAAGGAACCTCTTCCAGACAGCATTTCAAAGAACCTTCACCGGGATGGCCAAGAGACCTCTCACACGCCGCGTGTGTGGAGAGGGAACCCAGCAGGAGCGGGACGGACTCTCTTGAGTCGAAGGGGTGTTGCGGAGAGGCCTGGAGCCTGGAGCCGCTAGCATCCAGCCTCCAGGGTTTGGGGGAGAGGAATGTCCAGAGAGAACTCCAGAGATCCGCAAAGGGCCCACCTGAGGTCTTCATCGCACACACACCAGAAGAAAGTTCGTGAGGGCACAGACAGAGCCACCACTGGATTTCAGCCAACAGCACTGGCGCGCACATAGCCAGAGTGGACCACCTCACGGCTCACACAGCCCTGCGCGGGGCCCCCAGAGGGGTCTTGCCTCGGTGGTGGGGCATAATGACCCCCAGGTGCGAAGTGCAGCTCTGGTCCCGTCTAACAAATCTTAAAAGCAGGCCCCGAGAGGATCTGAGTAACTGTACTCACAGCCCCAGGGGGGCACGTGACTTTAGCAGGATGCCTGTGGAGAAGGGCTTCTCATCCTTCGCAGCGCTGAACAAAGCTTGAGAATATTAAGAACAAAGCTCGAGAATATTCACAGAAACATAAAAACATCCTGCAGCAAAGTAAAATGCACATCTGGCAAACAATAAAAAAAAATTAAGCATGCAAAAATGGAGGAAAATATGACCCAACGATGCTTTCAGAGCCGGAGAACTGCCCAGGAGGCCCAGAGAACCACGAGAAATGAGAATCCATTGATGTTTTAAGCCACAAGTCTGGGGATGGTTTGTTAAACGACCAATAACTGAGAAAAACGCATCTCCTCTCACCGGGATGGTTATCCTGGCTTCCAGACTGGTTTTCCTGATTCTGTTCTTCCTTCCCATAAATACCTCAATAGCACTCAGAGTCATTTTGTGATCTAAACCAGGTCATGTAAATCTTGTGCTCCCAGCCCACCCATGGCTCACCATTTCCCTCAGAGTAGATGCGAAATCCCTACAACAACCTAGAAGGCCCTTCTGGTCTGCCTCTCCACCTGCCCCCCGCCTGCTCCCTGTTTCACCCCATCCCCAGGGCCCCCTCGAGTAGATGCGAAATCCCTACAACAACCTAGAAGGCCCTTCTGGTCTGCCTCTCCACCTGCCCCCACAGAGCCTGCTCCTGTTTCACCCTCCCCAGGCCCCCAGTGAATGCGAAAATCCCTACAACAACCTAGAAGGCCCTTCTGGTCTGCCTCTCCACCTGCCCCTTCCCCAAGGCCTGCTCCCTGTTTCACCCCATCCCCCCGGCCTGCTCCCTGTTTCACCCCATCCCCAGGCCCCCTCTGACTCCAACCACTTGAGTCTCATTCCCATTCTTCCAACATGCCCCGCAGGTTGGGGCCTCTTCCTGGGATGCCCTTCACGGTGGCTACACACGGCCTTCTAAAGGTCTCCTTCTATGGAGCCTTCTCTGACAGCCCGTAGAAAATAAGGGCCTTCCCCCCCCCGCCCCCGCCCCATACTCACTGGCAGCCCCGCCCCCTCCAAATACTCCAACGCTTAGGCAGCACCATACCCACCCAACACGCAATATATTTTTCTTATTCGTGTATCTGTCCCCGAGGACAGGAGCTTTATTGATTTTGATTCTTGCTATATATATCTCCCCAGCACCCACAGTAGTCTACGAACTGTAGTAGGAAATCAGTCAAAATATTTGCTGGATGAAATGAATGAAGCAGGAAATCGAAATGAACGTTCAGTTGATTACTAAATGCATGACAAGATGATGCCAGGAGGGAATCTTCCCAGGCAGGTCCACACTCAGAGGTTAGAAGGATGACATTCTTGTCGTGCTCTTAGCCTCTGACTGCCTCTCATGAGCTGCTCTAAGCAACTTCAGTTTTGTTAGACTTTTGTCTTCTTCCATTCGCATCCACAGTCCTCCTTACCAGCCTGCAGACCCTTTTACCAGCAACGGGCACGTGGGAGAGCTTGCTCTCCCAGGGCTCGAGGCAACATGCCATTTGCAAAGGCTGAACCTGAAAAAGAAAGAAAGGAAAAGAAAATGTGCCTCTGATGACCACAAAACAAAACCAAGCAGAAATGCACACATGGATGATAGGGGCGCACACACCAGATTCTGGGGTGTGCGACTGTTTTCGGTCTGTATCTGGTAGTTGGTTACTCAGGCTTGTTCAGTGTGTGAAAATCCGGGAGCTACGCCCTCATGATAGATACACATTTCCAAATGTATTTATGCATAATAAAAATTTTAAATAAGGTACACACGGTCCTCTTAATAATTTACCCTTTTTTAACTTTATTTTTTCTTTCTTATTGATTGATTGAGAAATCTACACCCAACGTAGGGCTCGAAATCACAACCCCGAGATCAAGAGTCACATGTTCCACCGACTGAGCCAGCCAGGCGCCCCTGTACATAGGTGTTTTTAAAAGCCGCACTGGTGACAGATGGAGAACAGCCTCAATATTTCATGTTGGAGGAGTAACGCATTATAGTCCCACCATGAAATAGAACACGACGTAGCCCTAAGAGCGGGGTGGTGGAAGTGTATGGCACGGCAAGTGGCTCATAGTGTATTTGACTAGAACGCGGGGGAAATCGTGTGTACAGCATGATGCAGTACACACACACACACACACACACACACACAGAGCACAATTCCAAAGACAATGTGCTGCCTTGTCAGCAGTTACTTCTGGGTGGTGGGCACGGTATGAATTTTCCTTCCTAGATCTAAGTTCTCATGTCTGCTTCTTCTTGACCCCACTCCGTCCCTCTGCAGTAGGTGTGAGTGCCCAGTGCATTGGCTCATTCACACAGACAAAGATGGAAACACCACGGACACCCACAAGATGCCGAGGATCCTCCCAAGCCAGGAAAGTCCTCGGTTCTCCGTCCCCTCTTTTGTGGATGAACACACATCCGCTCGGATGCCTTTGCTCCTTCTCGCCCACACACTTTCACACATACCGCCGGAGCCCTCCTCCACCTTCCCAAGGCTTTCTCAATGTTGTCTGCCTACGAGACCACGGGCACCGATTTAAGTATCCCACAGCACATGAAGTATTTGAAAAATAAAACAAGCTACCTGTTTGCGCACCTTACAAGATGAAGCGGTGATGAGGACATCAGAAAAAAATCTGGGTGCTGCACAATGTGATTGAAACTTGGGTTTCTGTGCACCAGCCACCGGGTGAAAAACTTCCAGGATCTGGGCACCGTATGGTGAAGCCGGGTGCAGCATTAATCAGGAATGTTATTCCTGTTGCCCTAGATCTTTTTTGGCAAGGACTCCAGTGGTGGAGCCAGCACTCACGATGCTGAGTGAGTAATAACAATGTTGGACGTTTGCACAGCTCTTGGGAGAGTCTATGATACGTGGTCTAAGATACTCCAGCGAAGGAACACGTTCCCAGTTCGATCCCTCACTCACCCACCCCAAACCTTCTCACGGAGTAGAGGGCACGCACGTGCTGCCTTTGGGTGCTCCATTAAGTGAAAGTGACACAGGTTGGCCCATCGGTGAGTGCAAATTGAGCTCACCCATGTCAAGCACCTCCGTTAGCTCTTAAAGATACAGTTTGGTTCACAAAACGTGGCTGGCTGCCTTCATGGGGTTCACAGACCGAGGTGGGGAGAGATGACTGGGCAGAATGCGAGGACCTTGTCATTCAGTTAAGGAGCACAGGTAGGGAGGGCAGCGAGAGCCACCAGGAGGCTTTAATCCAAGGCACAGGAGTGTCCCCCCGCCCCCCCGCCATTGGGTCCCAGGAAGGCCACACGGGCTGCAGTGTGGGGAACTGACAGGGTGTGGGGGGGAGGCAGTGCTAGTTCAACGGTGTGTACATTGTGATAGAATATTTGGGGTCTTTTTAAAGTATATAAATATAAATGTTTGTCAACATAAATGCCAAACATTAGCAGTAGACTGCAATCCGTTAATGCTTATTTTTGTCTTTTGAAAACTTAATGATATTTTCTGAATTTTTTTTAGAGTAAACAAGAATTTTTTATAGAATTGGGAAAAAATGTTTGGACTATTTTTAGCGTGCTTTGGAGCCGGTGTAGGGCGTTGTTGGGAGGGACGGTAGGCTCCTCTAGGGCGGGGGCCTCCTCGGTTATGGTTTGATGACATCATGTTCTCGGAAGTTTAAAGGGGCCCCTGGAATTGCTCACAGTCCTAAGAATACCCACAAGTCATCCTGCGAGGCCACGGGCATTTCCTACGTGCTACCTTACCTGGGTTCAATAGCTCTGCCGTTGGGTTATTGTTCCCATACGCTGATGAAGAACCCCAAGGCTCGGGAAGGTCAAGTCCATGACCCCAGTGGTTGGAAGTCCCCTTCATTATTCCACAAATTCCCACTGAAAGTGACTGACAGTTATCTCATTCTTTTGCCTTTTCTGTCACCCTGGGCTTCATCCCACCTTCTTGCCTCCATCTCCCTCAGAGTGTGTTCACGTGTGCGTGCACGCCGGCATGCGCACCTGTGAGAGTGTGTGTGCATGTGTGTGTGAACTGCGCACTCGCTTTCATCTTTTCATATCCCACTGGGATTTAGAAATTCAACAGGGTAGAGGCTCCTGGCCTCCGTGGGTACAGGTTTGAATCCCAGCCCCGCCTCGGAGTCTCAGTTTCCCCTGAAAGTATCTGCCCTACAGCATTTGGGGGAAGATCGCGCACTGTGAGATGTAGGAAGAACTTAGCTGGCCGTCAACTCTCATAAAAGTCATCTATTATTATTATTATTCCCCACCAAAGAAAAGGCTCCAAAGCAAAGTTTGATAGTAGGCCAGTTGAAATGAAGAGTTCACACCATTTGACCCAGGAAATCCAGGATTAGAAATCTGTGGATATACTCAAGTAGGGCCAATATTCCACAGGGGTGACCAGGAGGACCGTAATGGTGGTTAAAATGTAGGAAGATTTCCACACCGGTGGGCCAACAGCTGCTTCCCCAAGCTGGTCAATCCTTGGCTGCCACCCAGGCTGCCTTGGCCTCTCCCCAGAACCTTCTGGAGCGTCCCAGGATCTGGCAACTAAAGGGTTACCTCGGGCTTCACAGGGGACCCCCAGGACCCTGCCCCCACCCCCACCGACTGCCAGCTGCCACCTGATTGGTGAGAGCCAGAACCAGCCCTACCACAAAGCTGCCTCCTCATAAACCCAAGGGTGTTTCCATGTTTCTTTTGCTTCTCTGCTCGTTGTTTGCTTTATGGCACAAATCTGGAAGTCACCTAAATGCATCGTTAAATAAATGATGATGCTTCCCTCCTCGTCGAATATGATGCAGCCTTATAAGAGGAATGAGTCGGCTGTCACGTGGAGAAAGTAAAGACAGCCAGGATGCATGTCAGCAACCAAGGCAGGTCGCCTTCGTGTGTATATTGTGTAATTCCACTTGTGCAAAATACATTGAACGGACATTAATGGATGACTATATCTACATAAAACAGGCTGTGTGCTTAGAATAACTGCATTCAACTTACATCGCTTATTATTCAGAAAAACTAAGTATGAACAGGAGGAACACTGGGTCTTCTGACTTGGGGTTATACATCAAAAATGTAAATATATTCCAAACATGCACGTATGCTTACAGACTGTATAGCAATTGTTTGTGTGTTGAGCATTTCTGTGTTTATGAGAAGCTGCGAGCCACTGTGACTTCTAGGGAGTACAGCTGGGACGCAGGTGAGAAGTGTTCAGACAACAGTTAAATCTCACGTTTACACTTAGTCCTATGTAACCTTTTTGGCCCCGAGTACATATTGCCACTATTATTACATTATTGTTGTTTTGTGAAGGATGGACTCAGTCCAGAACAGTTTGTGTTGGCCGCTGCCAGGGAACAACGTGGCTGATAGGCCGCATGGGACCCTGGGAGCCCGGGATGTGCCGGGAAGTAAGGGGTTAATACCCCTTCCTGGGCAGCCTGCTGCCAGGGCCTGCAATCCTGCAATTAGGCTAACGAAGCACGGGTTTCACAAGTAGGATGGAAATGTAATTGGCAGCAGACACCTGAGCTCTCAAAGGTAGATGCTAGAAGACTTCTGAACGGGTGTGGAGGCTCAGGCTGGGGAGAGGCACTTGTTGCAGGGGCTTCTCTGAAAGTATTCTCTTTCCAGACTTCAGAGAAGGTTTGGGGCGAACTGGCCCCTCCTTGTGCATTTAAAAGGTTGCAGTCAGGGATGAATCAGTCCAGAAAAAGGAGTAAAAAAGAAAGTGGGAGCTCTCCATTTATTTAATTTTCTAAAGGGGGGTTTCCCTACTCATTGAGTAAAAAGGGGGTTCTCTATTCAAGGCATAAATTTGATTGGGTTCTTTCAGGATGAGAAGACCTGCCCCAAGCCTTTGGGATGGAAGGGTGAGCCCCCCAGGAGCTACAGGCTGGTGGAAATGAGTCAGTTCAACTGGTACAAGCCACCCTACCACAGCATCTAACATTTACTGAGCACCTACTAGGGGCTGGACCGTGACCTAAGGCTTTTCCTCCCTTAATTCATTCCACCACACCTCCCGATGAGACATCCTTATTTCATTGGTCTCAGGTATATATTTTTGGCTTTGCAACTAGAGTTAGTACAAAATACAGGACTCCAATTAAATTGGAAACGATGCAAAATTGTTTAGTATAGATATGCTCAGTCGTGTGCCCCAAATGGGATAAACTTATCCTAAAACGTGATTCATTTTTTATCTGCAATTCAAATGTCATCGATGTCCTATATTTTATCTGGCCACTCATAACATTTCTAAAATCCGTATAACTCTTAGAATCGATGGGCTATTTATAATGAGTCACAATTTTTTTCTTTCTTAGTGGTTCATAAAATAATGTTGTGTTTCAGTGGCTTCTTAGTTGGTTGGAATGTGATACTATTATTCCCATTTGACGGAGGAACAGACGGAGGCTCACAGGAGTTAATTGACGCCCCCGATGGCACAAACTCCCCAAAGCCAATGGCACAGTTCGGATTTGAACACAGGCTCTAGGAGCCACACCAGCTCCTGTGTTTCTACGGAAGGAGCCATTAGGAGCCGAATGTTAAAAAGCAGGGAACACTGGATCACGAAGAGCCACTTTGCTTACGTTTCTGATGTCTCTCTTTTTGCTCAAAATTCTATTAAGCGACTTTTGATCTGTATCTTCAGCTTCTTGGCCATAGAGAGCTGGGATTCAAGGGAGAGTTTACAGTCTTGACTTTAGAAGATTCTCTGTCATTAGAGTATGAACTCTGAGGAGTGCCCACAGCGCTGGGACCTGCAAGCCAGTCTAGAGCCTGTAAGCGGCGTGGGCCACGCTGCCCCTACTTTAGTCAGCGAGGGACGGTGGTTAAGGAAACAAGTTTTGAAATCATCAGTCGACACCTAACAAGGGCTCAAACCCCAGCGTTCACTCATCCAACAAATATTTCCTGAGGCCTCTAAGCCAGGCACGGTTCTAGAACTAGAGACATGGCAGAGAGGGAAACAGGAGAAAAAGGTCCTTGTCCCCATGGAGTTTAACCTTATAGTGATAACGAGAGAAAATGAAAAATCGAATTATACAGAATGTTAGAAGATGATTAAAACTGTGGAGAAAAGTAAAGCAAGCAGGAGAGAGCAATAGGAAGTTGCAATTTTAAAGGGACAGGGGGTCCAGGAGAGATCTCAGT
Source organism: Ursus maritimus (assembly GCF_017311325.1). Lineage (NCBI taxonomy): Eukaryota > Metazoa > Chordata > Mammalia > Carnivora > Ursidae > Ursus > Ursus maritimus. The sequence goes on along the minus strand of NW_024424675.1, from coordinate 39,809,254 downwards.
GTGAAGCCATATGAAGATCTTAAAGGACAGCATCCCCTGGCAGAGTCAATGCAAAGGCCCTGAGGCCAGCGCATGTTTGCGCTATCCGATGATGCCAGTGAAGCAGCTCTAGGGTAAGTGAGAGGAGGTGCAGTCGGAAGGGCAATGGGAAGGGAGCAGGCACCTGCAGGGGCTTCACAGACTTTGGCTTCTGCCCTGAGGGAGATGGGACCCTTGCCAACCATATATATGGCTGTAGGCAGGTGACTTGATCTCTCGAAGCTTCCCAATGTTTCTTCCTTTAGAAAATGGAGCTGCTAATAGGACCCACCTCTTGGAGTAGTTATATGAAGTAAGGCAGTATTACAACGACCCGTACGAGGGGAGGCCCCATGCCATATTGCTGGGCTCACTGTTGTTCAAGTACCCAGCTTCTTAGTTCCTGGGCAAGTACCTAGTCTTGCTCGTGCACCAAGGGAAAGCAGAGAGATCGAGACGGCGCTTATAGTTTGGACAGAATGTTAATATCGTAACTGATCCATTTGTTTGCAGGGTCATTCAGCAAACATTTCCTAGGTGCTTCCTCAGGCAGGGTCTGTGCTGAGTGCTGGGGACTCGAGGATGGAAAGATGGCTCTTCAGACTCAGGAGAGTTTCTTTCTTTCTTTCTTTCTTTTTTTTTTAAGATTTTATTTATTTATTTGACAGAGAGAGAGAGAGAGACAGCCAGCGAGAGAGGGAACACAAGCAGGGGGAGTGGGAGAGGAAGAAGCAGGCTCCCAGCGGAGGAGCCTGATGTGGGGCTCGATCCCAGAACGCTGGGATCACGCCCTGAGCTGAAGGCAGATGCTTAACGACTGAGCCACCCAGGCACCCCCAGACTCAGGAGAGTTTCACCTCCACCTTTGGCTCTGCCTGGTACTCTGTGGGCCTGACTCACCTGGCCCCTACGGGGTCTTCTTATAATCTGGAATGGTTGCAGCACTGAAGGATAGAAATCTGTCCCCCAATTCCAGATTTCCAGTTCTCTTAAAAAAAAAAAAAATCAGAAGCTTTGGCTGCACTGGGCCCTGGTCCCACATGGTAACCCACAGTTAGGCCTGAGCAGCACCCTGGGACCCAGGTGGCCCAGGTGCCACTGTTCCCTCTTGTTCACACCCAGTCCACTAGACTCATTTTTTAAAATTTTCTTTCACCTTCTGTGAACACTGCCCATGGTGGACATCTATGTTTTGACCTCCAGGACACATGCCGCATTGGGGGTAATGATGACCCTGGCTGGCTTCATGGCGGCTGGGATGCTGGAGCCGGGACTTGTCTGATACTGGACAAGGCTTCGGAGCAGAGAGCATTCATCCACTGCCCCACAAGGATGCCACAGGCAGGTGATTTCCAAGGCAGTACCTTCCATGAGTGCTGGACTAAGTGGTCGTCAATTTGCAAATAAAAGCACAAAAAGGAAAATGGTAGGCATTCGAATCACATGGTAAACTGTGCTCAGACTACCTTACATGAGTTCCCATAGAGCAGGGGAAGGGGAGGAGGGAGAGGGCTTAAAGAGAGCAGCTTGGGGTCAGGGTTATTTAACCAGCGGGTGTAAGTTCAGGAAGGGGCCCGAGTTTCCTGGCCAGGTCCTGGTTCTTTCCTACCTCTCGTGATGGGAATGTCTCGCATCACTGAGAGTGATGCTAGTATGAAAGGTACGGAACATTTGAATGAGGCAGCCCTGAGATACAGCCCACCTTCTTCCTCTAGTACTGGCCAGAAGAAATAGTGACGTTGTACAAAATCAGGGATAAAATGGCCATGGTCAGACGTTGTGATCTTATCTCTGTGGTTGTAAATTGTAAAAGTATTTGAGAATAAACAGGGTGGAGTGGGAAGGAGTGCGTGTACATTGTCTTGAATTTGCACCCAGGACAAGTTAGTCTTTGAAGGACCCTAATCAGGAACTCACCTGCCAAGGGTAGGTGCTTCCCTATTGGTGTTGTCATAGGATTCTGTGCCAGAGGGTTTGCTAGGAAAGGATGCAACTACTGGCAGGGATTTTTTGCTGGGGAAATGGGTAGTGTTCAAACAATAATTGGTTAGAAATACCATTCGAGTACCACTGTCTTTGCATGGCGTAAGAATACAGCAGGCCACACCTGTTCCAGCTTCCAGAGCAGGGCTAGAGGTATTTATTTCCTTTGTTTTTTATATAATTTAATTGTAAGTTTGTATAACTTAATTTTTAATAATGGCTGTGTTTAACAACCGGCTTACAAAATTCCTGAAAGCTTGACAGTCGGTGCTCACAAGCTTGTGTGGGCAGCTCCAGCTGACCACAGCCTGAGCCTGGATTTTCCACCTCCTCGTTGTCTACTTAGGACCTACCCGACCTTCCCTCGGATCTCAGCCAAGCAGTATTTGGTCAGGGAATTCTCCATGCTTTCTGCCACAGGCCCCATCACACTTGTGTGAGCTAATTATACATGTGATTATTGTTCTATTGTTCTTGACCCTTCACAATGTCAGCTCCGTGAAAGCAGAGTTCTGGTCTACCTTGTCTCCCATGCCAATGGTAGGGCCTGGTACACAGTAGGTGCCCAAATATTGTTTGTTTAAGGAATGAATGACTAATTGAGATATTTCCATGAAGGCTTTCTCAACCTTTTACATGTACAAGTTTTGTTGATACTGTGGAGAAATTATGTAAAATTTTGTGCCCAAAGAATGAATCATTTATTAAATAAATGGCCTGCTTCTCAGCTCTTTACAAGAGCTCAATCTTTTTATGCACCACGAACCCTGTTGGGAGTCTAGGAATGCCTGTGACCCCCTTCTCAGATTTGTTTTTAAATGTATAAAGAATGTATAGGCTTGCAAAGAAAACCAATTATATTAAAATGTAGTTATCAGGAAAAAAAACTTAACAAATGTGTAATATGGTAATATATGTGCTTTTTTATCAACACACTGAATGACAAGATCCAGTAGGAAGTCTAATGACTGTAATTTAGAAATAGCAATAACTATAAATGATATTATCTGTAACACTGATGTGATATGAAATTATCTGGCTTCCATTGGTGACAAAGTTTCAAGTACTGCTAATACTATGTGCTTTGCCTACATTCCAAGTGAGAAAAATGACACAGTTCAGGTTAGTGCCTATATGTGTCTGTATCTTTTTATCCTGAATTCTATCCAAGAATGGCTGGGAGGGCCCACAGACCCCAGCCTAAGGATTCCTCTGGAGAGACCAATGACCTCAAGGGCTCAAGGAGATACAGATCAAAGATCTCCCCACCAGAAAGAGGCTGTACAGATGAAAAGCCAGGATTTGGTATTAGACATTCACAGATTCCAATTTCTGTATCAGCCTTTTACAGGCTGTGTGATCATAGACAAGTTCCTTAACTACTCTGAGCCCGTGTCCTCATCTGCAAAATGAATCTAATGGCAGCCACCTCCAAGGAAATTTTCTCTAAATTTAAATATAGTTGACGCACAATAAAGTTACATTAGTTTCAGGCATACAGTATAGTGATTCAACTATTCTCTGTGTTACTCTGTGCTCGCCACAAATGTAGCTACCATTTGTCACCATGTAACACTGTTACAATATGGTTGACTATATTCCCTACGTTGTGCCCTTTGTTCCTGTGACTTATTCATTTCCAAGGAATGTTTTGATGCCTCAATGACGTAGAACCATGCGTGGCATGTAACTGACACTCTGAAAACAATAGCTACTATTTCTATATGACTATGACAGCTCTTTTGGACCCAGGAAGCCCCAGTGCTTCTAACAGAATCAAAGTGGCTCTTTGGTGACTTGAGGAGATCCTATTCCAGTGACTACTGAGGCTTGAAAGCCATAACTTGGACACAGAACAGAGGACCCATTTATCTCAACTGGATTCTTCTAAGAGGACTTTGAGCTTCTTAGCAGAAAAGTGCTTTGATTGGCGTTCGTGGAGCTGAACAGCCCATGAGAAACGCACACAGATGTTGGAGCCTCAGGCCCTGGGGGTGTGTGCACCGCCTCAGTATTATTATAAGGACCAAGTGAGATAATATTTTATTATAAGGATTAAGGGAAGGAACATATAATCACCCCTCCAGTGACTTCCATCCCACTTAAAATAAAACCCAAAGTCCTTATCAGAGCTTCTGATGTCTTAGGCAATCTGGGTATGCTCTCACTTAATCCTCGTCTCCTGCCTCCCTCTGTTCCCTTTGCTGCGGGCAGTGGCCTTCTTGCTATTCCTTGCGCGCCCAGCTTCTTCCTCCTCTGGGCTTTGCACATGCTGTCCCCTCTGCCTGGGATGCTTTTCCCCAGGCATCCTCATCATACCCAGCCTCTGCGCCAATGGTATCTCCTCAGAGAAGCTCCCTGGTCACACTACCTCAAAGAGCTTCTCCCTCCTGCCAACGTCTATTCTTTACTCTGCTGTATCTTTTTTTCCACACGGCATTTGTCATTACCTGATATTATATTATGTATTAACACATTTGGTTGTTTATTGCCTGATTTCTCCATTCATTTATAAAGGAAGCTGCTATTTGATTTTAATCACCAACCCCGTGCCCCCCGTGCCCTGAATAGTGCCTGGCACAGTCCACGGGCTAGTCAGTACCTTCCGGAAGAAATGAAAACGTCAACCACAGCCACAGGGCCTTCTGAGCTCAGGAAATTGCTGTCCATCTTTGTGGCAACTCGCCGGCCCTGTGTGGTCTGCCGGTTCCTGAGGGGTGATTGTTAAATTTTCGGGAATTTCTCAAGTAGGTTGTTCAACACAACCTTTAAAAACATTAAATTCTACAAACTTACAATTAAATACATGAGATTAAACACAAAGGATATGCTAAATGAAATCAGCCAAACACAAAAGAACAAATATCGTGTGATGCCATTTTTATGAGGTACCTAGAAAAGGCAAATTCCTAGAGACAGAAAGAATCAAAGTTCCCCGGGACTGGGCCGGGAGGCGGGGGGGGGGTGGGGAAATGGGAGTTCCTGTCTGATGGGTACAGAGTTTCTTTTTGGGATGATGAAGAAAATTCTGGAAACAGTGGTGATGGCTATGCGACACTGTAAATGTACTTAATGCCACTAAGTTGTTTATTTTTTAATAGCTAAAATGATCATTTTTTGTATATTTACCACAATTGCATATACAGTGAATATATATGTGCATATATATAATTTGAAGGAAATAAATATTCTAAACTCATCACTTCTCTTTTTTTTTTAAGATTTATTTCTTTGACAGATATAGAGACAGCCAGCGAGAGAGGGAACACAAGCAAGGGGAGTGGGAGAGGAAGAAGCAGGCTCCCAGCGGAGGAGCCTGATGCGGGGCTCGATCCCATAATGCTGGGATCACGCCCTGAGCCGAAGGCAGACGCTTAACCACTGTGCCACCCAGGTGCCCCTAAACTCATCACTTTCTAATGATTTTCCTATATCGTGCAATTGCTCTTGAGATTATTGACATGTGTGTTGGAAATATTACATAATGGTGTTAGTGCTTAGCTCCTCCCAAGGTCATGTTCAGTGGTGGAAGCCCGGCTGGCATGACGAGGAACATAACTGTCCAGCTGAGCCCAGCCAACCCTCAGAATCAGGACGGAAATAAGCTATTCTTTTAAGCCACTAAATCTGATGTCATTTTTACTCAGGGATACCCAGAACAACTGCTTACCTTTAAGCTTCTCTATGAAAGAAAAATCATTTTCTACCACATTTAAACCATTAAAATTACTGTTTTTCTTGCATCCAAACTGAAACCTTACCAAGTCCGGCTGGATGGGGCTGGGTGAGAGCAAGAACAAGCATCACCAAGTGACTTAGAAACCTAGATTTTAATCCCTAACAGGCTATGTGACTTCGGCG
>NW_024424675.1:39693308-39803383 GCF_017311325.1 Ursus maritimus | reverse complement strand
TCTTTCCCTCCGGACATCAGGGTCCTCATCTGTAAAAATAAGATGCATTCATTAAAATAAATTTACTAACTGCCACTGTGTTGGGCATTGTTCAGAGCTTGCCTTTTCTAATGAGGCTTACAGTGTAGCAGGGTCAAACAAAGACTACGTCAAGACAAAGACTAAGAAATAGGCCAATGGGGGCGCCTGGGTAGCGCAGTCGTTAAGCGTCTGCCTTCGGCTCAGGGCGTGATCCCGGCGTTCTGGGATCGAGCCCCACATCAGGCTCCTCTGCTGGGAGCCTGCTTCTTCCTCTCCCACTCCCCTTGCTGTGCTCCCTCTCTCGCTGGCTGTCTCTATCTCTGTCAAATAAATAAATAAAATCTTAAAAAAAAAAAAAAAAGAAAGAAATAGGCCAATGAGGGGCACCTGGCTGGCTCAGACGGTGGAACATACAACTCTTGATCTTGGGGTTGTGAATTCAAGCCCTGCAATGGGCGTAGAGCTTACTTTAAAAAAAAAAAAAAAGCCACTGAAATAACACTGGAAAATACATAAAGAAAACACAGCCTGAGGAAATAAGAGAGTGGTGGGACAGAAGGAGGGCCGAGGATAGCCTCTTCAGGGAACGAGGTTATATTCAAGCAGAAATCTGAATGGAAGGACAAGGTGGCTGCGTACAGACCTGAGAAACAAGCTTTCCAGGCAGAGGCAACAGCAAAAGAGCAAAGAACTAATTTTGCATGGTTAAGAAACAGCCAGAGGGCTAGCATGGATGGAGCAAAATGAGTAAGAGAGTGGTACTAGATGAACTTAGAGGCATAAGGGCCAGATAAACACGCTCAAGGAGAGGCTGGGCCACGCAGGGCCTTGAACTATAGGCCACTGTTGACCTTGATCAATGGTTCCCAACCTTTGGGCCATCGTACCCAGCGATGGTGGAAGTTGATGAATTTGCAAAGATGAGGGATGATTATAAAGATCCCATGATTTGGTACGCATGCAAAATAGTATCTGTCAACGAAATAAATGTGTCTCATGTTTTGTATACCACCGGCTTTTAAATACTTTGGCAATGCAGTTGTATTTTCCGAAAATACAAATCCACCGCAAAAGTACTTAAGAATTTATAATTCTGCATTTTCCATTATGTTTTTCTCCATCGATGAAAATGAAGAGCTTAATTCTATCATGTGACTATGAACTGCCCGGTGGGAAAAATGTGTGTTCATATTCCCACCTAGAAGGACAAATCTTGGGAATGTCCAGACACTTCTATTACTAAAGTCATGGACGATTCTGCTACGAGAAAATGTGTTGAGGCAAAAAGAGCATGTGGTGGTTTTTTTTTTTTTTTACCGTTATTATTACTCCCGCAAGAATTTATTGAGTACTTCCTATCAGCTAGGCACTGTTGTGTTTTTCTTTCAGTTGCTCATCTAACCTCCAAAACAATTGTGTGAAATAAATATTCCAATTCCCATGTCGCAGAAGAGGTATCTTAAGGTTCAGTAATGTTAAATAAATTGACCAAGTTCACACGGGTAGTAAATGGGAGAGGACGAAGTGAAGATCTGTTCTAATAGAAATGTGTCAGTTAAATATGGCTGTGTGATGTAACACCCTGAGACTCAATGCCTGGAAACAATAAATGTTTATTATTGTTTATGGATCTATGGGTTGAGCCAAGGGGCTCTTCTCTTCAAAGTCAAACTCACGCATGCTTCTGTAGTCAGCGGCGGGTTGACTCTCCCATGCGGCTCTACCCGTAGAGAGCGGACTCGCTCGCCTGCTAGGATGTCTGCTGGCTGCATAGTAGGTAGTCCTCGGCAGCTTCAGCTGGGACAGCTGAGCCCTGCTCCGTGCAGCCCCTCGTCCTCCAGCCCGCTGTACCAGGCTTGCGCATATGGAGGTAGCGGGCTTCCAAAATACACACAGGATAGATGAAGCCTCCTGACGCATAGACTGTGTATTTCCACTGTACTTTGTTGGTCCAAGCAAGACATGAATCTGACTTATATTCAAGGTGTGGAAAATAGAGTCCACTTCTTGAAGGAAGGCATTGCCAAAATGATATCGCAAAGGGTGCGGATATAGGGAGGGGTGAAGAGATACAGCTGTTTTTTGCAATTGACCTACCCAGACAAAGAAAAGAAAAAAAAGCAAGCCATGTGCTACTAAAGAACAGATAACGAGGCAGTTTGATCAGGAATCTGAAAACAGAGCAAGTTCCTCACTTTGGAGAACAGGTGGCACTTTCTTATACATATGTTAAACTTGCACCTGCCCTATGACCCGGCAATTCATTCCTAGGTATTTCCCCAAGGAAAATAAACATACATGCCCTCCAGAAAGAATCACACAGAGACATCCACGGCAGCCCTATTCACCGTCGCCAAAAACTGGAAAAGAAATAATAAATGGCTTTCAACAATGAATGGTTAAACAAAGCACTGTACATCCATGAGCCAGGAATAGTTTAAAAATGAGCTAAGGGTACACACAACAGAATGAATCTCCAAAACATTATAATATTAAGAGAAGCCAAACACAAGCGTAGGCACATTTTGTCTGGTCCCATTTCTATGAAGCTCTCGAATTGGCACACCTGAGCTCTGGGAATAGAAGTCACAACCATAGAGGTGGGCAGCTTACTGTTGGGAAGACGCATGAAAGAGCACACAGGAGTGATGGAAGGTTCTATACCAATTAGGGCGGTGGTTACAAGGTTGTAGACATTGGTTGAAACTCATAAAACTGTACTTAAAATCCTCGTGATTCATTGTATGCAAATTGGATCCCAATTAATAATAATAATAATAATAAAGCCAGGCTCCCAAAGGTTTTCAAAGAAAGGTTTGGAAGAACTGGTAGGGTTTCTACTGTGAGCATAATGCTCCCTGAGTCTCGACATTAAAGAAGCATCATCGGCGGGGCGGGGGGGCAGCTAGGGGAACCCCATAAGCGTCCTTCAATGTGTCCTCACCTGATCTGGCTATAATAAAAAGGAGGAGAATTCATTTACATTTTCAAGAGACACGCAGGAAACATCAACAAAACGTGCTTGTAAATTCACTGCAGCTAACTGGGGTTTTGGGGATTGGCCTCGAGTGAGGCCCGCTTTCTTTTCCCAGAAGGTAGCTGGTAGGAGGAGGCTTAGATGCCATCCCGGAGTCCTGGAGTCTGATGGCAGGAAGAGGAGGAAGGATCCAGGGGAGCCTTCTGCAGGAGGCAGACCTCACACAGAAAGTTGTGAATCAGGTTCCTGGGGTTTACGCCGCATAGGAGCCAATAACTCCCTTACTTAGAGAATCACTCAGAATGCATCCAAGTCTTTAAGCAGGGAGACCAAGAAGATTTCTGTGCTCAGATTAAACGGGAGCAGTGAAAATGAAACATCCTGCCAGAGAACCATCAAGCCAGCCGTCAGCTAAGGGGGGCAAAGTGGGGATCATGGATCGTGGATCTTTGCTTTGGGGTGGTTTTTTTTTCATCATCCTGTTTTAGAATGCAACATTTTTTTCTGTAAAGATAACATAGTCTAAGTTATTTTAAAATCCCTTAGAAACCAATTGAGGCCCTGAGAACATGTTTTAATAATAGTTTGCATGTTTCGAGTGGCCTATGTGCTTTACTCCTGCACCATCCGCTCCAATCCCATGACGGAGTTACTGTTCGCTCCATTTCACAGACAGGAGAACCGTTTGGCTCCGACTTGCTCCCAGGGTGTCCGATCCTCCCTCCAGATCCTTTCAGAATTTCACAAAGTGAGGTTTTGGAGTTGCCTATAAGAAAAGAGTTTCCATGCTCTCTGTTCCCTTTGGCGAGTAATCTAAAAATAATCTTTCCATTCTAACTGAGTGTCCTGCTTTCTCCTGCTCTTGGGTTTACAATGACCGGCCCCGAGTTCTATGGCTTTATCTGTCGGTTGAACGGGAAGAAAAGAGAGGCAGGCCGAACGTGTCCAAGAAGGATTTGTGCCCCAGGAAGGCTTTGTTTCTTTCTGGTTCCGAGGGAGCAAAGTGGTGGGCGGGGTGAGCCAGTCACCGCAGAGTCAGAGAGTACGGTGACTGGGCGTCAGTCCTGCCTGTAGAGATTGCAAGATGTTCCTTCCGTGCAGTGTTCCATCCACCATATTAAATCATTGCTGCTAATTTGGCTTTAACAGTCTTCAGAGTTTTATTTGTATTAATTGATAAACTTGCTTTGATCTTCGGGTTCTTAAAGAACTGTAAATGTAAGTTCTCTTATGTTGCAGGGCAGGTATGTTGGAGAATTAAATATAGATGTTAACATTCTGAGTCTACAAGATTTTTTTTTCTTTGAAATGGGTCAGAATATTCCTCATATTTCCGAAATCTGTCTTTCACCACTACTGTCCTACGGCTTTCTTTGAAGTGTGTACATTTCTCCTATGTTTCGTAAAGAAATTTCAAACTCACCAGATGTCAAAGAATTGCAAATAAAAACCAAATATGATTTCCTCTGTCATATCTGCAAGAGAGGTGTGTGTTAAGTTAAAAGCCCTGAATTTCTTGGAAGAAACAAATATATCCATCCATACAACACAGGTAAAATATAAATCAGTACAACCTTTGGTGGGAATGCCGTTTGACAGCATATATCATGAGCCTTAAAAATATGATAATTACTACTCCAGCATTCACCTGCTAGGAATTTATCTTGAATAAATAACACAGAAGAGGAAGGAAGGGAGGAAGGAAGGAAGGAGCAGAGGAAGGAAGGAAGGAAGGAAGGAAGGAAGGAAGGAAGGAAGGAAGGAAGGGAGAGAGAGGGAAGGAGAGACAGGGGGAGGGAGAAAAAAATACAACAAGAAATTCTAACAATGGGAGATTGTTTAAAAGTTCCCCTCTAGAAGGGCACCTGGGTGGCTCAGTCAGTTAAGCATCTGTCTCTTGGTTTCGGCTCCAGTTATGATCTCAGGGTGATGATGTCAGGGTCGTGAGATCGAGACCCACATCGGGCTCCACGCTCAGCACAAAGTCTACTTGAGAGTCTCTCTCTCTCCCTCTCTCTGCCCTTTCCCTCATCGCTCTCTCTCTGAAATAAATAAATCTAAAAAAAAAAGGTCCCCACTATAATATGACATAATCCTTTTAAATGCTAATGAACAATATTGACCATCATAATGGGAAAGTTGTTCCAAGTGTCACGAGAAAAACACATCTTATCTTTTCTAGAGTCCATGTTTTTAAATGCACAGAACAAAGGCTAGATGGATTCATAATAAAATGTCAACACTGGTAATTGCTAAATGGTAACATTAGCCATGATTTTATTTTCTTCCTTTTGTTTTTAGATTTTTTAATGCCCTGCTGTGAATGAGCATTAATTTTGGAAATCAGGATGGTGAAGGAACCCCACCGTCACACAAATTGGGGTAAGGTCTTAGCTGCGCCAGTTTTTCCGAGTGACCCTGGAGAAGTTATGTAATCTTTCTGAATCTCTGTGTCCTCATCGAGAAAATGCGGGTGGTGTCTATGCCTATTGTGAAAAGCTGTGAGTATTCAAATGAGATAACGTGCATCAAGGGACTTAGCATTGAGACTGGCAAATATCCTGAGTTCAGTTAAGTATCGTTTGCAATGAGGAAAGGATGATAAAAATGTTTTCTTTTAATCAAGCCTACGTTTAAGTAAACATTTCTCAGACTTCTAAGTGTGCTCATCGAACATTTAGCTTCCACTAGGAAGTTCTGCTAGTGGGAAAGAGAGAGGAATAAATGTCCCAACATGTTTTTACTGGCCTTGTAATCTAAAGATGTTTCTTTGGAGCTCTGAAAGTCATTGGTAAGCTTTTATTAATCATAGACTAGTGGTTCTTTGCGGGGGGGGGGGGGAGTTCTTGCCCCTGGGGGACATTCGGCAATGCCTGCAGACATGTCTGGTTGTCACAACAGGGCTGTCTAGTGGGTAGAGACCAGGAATGCTGCTCAGCCTCTTACAAGGACAGGACACCCCCACAGCAGAGAGAACGAGCCGCCCAAAGGTCAACGGTGTCGATGTTGAGAAACTCCGCTCCTGGCGTTACCGTGTACGATCTGACCGTTGAAGGAGTGTGTGGCAAAATGAGCCTATTGTCCTATCACTTTTTGATCCATTATATGTTGGTGGGTGGAACTGAAGTGAACACATTTGAAAAGCACCTCCTCAGCCCACCCCCTCACCCCCCCACGCCAACCGTTACGTGTCCCGTTCAATCCCACAGATCTCAAGGCCCATTGTGCACAAAATCTCAGGTTTGGAATTGGGGTTAAAAGATGAAGCATGTCTCTATCTCTGTCTCTGAAAACAAAGAAAAAGACAAGCTCGTAAGCACCTCACTGAAACCCAGAGGGGTAAGTGGGAGGCCGTTTGAGTTTTGGAGTCTGGCCAATATGAGTCAAAACTCAGTTTCCTCACCTACTCCCTCTATGATCCTGGATCAGATTTTTTTCTTCTTCTTCTTCAAAAAGTGCGTTTCTTCTCTTAAAAAATGGAGCCAACAGTGCCTAGCTCTCAAGGTTACAAGGATTCGATGCGGAAAGACACGTAAGCCCTGAGCCCCCGGGACAGGGACAGGCATGTGGGGGGAGTGGTGAGCCCTCAGTAATGATGGCCGTCTCTATACCTGGAATAACAGGAAAAGAAGAAGAAGAAGAGAAAAGGAGAGGAACAGGACACCTGGGTGGCTCAGTCGCTGAAGCCTCTGCCTTCGGCTCAGGTCATGGTTCCGGGGTCCTGGGATCGAACCCCCCACATCGGGCTCCCTGATCAACGGGGAGCCTGCTTCTCCCTCTGCCTGCTGCTCCCCCTGCTTGTGCTCTCTCTCTCACAAATAAATAAATAAAATCTTAAAAAAAAAATAAGGAGAGAAACTCTTGGCAGTAGTTTAATTAAGAGGTGATTTTTTGGTAAGTCCCTCTGAATGTCCATCAAAACCTCCTGCATTTGACCTGTCGGCCCGCAGCACCCCTGCGTGAGGGGCGGCACACGCGATCAAACAAATCAGCAGGAAGATGACACATACAAGTTGCTGGACAAACCTGTTTCTAGAATAACAAGTGCTGAAGCAATGATCGTAAGTGCCAAGAAAGGAATTCACCGGGCAGCGTGTGCCAAGAAATCACTGATCAGATCAGAAGTAAATGTCGCTGGCTCACCAGCAGCAAAACGCACCTCCAAATTGTGAAGCTGGAGAACATCTTCTTTGCAGCTCACCTGGCAGACACTAGTTCATAGCCTTAATATATAAAGAGAGCTCATAGATGATTTTTTTTAAGGCAACACCCATAAAAAGAAATAGAGGAGGCTGATAAATGATTGCAATGATTAATGAAGCTCATTATTAAGGCAGCCACATCCCTCGCATGCCTCCAGGTGGGGGAGGGGGTGCTCACACCCTAGTCTATGTGGACTGCACTCCCAGAATGGGGTTGTTCACAGTCAGCCTGACCATACTCGGTGTCCCTGCTTAGTAACCAACAGCAACAATAACAGTAATTGAAGTAAGAACAAGAATGTCATAATGTTTTTTTGAGTAAGCTCTGTGCCCAAAACGGGGCTTGAACTCACAACCCTGAGATCCAGAGTCACATGATCTACCGACTGAGCCAGCCAATATCTGGTGCGATTTTTTAAAAGGGCTCTATTGGTATGTACTTAACATACAATCAACTGTGAGTATTTAAAAGGTATAACTTGCTATATTCTGTCCTACATTTGTACCTGTGAAACCATCACCCCCAATTCATTTAGTGAGTGTATCCTTCATTCCCAAAAGTTTCTTTGTAATCTTTCCCTTCCCTTCCTACCCCCTTCCATCCTCAGGCGACCAAATCTGCTTTCTGTCACTACAGATTCGTGTATAAATTTTAGAATTTTATATAGGTGGAATCAAACAATATATGTGATTTTTTTTGTCTGGCGCCTTTCAGCTTAACGATTTTGAGATGCATCCTTATTATCACATGTACCAAGAGATCATTCCTCTTTCTTGCCAGGTAGCATGCCATTGTTCGGATATACCATAGTTTGCTTATCCATTTATCTGTTGATGGACATGTGGGTTATTTTCAGGTTGGGGCTATTGCAATTAAAGTCACTATAAACATTTATACACAAGCCTCCGTCTAACTGTATACTTTCTCTTCTCTAGGGCAAACATCGAAGCGTGCATTGGCTGGATCATAGATCGGGTATATGTTTAATGTTTCAAGAAGCTGACAAACTATTTTCCATTTTGCGTTCCTACCGATGGGGTATGAGTGTGTTTCAGTTCAACATATTTGCCAACTCTCGGTAACCTCAGTATTTTAATTTCAGCAGACATTTATCGTAAATAACAAAGTAATGTAACAATGAGAATATTTTTAACTGTAAAACTGGCAGAAGAAAGTCCTCATTGTTAATACCCAGTGTTGGCAAGGGTACAGAGGAAAACACTCTTGTTGCTGAGGGTAGAAATGTAAATTAGCAACATTTTCTGGGAACTGGCTTGGCAGTATGTATCAAATGCCTTGAAACCTTTCATTTTATTTCACTGAGCAATTCCGCGTCTGAAGATTTCTCCTTAAAAAATAAGGCTGCTTGCAAACATACCCCACAGCCCTGTTGTCTGCGGCAAAAGGGTTGGCATCCATCCGTTTCCTCGAGAAGCAGCGACCACATTGAATGTGAGAGGGGAGCGCCGTCAGGGCACAGGCTGGACCCACCCTTCAGATCTGATGTCTTCGACCCTCACAATGGTTTTAAATTATTTGGATTTCTTGCCAGCATTTCAAAATGAGGAGCTGTCACATAAAAATCTATTTTCCAGGCTTTTTTTTTTTTTATAAATTAGGAGGTTGGACACACCCAGGGCCCATAGGGAAACAAAAAGCTGGGTGAAGTGCCTTTCCGGGCCAGCCTAATTCACAGAATTGATTGCACTGTAGGACAAACTGTGTCTTGGCTTGTCTGTCGTGCACTGAGAGTACCTTTGTGGGTAGACACCAGGATTATTCTCCCCCCGCCCTGACCCCGCCCCAGTGACTGACACAAAGAACAAATATTTGTTGAAAAACGAATGGTTGGAAATTACAATTGGTTTTCAAGTATGTAATTACTGGGGCACCCAGCTGGCTCCGTCTGCAGAGTGTGTGACTCTTGATCTCTGGGTTGTGAGTTCGAGTCCCACGTTGGGCGTAGCAATCACCTAAAAATAAAATATTTTTTTAAATGTATGTAATTCCTTGAAGTTAGGTCAGCTAAAAGGCAGAGGGACGGTATTCTGTTGGTAAGACCGTATTCTGTTGTGTCAGCAAGCTGCAGTCTCTCATTGTAGGTAAGAATGTAAATTAGTGTCTTTGGAAGACCTTTGGTAACACCCACCAGCATTTTAAAGCCACAGGCTATATGACCTGGTTATATCACTTAGAGGAATTATCAGACAAATACATTAGTATATGGGCATTTGTGAACAAGAATAATCACAGGGGCGCCTGGGTGGGTGGGTGGGTTCAGCGTCTGCCTTTAGCTTGGTCATGATCTCAGGGTCCTGGGATCGAGACCCACGTCGTTGGGCTCCCTGCTCAATGGGAGTCTGCTTCTCCCTCTCCCTCTGCTCCTCCCCTTGCCCCCTACTCATTTTCTCTCTCTCTCTCAAATAAATAAATAAAATCTTTTCTAAAAAAAGAAAAACAGCAATCGTTTATTGAAGTATGATAACAGGCAGTGTTCTAACAGCTCCAGGTGTATACTATCAAAGATTCGATGATTCCACACATGACTATCGCAGTATTGTTGGTTGGCAGAGGCTGGAAACAATCGAAATGTCTCTCAATAGGGGACTGAGTAAGTAAAGGACCCACCTAGCCAGCAGGCTATCCTGCAGCTTGTAAGAACCTACCGCTACAGGAACAGAACTATCTCCTGGGTGCAGGGAAAAAGACAAGACGAAGTAACGTGTGTGGTCTATCGCTACAGTTTGTACGTAGAAGGGTATGTGTGCAGGTGTTCTGTGCATGTGTCACTTGTATTGGTCAATATAAGCAGACAGCAAGATTTCTAAACCTCAGCACTACTAGCATTTGCAGCCAGACAATTCTTTGCTATGGGGGGCAGCTGTCCTGTGCCATTGTAAGATCTCTGGCCTTTACCCATGAGAGGCCAGTGGCACCCCTCCCTCAGTTGTGACAACCAGAAATGTCTCCAGGTATCGCCAGAGTCAAAATCATCCCCCAGCTGAGAACCACTGGCATAGAATGTCTCTGGAAGAACAGACTAGAAACCTAAAACTTGGTGTTCTCTGAAGATGGGAACAAGGGGACCATGACCAAGAGAGGAAGGGAAACTTCATTTTCACCTGTTTTCACTCTTACACTTAAACTTTTAATTCTTAAAACACAAATATTAAAAAAATTTCATTTACCTTTTTTTCTGGCATCCAGATACCTTCAAATCAGAAACTGCTTTCGGGGCGCCAAGGTGGTTCAGCCGGTTAAGCCTCTGACTTTGCTCATGGTCTTTGACAGAGTCCCGTGTGGTGTCAGGCTTGCTGCTCAGTGAGGAGTCTGCTTGTCCCTCTGCCCCTCGCCCGCTCATGCTGTCTCTCTCTCTCACTCTAAATAAACAAAACCTTTAAAAAAACAGAAACCTTTTAAAAATTGAAATATATTTGACATATAACCTTGTATAACTTTAAGACACACAACATTTTGACTTGATAAACGTATATATTGCGTGCGTGACTGCCACTGTAGCGTTCGCTAACACCCTATCACCTTCCATAATTACCATTTCTTCTTTGTGGTGGGAATAATGAAGACCTCGTCTCCTAGGAAGTTCGATGTTTATAACAGCGTTGCTGTCTATAATCATTGCTGCAGGAGACCTCCAGGATTCCTTTCTCTAGTTGTTGCAAGCTTGTATCCTCAAAGAATCTCTCTCCTGTCCTGCCACCCCCCACCCAGCCCCTGGTAACAACCATTCTCTTCTCCAAAACAGAAACCCCTTAAGAAAATACATAAAGTCCCAAGACACATTGGCAAGGAATTCCCTTCTGACTCCTTAACCCATTTAAAAAAAAAAAAAAACAGAATAGATCATCGATTACATGAACTCATCCATTGTGCCCCATTTGCCAGATGGGAAATGGAATCTCAAAAAGGAAGGAGTCCTCAGCCCATCTGACTGGTGACCAGTCTACAACTAGCACCCAGAGGCCCAGCCTTCGCTGCCACTTTGAATTTGCCTCCACTGTGGAAAGCGGATCTTGACAATGAATGAGGAACTCAAGAAGGTAAGAGCCATAGCTGCTCCCAGGTAGCATGTGTCCGTCTTTGCTCCAGGGCGGGTGAAACGGTGCAGCGGTGCAGCACGGGCTCCCCTACAGCCCGGAGACCCGACCCGACGTGTGACTCGTTCTAGCTGAAAATTTGCATCTCGTCTCAAGCTTTTATTTACAACAGAGGCCACAGTCTCTGCGGTTAGCTGCTGCTTATGTTCATTGGGTGAATTATCTAGGAATCGTAAGTCTCATTGGTATGGTGCTGCGGAAAGTGCTTCTACCTACACTCATGTCACAGAAACCCTACCAGGAAACTAGGAACAAACTTTACGGATGAAGAGGTAGCTTTGGAGGGGTGCACTCACGTGCCCACCATCGCACGGTTCCTTAAATGCTGGAGCCAGGTTTGGAAGCCAAGATCAACTGAGCCTTTACTCTTTAAGACCCTTCATAGAAGTCTTACACTTGCCAAGAAAAAACCCTATAAAAAATAAAAATAATTTCCCAACTAGGGAGTTAAATTCGTAACTAAGAACATACTAGTGAATGAGATAGTAAAGCAGGTTGCCTCATGCCAGGCGTATAATAAATGCTAAGTGACCACTAGCCATTATCATGAGCTACATATCTTCAAATATTAAAAAAAAAAAAAGAGGATAGTTTTGAAGATAGTTTAAATTGGTAGTGTAAGGCGAGATGAATCCATCAGTCTATATTATGTGGCTGCAGAAAGGTTTTTTTTTAAATACTTGAATTGGGGGGCGCCTGGGTGGCACAGCGGTTAAGCGTCTGCCTTCGGCTCAGGGCGTGATCCTGGCGTTCTGGGATCGAGCCCCACGTCAGGCTCCTCCGCTATGAGCCTGCTTCTTCCTCTCCCACTCCCCCTGCTTGTGTTCCCTCTCTCGCTGGCTGTCTCTATCTCTGTCTAATAAATAAATAAAATCTTAAAAAAAAATAATTGGCCTTTAAAAAAAATAATAATAAATAAATAAATAAATACTTGAATTGGTTTCCGGTATTTCAAAATGGGGACATTTCCCGTGAATAATCCACATGTATGGCATCTGCTGAAAACCTGGCGCCTAGAGGCTGGGGCTATGGAGCCACGGCCCAGTCCTCTCTGGGTTACCACAGACCCTTTACTTGCCTGAAGGAAGACCTGTGGGTTTGCCATTTCTCACTGGTGGTTCAGAGAGACAGCTCTGGAGTGAAATGATGAGTGTTGGTTCTTTGTATGGCTGCTTCCTAGCTGGGGGGCCCGGGGCCAATCACTTTACCTGAGTCTATCTTTCAGAGCTATGGCGACACTTAAATAAAATAATCTGCCTAAAAGCATGTAGCCCAGGGCCGTGGCAAGCACAGTGACTCCCTAAAGATGGCCACATCCTAGTCTCTCAGACCTGGAAACGTGGTAGCTTGTACAGCCAAAGAGGCTGCTGCCGACGTGATTGAGTTAAGGCTTTTTACAGGGAGAGATGATCTTTGGCGATCCGGGTGGGTCCAATGCAGTCCTTGTAAGTGAAAGAGGGAGACAGGAGGTCAGGGTCAGCGCAGGTGTGAGACAGAAGAGAGGTTGAAGTGGGGGCGCTCTGCAGGCTGAGAAAGGGGTCACAAGTCAAGGAGTGTATGTGGCCTCTAGACGCAAGAAAAGCCACGGAAGTGGGTTTTCCTTTAGAACCTCCAGGGGGATGCAGCCCCGCCAACACCTTCGCCTTAACCCAGTAAGGTCCATTGGGGGTTTCTGACCTCCAGAACCGTAAAAGAATAAATTTGTTCTGTTTTAAGCCACTAATTTTGTGGCAGTTTCTTGCAGCAGCAGTAGGAAGCTCACACATGCTCACGGCGGTGCCCTCAGGTCACTACAGAAGCAGCCTCGGTAAAGAGTAAGAGCATCGCCCCTGCATCCCACAGCTAGAAAGTGGTAGAGCCCAGACTCCATTCCAAGTCCTTCTGAAACCCAAGTCCAACCCGAGTGCCTCCCAGTGATCTGGCTGTTCGGCTGCTATTTGAATGATCCCAGAAATAGAAATATTTTTCCCTTTCCAAGGCTACTCTTTCAGTGGCTGGACAGGATCCACCGTTACGTCTCCCATGTCCTGAGCTACTCTCGGCTGCACTCTGAAAGAGTTAAGACACTTTTAGTTACAAATGCAGAAACCCAGTTGACCTAGCAGAAGCAGAAAGGGGGAATTATAACAAGTAAAGATATCTCATGAAGCCCATGTCCAGGAAGGCCGTTAGGCTTTAGGAAGAACCGAAACCAAGAAATGGGAAGCTGAAAAAAATCCCGCTGGCCCGGCAAGACCTCTGCTTCTCGGCATCTCTGCCTCATCCTTTTCTCTCTGTAGACTGATTTCCTCAGCTACTCCGTTGTCATGTGGCAAATGGCTGCTCACGTGCCCTAGATTTACACATGACAGATCCAGTTCTATGGAGATGCTGACTGGCTGTGCCTCAAGGCAAATCTCATATTCCTCCGAGAGACAATCTGATTGCTACTGGCCTCCAGCAGCCATCCATCCCTTGTCCAATCAGCTGTCAACAGGACGGCCAGGTTGGGAAGAACAAATATGGCTTCCGGGGTCTCGCCTCACTTGCAGCTGTGCACTTGGGGTGTGAGGGGGAGGAGTGGAGAAACTGTGAGCCGAGCTGATACCTTCAAAAATGAGTACCTCGCATTGATTTCCAGGTTTGCCAAAACAAAACAAAACCAAACAAAACCCAATAGAGATAGTAAGGCAGCTTCAGAGATTTTGAAAATCTCTCTCTTCCCCTGTGGTCGTCTCTTTTCCTGGGAATCATCCCTAGAACCTTCAGTCATCCCTCATTATGACGGTTCCCAGATTACTCAACAACCTGACTACCCCCCACTTCCCCCTCAGCCTACACAACTTTGGCAATATCTCCATTCAAATGTGTGATTTGTCTCCATAACTAACCTTCCTTCTCCAAAAGTGGGCTGTCTAGCTCATTTAAATTGTTTTCTTGCTTTACCTTCCTTGAACCCACGAGGCGTATACTCACTCTGTTAATGCAGGCTAAGATTGTTTCCTTGGCAGCTGGATACATCTGGCTCGAATTGAGCTTGTGGCCAGCAAGGAGCCCCAGATCTGCTTCCCAGGAACTGCTGTCTGGCCAAGTCTCCCCATTCCCAGACTTCGATAATTGATGCCAGAATCCACATCAATCCCTGGTAAATATTCTCTTATTTCCTCTCATCCTTTATTTGACTCTATAGACACCATTGTGAATCTTGATCCTATCATCCCAATTTTTTGTCTCCTAGAAATTCTACCTGTATACCTGCATTTTATTAGTCTGTAACCAAAATGATATTCCAAATAGACCAAAGATGCACCAATGGACACTTGCTAAGCTGTCACAACTCCATTAATCCACATCAAATATACTGAAAATATGCTGCAAATATTTCAGGATCTTTTATTCCTGGAACAGGAAGGGTGGCTGCCCAAATTCCTCAAATATTTTTGATGTTTAATTTTTATAACAACAGAAAAGATCCAGCATCATTATAATCTAGGGCATCAAGAATATGGGAAAACCTCTGGAAGTCTTTCATTAAGATGAATCATAAAAATTATTGAATTTACGTCTCACAGCAACCCAGAAATATTCATATTCCCATTTTATAGGTATGTAGCCAAGGTTACCCAGAAAAAAATTACTAAAGCTGACATTTGAATGCAGGCTGTTGACTCATAGCCTAAGCACTTAATCCCAACACCAGGGGTGGGCAGACCAATTTCTTTTTTTCTGTAAAGGGCCAGACAGTAAATATTTTAGGCTTTGGGGACCATACAATCTCTGCCTTTACAGAGAGGAAGCAATTGTAGATAATCCATTAACAAAGGGGCATGGCTGTCTTCAAATAAAACTTTATTTACAAAGACAGGCAGTACATCTGATTTGGCCCTCAGACTGTAGTTTGGCAACCCATCCTAGAAGGCTCTTCCTTCCCAATCTGCATGGCAAAATCCTGCTCCAATATGCAGCTCAAACACGACTTTTAAGTGACAACACTGGACATAAACAGGATTCAGCCCATGGATCATAGCTTGCTAGCCCATTCTTAACCATCACACCTTCTGACTTGGTAAGTTAATTTATCTCACTGAAAAACGTGGTGTTACTGCCTAGTGTAGACCACACCCAGAGCCCGCAAGATTGACACCTTTCCAAATACACCAAGATTCACTAATCTGTGTAATGCTGCCCCGGACAGCTGCTGCCCACACACACACACACACACACACACACACATACACACACATACACACACATACACACACACACACTCACACCCCCGCTCGTGCTCTGAGCCTAGCATACGATCTCAGCTTCTTGGCGGCCATGCTTTTCCCCTCTGGCCAGAGCATTTTAGCATTCCGTCATGCACGCCTAAGTGCTGTACTGAGCCTGAGTCCTGAGTCACATGCATTAAAGAAGAGAGAGAGCGTGTTCTGCTAGAAATTAGCATGCAATCACATGCAAGGAAATGGCCCAGGAAGCAGAGCGAAGAAGATTGATTCAAGCCTGATGGATGTCCTGTGGCCGGATGAAGGGCAACAGGGAAGAAGTCAACTGCAATTCTGAAGAGCAGGTGGAAGAAATCAGGCCCAGAGCCCTAAGAGGAACTCGAGCAAGTTGAGAAGAGCAAAGCAGGCTTTGGCTGCTGACCTGGAGAAAGCTTCTCTGTTCAGAGATAGATCTTCCTGCTAACAGGACATGCAAACCCTCGCAATATTCCCTGGGCACTCGGCACGAAAGGCTATCACACAAGCTGGTGACCAGCTTAACCTTTCGTTTCTCAGTGTAGACAGTTTCCACGCAAACTACTTGGTGGGACGCGTTAACCTTTAGAAACGGAAAATATAAACAGTAAAAATTAGCT
Source organism: Ursus maritimus (assembly GCF_017311325.1). Taxonomy (NCBI): domain Eukaryota; kingdom Metazoa; phylum Chordata; class Mammalia; order Carnivora; family Ursidae; genus Ursus; species Ursus maritimus. The sequence goes on along the minus strand of NW_024424675.1, from coordinate 39,787,224 downwards.
GGTTCTAATGAGAGAGGAAGACATGTGCAACAATAACAGAAGCTTGGATATCTTGTACTGGGTTCATTTGTATGTTTTTTAATGCTGATATAAGATGTGTCTGTTTGTTGCCCAACAGCCTTTAACAGATATGCCATGGCAGAGGGCTTAAAAAAAGAGGAGGTAACACCAGACAGCTTTCGGCGCCCATCTCAGCTCTACCGTTTGGTGGATATGCAACTGTGGGTCTGCCCAACTTTTCTGAACTTGACCTTTCTCATCTGTAAAATGGGAATACAAATAGAACGTACCTTGTTAATGTCATGCATACCACCGGCTGTTCTCAATTTCTCCCACCTCGCAGAGACTCTCGATATCCCCCTCAAGACAGTTGAATGGGGGCGCCTGGTGGCACAGCGGTTAAGCGTCTGCCTTCGGCTCAGGGCGTGATCCCGGCGTTGTGGGATCGAGCCCCACATCAGGCTCCTCTGCTATGAGCCTGCTTCTTCCTCTCCCACTCCCCCTGCTTGTGTTCCCTCTCTCGCTGGCTGTCTCTGTCTCTGTCAAATAAATAAATAAAATCTTAAAAAAAAAAAAAAAGACAGTTGAATGAAGCCCAAATTCACCAAGTGTCTAGAGGAAATGGAGGTGGTTCCTGAAGCTTCTCACCCATCTCTGCCACTGGAGTTGGTTCATTGGATGTCTGCGGTCCTCATGATCCTGCCTCCCAGCACCCCAGCACCTCTCCCTCCCATCTCTGACCTCTTTATCTTACTCTCCAGGTTCATGAGATTTTGCCCACCTCGAAATTCCACCTGCTTTCGCCTCAATTGTTTTCCTCTCCCTCCACCCCACTGATGTCATGCCTGGACAGCTGCACTCTTCTACTCCAAGAAGCCATCAGAATATCTGTCAAGATCATGGTCCTTTTGACCCCAGCACTTCTATGTGAAATGAGGATTTCTCTCTCACAGACAGTTTCAGGAAGATAATGTATACAGACTTTTCTTGTCAGCGCCGTTTATAACAGACAAGAAAGAAACAACCCAAATACCCAGCAACAGAGAACTGGTTAAATAAATCTGAGTGTTAGCCTAAGTGGGAGAGTTTGCAGCTATAAAGAAGATGGAAGAAGTTCTGTTCGCATTAACGCAGAAAGATACCCAGGAAAAGCTACGTGAAAGAAGCAAAATGCCCCAGAAGATAGACGGTATGCCAGAGTTTGTCTTGAAAAAATGAAGGAAAGAGTGACCAGGAACATGACTCCGTGCTTCACATCCAGAGGACAGCGCCGGGGGTGCCTGGCTGTCTCTGTCGGCACGGTGCGCCACGCTTGATCTCAGGGTTGTGAGTTTGAGCCCCACGTCGAGTGGAGAGATTGCTTTAAAAAATAAAATAAAATCTTAAAAAGCACAACAAAACAAGCCAACTCTGAAGGACACCCGGGAAACTCCTCGAAAGGAATCAGTGGACGCAGTGACCACAGATGGAAAGAGGAATACGACTCCTCACTATATTCATGCCTTTTTATACTGTTTTCTTTTCAAACCACGTGAATGTGTTAACTATTCAAAAGCTCAAATTTTTTAAAGCGCTAACAAGGGGTTTACAACAATACTAATTCTCTCTAGAAGGGTGTAGTTACTAAGTGTAAAAATAGTATTTCTATTTCTCTGCACTGGGTAAAGCGTAGATGAAATTAGCTCAATAACGTGCTTAGAATGCTCTGTCCTGCACAGAATGCAGTGCGAACTGAGCCATTTATGGCAGCACGTACAGGTGTCCAAGGAGCAAAGCCCTAGAAATCACGATCATTGTACTAGCTGCATATTCATGTGGCCTAAAGTGAAGAGATTGAACTTAGGCCTCAGACGGCCTTGGGCGGCATCCAGCTCTAGCACCTGCCAGCGGCGTGGCCCAGCAGGTCACAGTTCCAGGGCCTGGGGAGCTCTGTGCCGTGGGGATGACAGCACCGTCCCCACAGTAACTAGTAAACGGTTAACTCCTCTATGCGCCAGTCATTGTTTTAGGCCAAGGTCAGACTTGAGGTTCTAGACCAGCGCTTTATAATAGAGACCAGTTTTGCCCCCCAGGAGACATTTGGCCATGCCTGGAGACATTTTGAGCTGTCACAAGTCAGGCAGGACAGGGGAAAATGCAACTGGCCTCCGGTCGGTGGAGGGCGGGGACGCAGCTAAAGGCCCAGGACAATGCCCAGGGCAGCCTCTACAGCAAAAAGTTGCCCGGCCCCAAATGTCAGTAGCACTGAGGCTGAGAGTTCCTGCTCTGCCCTATTCTACAAGGAAGAAGAGAGAAAACAGAATAAACCAATAAAAGACAAAGCCAGATGTTGTTCGGTGCTCTGGGAGAGCATGACCCAGGCAGCTGTTCGAGCTGGGTCAGGGGGTGCCGGGGAAGGCTCTCTGAGGACAAAACAGTTGTACCGAATGCTAACAGTTACAAAGGAGCCAGGGAAACTAGTGTCTGGGAGAAGGGCTCTTGAGCCTCAAAGAAAAGCAGGGGCAAAGGCCCTGAGGCCAGGCCAAGGTTGGCTTGTTCAAGAATGAGAAAGAAGGGGAGCACAGCTGGCAGAGTGAACACAGGTGGTTGGAGACGATGTGTCAGAGGAGCAAGGGCCAGACCTCCTGCAGAGAAATTTTTATTTTTGTCTGAAATACAATGGAAAGGCTTTAAACACCGAGCTGGCATGGTTTTTAAAAGCCATTAGGGCTGCCCTGGGAGCCAGTGGATGAAGGAGAGCCAGCACGAAGCAGCTGGATGGGCACCAAGATGGGAGAGGGTAGTGGGGGTGGGGAGCGGAGTGGGGACCCTAGTGGAAGGGTCTGGGATACGGTTTTGGAGGTAGAACCCGCTAGAACACTGTGAAGAGTGGAATAGGAGAATTAAGTGGTTAGCACAGGTCAAGTGAGTCTCATAGGGGAGCAGCCCATAAGCAGGAGCTCCAATAAACAAAAGGACTTTTAATCCTTCTTCAATTTGAAAATTAAAATGTAGTTAAAACTAAGCTGACAAATGCAGTTTAAGTTACCCAGCTCTCCCCGGTTGCCCCAGGGTGGTGAAGGGTCAGGATGAGCGGGCAATTCTGACTTGGAAAGTTCTGGGTGAAGGACATGAACACTGGGAAAAATAAGAAATCTAAAAAAAGCAGCAATAATGCCCATTTCTGGAAAGTTACAAGGGACAGTGGACGTGCTGCAAATGAAGGAACTATTTCAAATAAGAATATTCTGGAAAACATGGCTCCCTACTTAGGCATCTGACACTGGCATAAACAGTGGACCATCAGCCCCATGGACAAAGGAAGATCCAAGTCAAACAAGGCATTAACTGTAGTCCACGTCAAGCCGCTTACAAGTGGCCGTTCAAAGATTTTTAAACATAGGGGATATTGTTTATGAAACGTAATCTGATCACCCAAGCAAAAATGACACAATATCCATGGCAACTGTAGAGATTAAAGAAGTGTTTTAAGGACAAAACCCCTTAGCTACCACCCCTCTTGTAAATTTACTCACCGAAGAAGAGCTCTCCGGAGAAATGCTGGGGAGAAAGACAATTCACTTTATGGAGAAAGACTTTCCGAATCTCATTTTGTACATTGATGCATGAACACCACCCGAACTGTGGGATTAAAAGGCATAGTTAGGCATTATCACGTTGCGTACAGAGCCTAACAGTAATGATCAGTAATAATAACAGCAGTTGCCATTTCCTGAGCTAAAAGTTTTATGTGCATTAACTCTAATTCTCGAGTGGATTTATGATTTTCCCCTTGTCGATGAAGGAAATGGAGCCCCCAGAGAGACCACCTGATTTACCCAAGGACACACAGTTTTGAGCAGCGCCCAGTCTTCTGACCCTTGTTAAGTCACTCTCCAAATCACCCTCTTCATCACTTCTTGAGCAAGCAATCCGGTACCTTTCAGCGTGGGGGACAAAACAACATGCTTATCGCATTCAGACACAAGTAATGACGGCTACACTTAATTGCACACCTGCCGAGCGCCTGTAAAGCTAAGCGCTTTACTTCAATCATCTCATTTGGTTATGGTGATAACACTGTGAGTATTTCTGTTATTTTCCTTCCACCGCTGAGAGACCTAAGGCTCAGATGGTTTCAGTAACGTTTCCAAGGTCACACAGCCATTGCGTGATAGCACAGGATCTGAAACCCTGAGGCTGGGACTGTGAGCCTAGAAGTTTTAGCTAACACACTGCAGGGAAGCAAATAGAGAAGAAATCGCAGGTAGACAGGACATTCAGCAGAAGTTGAGATGCAGCTCGAATAGAGTCTCTTTGCATCCTGGATTCATTTCTTTTGATAGCAAGCATCAAAATGGTAGTTTAAGTATTATTTGTGGAATTATTTGTTCAGTGTTAATTATCTGTAACAACTTTGTCTTGCTCACCGTCTTAGGCCCAGTACCTGTAACAGAGGGTACACATATCAACACCACCAATGTCTCTTGTTTTATTTTTGGCGTTTTGTTTTGCTTGAGTCAATGAAGCAATCACCGGGAAGGCGAATGGGAAGTATGGAGAGGCACGAACTTGGGGAATTAGGAATCATGATCCCGATCTAGAAAGCAGGCACAGCCACTTGTTACCTTCCCAAATCTGATCTCATTCTTTCTACCAGAACCCTGATTCTAACTCAGCTGGGATCACTAATTCACAAAGTGTCCTACATGTCGCCCATCACAGAGGGGACCTTAGGAAACCAGGGCCACCTCTCCCACAGCAGTTCCAACCTTGGGCATCATTAGGTTTATCTAAGATAAGAACAAAATTGTGAACTTCTCAGTGAGTGACATCTTAGGAGTGTCATTCCTTTTATCAGTCCCTGGGATATAATTCTTGTCGGCTGGGGTCAGAGGGCATTCTGTTCCGAGTCACTGTCATAGTCTGATTCTCAATGACTCACCTTTCCTCTCTGCTCCATGCATCTCTGCGGCAGCCTGGGTCACCTACATCCGAAGTGACCAGGTAGCATGACCAAAGTCAACGCATCAGAAGAAACTGCCTCCAGGAGTCCTACTTGGCCATGGGACACGGTGCTGCCTCGAGATTAAGTCTAAGTTAGCAGGAAACAGACCTAGGATTCAAAGCTTAAGACCCCTCGTCCTGACTGGCTGCCTACCTGGAAAGCTCAGTCTTCCTCCATCTGCCACGCGGAAGGCATAAATGCACGGGGAGGCACACCCGTCCGCATGGACTTCTCCCGGTGGGACTGCAGTCTTAGATTTTCGTATCAAACGCTCCCAGCTTCAAAACCTGGCTCTGCCATTTTACAGACTTGGGCAGCTTCCTGCACTTCTCCAAGCCTTGTCTGTAGGGGAGTATTAATAGGACCTCCTTTCAGTGTCGGAGCCAATATTAAATGAGATAAAGAGTAGAGAGCGTTTAGTACAATGGTTAAAAAAAAAAGTTGTTTGATAGATGGTTGCCATTAGTGATGTTTATTATTATTAACATCCATTCATTTATCGAAAGAGGTTTCTGAACTTCACACAAAACAGAAATCTCCACTTTTCCTCTTATGTTTTTTTCTTCCCCCAAAGGGAATAGAAATTGCAGCCAAGACAAAAATGATAGCAGTGGTCTAAGCTAGCACAGTGGTTTACTTCTCAGGGCGCCGTGTTTATACTGGGGCGATACTGGACTATCTGGTAATGCCTGAAGCACAGAGAAGTGCAGCGCAGACCTCTAAATGGCAGCCCTGAGTTTCATTTTTTATTTAAAGTGCATTTTATATCTCTTTCTTCAGCCAGGTCTCCTCGCGATCGGCTGTATTTTTCAGGTATGGTTTTTCTGGGTAAATCCCACCCACCCCACTTTTCGTAAGCATGAAGATTAAGTGGACAAAGACAAATTCAATTAAGCTGCAGGCTTTGGTGACCGGCAGCTATTTTTCTTGAGGAACTGAATGCAATCCTCTCAGGGGTGGGGACGTGTATGCGACGGGCTTCTGAATGGGAAGGAGGCAGCACTGGAGTATAAATCACGCGACACACTGAGCCCTCCTGTATTAATCTTTTATTCAGAAACAGACACTGTTTTAAGGGGAAATTAAAGGCAATCAATAAGCAGGCTTGCCTGGGCAGCTTCTGAGCTTGAGATGCAAATATTATTCCAAATTCTAGATTCCAAAGAGATCCTTCCATTGATATGTTAATAGTCTCCTCGTGTTTCTGTGGCCTCCAATCCTGGCAGGGCATGAAGCTATACTTACAGGAAACAAAAGAAAAGCACGTCGTAGAATAAACATTTGCTAAGTGGACTTTGACTGTAAACCCCAACTCGTCATGTGTTAAGGATGGAATTCTCCCTGAGCCGAGCCGGCTCCTGATGCCCTGAATGTTTAATATGGTTCTGTGCTTAGGGAACTGCCATGACTGATTCTTTCTCTGGTGTCACCTGACATCTCAGCTTCACACTCATGGTGCACAAGACAACAAATGCTTTGGTGTCGTCACCCCCAAAGAAAGGCAACCCTTGGCAACCGGAAATAAGCAAAATTCAGCTGCCAATACATCAAAGGTGATTGCGACCCAATGCTGGTCACCGATTGGTAAATTCACAGAGATGGAAACCAGTTCAGAGAATATTTATTTAGCACCTATTGTATGCAAGATATTGTGCTAGGATATGATGGATAGAGAAACATGCTTGACAAGGAGCTTATGTTTTTCGGGGCAAAGGGACAATAAACAACTTAAAGACGAAGATAAATTGGGTTGTGGTGAGTGCTATGGAGAACAAAAGTAGATAATGAACAAGAAGGGGCTAAAAGAAGGCCTCTCTTAGGAGTGTACAGAAATTCAAGGAGGTCCAGCCACTGATGGGTTGTCTGCTGGACCAGCTTTCCAGGCAGAGGGACAGTAAGTGCAAAGGTCCTGAGGTAGGAAAAGGCCTATGTTTGAGAATCAGGAAGTCTCCTCCTGTAGCTAGACAGTGGTGGATGAGATTACATCACACCGCCACACAGGAGCCAGATCACATAAGGCCTTGTAGCTAATACTACTTTATAAAAAACTAAGTGTAATAATAAAAAATTTGTGTCTTCCTACCACCAGGAGCACACAGCTAATCTCTAACTCTGGACATACCAAAAGAATCTCAAAGGTTGGCCAAACATGTACTTTTTTTTAAAAGACTTTATTTATTTATTTGAGAGACAGCATGAGCCGAGGGCGGGGGTCGTGGGCAGAGGAAGAGGGTGAAGTGACTCCCTGTTGATCAGGGAGCGCATGCGGGGCTTGATCCCAGGACCCTGCGACCATGACCTCAGCCAAAGGCAGATGCTTAACTGACTAAGCCACCCAGGTGCCCCCAAACATGTACTTTTAAAGGATTTGGGTATACTAATACTTACTAATTTACCATGTTCTTAAATTACATATATTAAACTCTAGAATCACATGTCTGGTATCTGTTCACCAAACTCAAGGTTTCTAGCTAATTCGCTTTTTAAGGTCTAAATTCAAATAGAGGCTGACCTAATATGTTGTGTTTCTTATCTTTTACATGAACGGAGTTTGTAATATTAACCAGGAGCCTCTTTCCAAGTGAACTAATCATCGACAATGTGAGGCTAAATCTTTTAGAAAAACAGACTTTCTAGTCAATGTCTATTCTTTTAAAAGTTTTCTACAACGAGGGGCACCTGAGTGGCTCAGTCAGTTAAGCATCCAATTTCAGCTTGGGTCATGATCTCGGGGTCCCGGGGTCAAGCCCCAAGTTGGGCCCCCAGCTCAGCAGGGGGTCTGCTTGGCCCTTTCTCTCTCCCTCTGCCCCTCCCGTCCCCACCTGCTCCTGCTCTCTCTCTCTAATAGATAAATAAAAAATCTTATTAAAAAAAAAAAGCTTTCAGGATGCCTGAGTGGCTCAGTCAGTTAAGTGTCTGCCTTCGGCTAAGGTCATGATCCCTGGGTCCTCAGATCGAGTCCCCCCCCCTCAAGCTCCTTGCTTGGCCGGGAAGACTGCTTCTCCCTCTCCCTCTGCCTGCCACTCCCCCTGCTTGTGCTCTCTCTGTCTCTCTTTCTGAAAAATAAAAAAAATAAAATCTTAAAAAAAAAATAAAGTTTTTGACAATGAAAACACTGATTTGAAAAGCCATATGCATCCCTACAATCATGGTAGTATTATTATAGTCAAGATATGAAGCCACTCAAGTCTCCATCAATAAATGAATGGATATCGAAGATGTGGTGTGTGTATGTGTATAGAGAGAGAGAGAGAGAGAGATAATGGAATATTACTCAGCCTTAAGAAAGAATGAGATCTGGGGCGCCTGGGTGGCACAGCGGTTAAGCGTCTGCCTTCGGCTCAGGGCGTGATCCCGGCGTTATGGGATCGAGCCCCACATCAGGCTCTTCCGCTATGAGCCTGCTTCTTCCTCTCCCACTCCCCCTGCTTGTGTTCCCTCTCTCGCTGGCTGTCTCTATCTCTGTCGAATGAATAAATAAAATCTTTAAAAAAAAAAAAAAAAAAGAAAGAATGAGATCTTGCCATGTGTGCCCACATGGATGGACCTACAGGGTATTATGCTAAGCGAAATAAGTGAGAAAAAGACAAGTGCCATATGATTTCACTTCTATGTGGAATCTAAAAAGGAAAAAAAATGAACAAACAAAACAAAACAGAAACACTCATAGATACAGAGAACAAACTGATGGCTGCCCCAGGGGAAGGGGGTGGGGCCACAGCCAAAGTAAGTGAAGGGGATTAAGCGGTATAATCTTCCAGGTATAAAATAAATAAGACACGGAGGGTACAGCACAAGGAATATAGTCCATAAGATTGTAACAAGCTATATGGTAACAAATGGTAACTGGACATATTGGAGTCATTGTCTCATAATATATGTATTGAATCACTGTAGTATACACCTGAAACTAACACAATATTGTGTGTCAATTATTCTTCAATTAAAGCAAAAGGTTTCTGTAACTCTGTATGTTAACTAACCGGAATTAAAATAAAACCTTTAAAAAAGTTTTCTACATGTGTATTACTGTGGTAGCCAGCCTCTGAGATGGACCCCAGCCTCCCAGTCTTCACGTCCCTGTGAAATCCCCTCCCATCCTCCCAGGACTGCCCTGGGTGACCCACAGAATACATAGCAGGGCCACGATGCCGCTTCGAGATTAGATTATTAAAGACACGGCAGCAAATCACAGAGCACAGGCATCTCCAAACTCTTGCCACATCTTTCAATTGGGGATATTTCTTTGGATTTCCTGAATGGCCTGTTTTCAGCAGGTGACAATAGCAAATAACCACTTTGGCAATGGAGGAAGTACCCAAAGATTCCTGGATTATTCCAAGTCAAGAGGATCCTGGAGATGGAGAGAAATGAGCTTTCTTCTGTTCTGGAGGGAAGATTTTAGAATTCTGAGTAGCATCAACGAAGCGGGATGGCAGGATAGCAGAAGAGTTGAGCGAGCTAGCTGCCCTGCTCTCTGCCTGCTTTTGCGCCTCCTTGCCGTGTGACCCCCCAGGTTGCTCTCTACGCTGCAGGGTCCAGGTCCTGTTAAAACGGGAACAACACAATAGTTATTTCCTATTGTTATTTGATCAGTACTCGACTTTATTTGTGGAAAGCACTTAGCACTGTGCTTGGCACATGCCATGTGCTAGACGTATTTTTGCAAATATGACAAGCCCACAATAAATGAATGTTTTGGGCACGGTGCTGAGTTGGGTACTATGATAATTCCCATTCACAGATGAAGAAACTGAGGCTTGGGGGTGTGAAGCAGCTAGGCTGCTGTCACACAGCCTATTAGGGGTGGCACTGAGATTCAAGTCCATCATTTCTGCTCTAGGAGACTTTGCTCTTTATATCTGTGCTATGGTTGGGTCCAAAGCTACTTGATCTATAAATTCATACATAAGAAACTAGTTTCTAAGGATATTTAATAAAACTTCTATAGTGATAGATAGGAGTGTGTTGTTCTAATTTGTTTTGGTTTTGCTCCGTCCATCTGTGTACAAGTTCTTCCTTTCTTCCTTCCCTCCTTCCTTCCTTCCTGCCTTCCTGCCTTCCTTCCTTTTTCCCTTTTCTTCTCTCTCTCCAACAATAAGTGTATGTAATTTAACGACTTTTTAAACAACAAAGCTAAAATATACCATGTAGTTTGTCCCCCAGGGGACATGTGACAAATCCCAGGGACATTATTGTTTGTCATATTGTGGGGGTGGGGGGGCCACAGGCATCTAGTAGGTAGGGACCAGGGACACTGCTAAACATCGTACAGCACACGGGACAGCCCACGATGAAGGATCATCTATCCCAGACCGTCCCTAGAAACCCTACCATAGGGCAAAGCCCTTTTGTACGGGGCCAGCTCTCTGCAAGGGCTTCTCCTGCTGCGGCACTGTGGACCTTGATGTAACCACTCTCCTCCCGCCCAAGGTCATGCAGAGATGTGCTATGGAACTGCTTGCTAGAGCCACAGACTAAGGGCTGGAAAGGGCGTGATGGCACAAGAAACACTCAGGAATGTTTACTGAGATCTTACACGGGCTCTGCACTAACTTCTTTACATCAGTTACTTTTTTTTTAAGTACGCTCTATGCTCAGCGTGGGGCTTGAACTCACCACCCCGCGATCAAGAGTCACACGCTCTGTGAACTGAGCCAGCCAGGCAGTCGCTCCTTTACATCAGTTTAATCAGTTAGGAGTTGACGTATCAATTATCCTCAGGACAACCCTGCAAAATACGCACCACTTTTATGTCCATTTTGCAGATGAGGAAATTGAGTCTCAGAGAGGTTAAGTAACTTTCCCAAGGTCACCTATCAAGGAACTGGGGATTTGGGGATTCTCACCCAGGCTGCCTGAACTCTTCAATTTCCTCTTAATGTTCTGTGAATATCCCCAAGTATTACCCTCCAAAGAGCAATCAAAATGGGCCCTCAGGACCGCCCATGTTTTCCAATTGTTCTACTCAGACTATGAACCAGTTACATCAATCCCAAGTAATGCCAGTGCATAATTTTGTGTTGCAAAAAATTTGTCATTGGCCAGGCTATTTATTTTTCACTAATGCAAACCTATCATCTACCTGCCAAAGCCATAAGTCCCTAAAGAGTCCCCACGAGGGAGGCATTCACGGATGACAGTAAAATCTTGATTCACTGGAAACCGCCTGCATGAAGCCCACCTTCTTTTCTTCCTATTTTTGGCCCCTGTGCCCCATTTTTAGAAATCATGTAAATCATAGGAAAATAACCTAATATTCAGAATTTGTTTTTAAACCACAACCAAGGAAACACGGCTTCGGGGAAGTCTTGAGGTTAGTGCAAGTGTGGCTCAAATTGTCACTCGCTCACTGGAGCTAAACTTAGGTCACCGGGTCTAGAGCCGTAGCCCAGGTCAGACCACCCAGCACTCCAGAGAGACTCAGTGATACTCAGATACTTAGAAAGGAAAGATTCAAAAATGCTGAAAAGGTTTTCAGCCGCAGGGGATGACATGAAACAGGTTTTCTTGTTCTCCTTGAGCTTCGTGACAAACGCCAGCCACCAGAAGCCGTCACAAAACGTGAGCAAGATGACTCATCGAGCAATTTTCTTCCTTGAATAGTATTTGAATCAGAGGCCCTTGCCAACCTGTGCGCCCCGACGTCCCCCACCCAATTTGGCTGGCTCCGACCACACCCCCCCGGTCACGTGGGCCTCGTCTCTGCCCCTGAAATGTGCTCCACACCTTCCTTCCTGCCTCGGGCGTGTGCACCTGCCGCTCTGTCTCTGCCCCTACAGGGCGCTCGTCAGACCGCTGACCCCTTCTTATCCTTTAGGTCTGCGCCGGCCTTCTACGCACCCACCAGTCACATTCCCCAGCGTCACGCAGCTAACCTTCCTGGTGGCACGTGGCAGGTCCTGTCTTCATCTTGCCACTTGCTCATGGGCCGTCTTACAGATGTTAGGGAATGCACTCTAAAATCCATACGGCTGACCTTCAAATCCCACTGGCCACTTACCTGCCTCTAAGACTTTCAAAAGATACTTACCCTTTTGATTTTTTTTAGTTTCTCCATTTGTAAAATAGGGAAGTTATATGAAGAGTGTAGGTGACCGTCTGCCATGTAATAAGTATTACATTGAGGTTGTCATATATTAATAAATACAATTATTTTGTTAATTGTAATTATAATAAATATAACAGTATTCTATTCAATTCTGTATTGATTTATAGATTTTTTATTTTTTTATTTTATATATATATATATATTTTTTTTTTTTTTTCTTATGAAGAGCCCTATTAGCTTTCTTACTAGAAAAGAAGCATCATGAGAGCAGGGACTCCGGGCACAGTACCTGGCATGCAGTAGGCACCTTGTAACTACTTGCTGAATGAATGAATCAAAATGCTGTGTTTTCTTTCGCCAAGCATAGCAGTGATACTCCCAGCAAGGGATGGGATAATCCAAACAGAAAGGTTTTATAGAATCTCAGTGGAAAGTCCCGGAAGGTCATGATTTAGGGGGTTACCTGGAGAGGTGGGAGAAAGCTGAGCGCTTCTGTCAGGAGAGGGCTCCCACCCTGGAGAAGCTGACCACAGCCGACGCACTCACGGAACATTCCACGGGAGGCTGGCTTCATTGCCCGCTCTCTGGAGAATCGGAAAGTAGTAACCTGCATCCTTTCGTTTCTGAACCTGGGTTTATTTGGGTTGGAAGGGAACTTTGAAAACAAACTTAAAATGTGAAGCGTCAGACTTCAAGGGGAAGCTAAAAATAGCTAAGTGGGATAATCCTTTCCCCCTATTGCTGTTAGCAGTATTTATACGGTCAACCTTGGGAGGGAGGGGAAATAATGCCTTTCTTCAGAGGAATGCAGGAGGATTTGCGGTGGCAGATGGCCCGTGACCTCACGCTCGGGCACGCACCATCTTTAATAACAGCTGTTTATGCAGAATGTTCTCATTTTCTTACCACTGACCTGGGCAGACAGCAGTTTGGAGACATTTGTTTAGTTTTACATTTTTCACAATTCTCCCACATTTTGCCTGATGAACTATTTCAAGTCTCATTTCCAGTCACTTTGGGAAAAGCAAAGGCACCGGCTCTTGGGTGCAGGGCAACTACCTTTAGCCCAATCACGCTCCCCTGCGTGGGTGCCGGCCCCTCACGACACCCTCGATGCTCCAGGTTCATTAGCCGCTCGTCTCTCACAACAAGTGGATGAGATAGGGTTGGTTTTGGTTTTGGTTTTTTTTTTTTGAGATTTTATTTTTAAGTAATCACTATGCCCAATGTGGGGCTCGAACTCACAACCTGGAGATCACAAGACGCCTGCTTCTCTGACTGAGGCAGCCAGGCGCCCCGAGATAGATTTTGGGGAAAAAAATTCTTTTTTTTTTTTTAAGATTTTATTTATTTATTTGACAGAGAGAGACAGCCAGTGAGAGAAGGAACACAAGCAGGGGGAGTGGGAGAGGAAGAAGCATGCTTCCCGCTGAGTGGGGAGCCCGATGCAGGGCTCGATCCCAGGACCCGGGGTCAGGCCCTGAGCCGAAGGCAGACGCTTAACGACTGAGCCACCCAGGCGCTCCGAGATAGATTTTGGAAAAAAAAATTATTGATTGGTGTAGAAGTGGAGGCTCAGCAGAAGCCTTGAGCAGGCCCACGCAGCTAGCAAGTGGCAGAGCCAGGGTTCAGAGTCAGGTGTGTTTGAGCCAACTCTGCACTCGATCCCCACAATACGTATATTCATTATACACAGAGAGAGAGAGAAAGAGCACGTGTGCAACCACTGGGTACCAGACGCTGTGAGGAACAAGCACAAAAGAGAGCTCTTGCTCTCCCAAACTACATGCTACAGAATGAGACGGTCAAGAAGTAAAGAGGGGCGCCTGGCTGGCTCAGTCGGTGGACCATGCGACTCTTGATCTCGGGGGTGTGGGTTCAAGCCCCACATTGGGTGCAGAGAGTCTTAAAAAAAAAAAAGCAATAAAAATGTAAAAATAAAGAAGTAAAGGGGTGCCTGAGTGGGTTAAGCATCTGCCTTCGGCTCAGGTCATGATCCCGGGGTCCTGGGATCCAGTCCTGCATTGGGCTCCCTACTCAACGGGAGCCTGCTTCTCCCTCTTCCTCTGCCTCTCTCCCCCACCTGCACTTGCTGGCTCTCTCTCAAATATATAAAAATCAGAAAGAAAGAAAGAAAGAAAGAAAGAAAGAAAGAAAGAAAGAAAGAAAGAAAGAAAGAAAGAAAGAAAGAAAGAAAGAAAGAAAGAAAGAAAGAAAGAAAGAAAGAAAGAAGGAGGAGGGGGTGGGGTGGGGAGGAGGAGTCAGCTGTATTTTGGATAGGGGCGTCAGGGAAGTCTCATCAGTAGATGAAGCGATATTTGAGTAGAGACAGAATCCAGTGGTGGGTGCACCTAAATGGCTATTTGGGAGGAAAGCATTGCTGGCAGAGGCAGGAGCACAAGGGTGTCTGCGGCGACAGGGCTCCTGGGCTGGGAGCAGAACACCAGCGAATTAGGAGGGAGCAGGAGAAGATGACAGAGACAGGTATTTCTATGTTTAAAGGTATACTCACACACAAAAATATTGACCCCTTGTACTGATCTCATCATATAAAAGTATCGGTTAGAATCCCGTTGGGTGCAAGTAGCAGAAAATCCAACTCAAAATAGCTAAATAATAAGGCGTGTTATCATCTCACATGTAAATAAAAAAGTCTGAAGGAAAAGTCACCTCAGCTAGTTCAACAGCTCAGTGACCTCCTGAATGACATGGGTTTTTACCAACTTTCCATTATGCAAACCCCAGCATATCGGCCTTGTCCTACCACGCTAGCTCCCTTCATGTTTGCAGTATCACTGCATGGCTCCAGCCATCACATGTTCCCACAACCACATCCAGCGGCAGAAAAAGAGCTCTTCAGTTTCTTGAGTCTCTCTTTAGGAAGAAAGAACCTTTTCCCTAAACTCCTTGGTACCCTTTCCCTCAAATCTCATTGCCCATAATGATGTCCCATATCAAGACATAAATTAATCATTGGTGAGAGGAAATGGATCATTCTAAAGAGTTTAAGCTGATTAGAGCACTTTCTGGAGCTGATATAAATATTCTCTGAAGCATATGGCCACCCTGAAGAGCAGAGATACCTATTAGGGAGAAGGGAGTAGTCAGGTGGTAATTGACAGACACTGCTAGTTGTTTGACAAATATCCTTTCCCTTCTTTCTTATAAATAGAATCTTAAAATTATTCAAGATGCCATTAAGCCCACCTAAAAACAAAACAAAACTCGATATCCCTAATTCCCTTGAAGATTTTTTTTCCTTGATAAAAAAAAGCATAGATTCTGCTAGCATGCACGTCTATTACCTCCTCTTCTTCTTCTCAGATGGACTATGTCCCCATTCTTGCAATGGAGCAGCCATCCTGAGATCATGAAGATGACGGCCATGTGCAAAGGATGGTAGACCAGAAAGACAGAAGGAGTTTAAGGTCTTGGTGACTTCCTGGAATCGAGGTACTTTTTATTACATGAAGGGAAAAACAATCCTATTGGTTGACCCACCATGTGATAGCTCTTGCTACATACAGCCAAGGCAGCTTGCTGTTAGGAGAGCAGGGGTATCTGCTACATAGAGGAGCCTAGGTGTTCATATGAGGAAAGCTCATAATCCAACCCGGTCCGCTCAGCACAGCTCAGGGGAAAATCTCCTTCTCAATGTACAAAAATTCACAGTGGACCTGCGGCATTCATGCATTTAACTTACCAAATAAGCAGAGAGAGAGAAAAAGCCCTTTGCTGGCTTTCAACAACCTTCCAAGTTCAAACTAGACCTTGACCTTTGACGCATCCAGAGAAAAGAAAAGCCAGAGCCAGAATGCTAAGAGAAACAAGAAATGTTCATCCATGACTTTTGAGCCTCTGGGAACCCTGGTCCTGACAATGAAGCAATTAAAGACGCCAGCTGACCCTCTGCCCTTGATCTTCTTCCTAGTGACACAAACTCACATGCAAGTCTGGAACTAACCTTCACACTGAGTGAGTGGCTGAAGAAAGACGGCATCCTCTAAGATGGCAGGCAAGACAACACAGGTGAATCACTTAGTGTGGATTTATTGAGAGAGTTTCCTCGGAGGTTAACTTTAGAGAACCTAAGAGAAATCAGAAAATGCCTTAGATCTACATTCTATTTAATAATCACCATCAATTAAGCCAGCTAAACTTTTTTTAAAAATTTTAAGCGATCTCTACACCCAACATAGGGCTCAAACTCATGGCCCTGAGATCAAGAGTCACATGCTGTTCCGACTGAGCCAGCCAGGCACCCTGCCAGCTAACATTTTATGAGCACTTAGTATTTGCCATGGATGATACGACACATTTTATATGGATTTTTCTCATTTACACTTCACAAGTCTATGAAAGGACTGTTAGTATCCCCATTTCACTGAAGAGGAAACTCACATGGAGTGTGGCTAAGGAATGTGTCCAAAGTCACCCAGCTTTTCAGGGTCAGCTCTAGGATGCACACATGGGCCATCTGATGCCCCACACTCACCGGTACAACATCACACATACAACCTGCGAGTCCAGTCAAGCTCGCCGAAAGGCGTTCTGAAGGCAAGTCCTAACCTTCGTGTCATTGACTCTGTTTATTTCAATACAGCGCATTCGAGACAGCAGTCCAAGGGAGATAGTTTATTGAGAACACAGCGTAATCGTACAAGTGTTTCAAGCACCCACATCTTTCAATGCTAAGAATTGAAAACATGATCTATTTCTTATAAAACACCAGCGCCTTCCCTGTGAAATGTCCTTTCCACGACATTTCAGAATGAGTCCCTAGATGGCTACCCCCTGTCTCCGAGGAGTTTGTGATCCAAAAGAAGATGCCATCTAACGATCTCACGGTTGATTTTGTCCCCTTAGTGCTTCAGCTGTGCCAGGTAAATTCAGTGTGAGTCCTCACCACAAGCCTCTGAGGTTAGTAGCATCATCTTGATTTTTATTATTATTTTTTTAAGATTTTTGAAAATGTATTTGACAGAGAGAGAGAGCACAAGCAGGGGGAGTGGAAGAGAGAGGAAGAGGCTCCCTACTGAGCAGGGAGCCCAACGTGGGGCTCGATGTCAGGACCCTGAGAGCATGACCTGAGCTGAAGGCAGATGCTTCGCCGACTGAGCCACCCAGGTCCCCCAGCAACATCCCGATCTTTAAGTGAGGAAACAGAGGCTCATAAGACACTGAGGATGCTGTTCATAGTCTCAAAACTAGTGTGTGCAGGACGCATGGTACCACCGTGAGCACAAAGGTCAGCCCTACACAAGGGCTCCCAGCACAGAGGTGAGTTTCAGCTGAGACCTAGCGCTTCCTCCACGGGACATGCGGGGCCCCTGGAGATTGTCCGTCCAGCCATCAACTCAAAGACGCAGCATCTGCCCGGAGGGAGCACCTTTTTCTAATGAGCACAAAGGTACCAAATGGACTAGTTTGGGCCCCGCCAACAAAAATGGAGTTCAGAGATGCCAAAACGTATGTTCCTAAACATCTCCAAGACAAAGATGAAGACTGAGGCTTCCCTTCACTACTAGCCTCCTTGTACTTCGTTTTTCTCAATTATAAAGTGGGGACAATAACAGCACCTACCTTATCAGGTCGATTTAATGGGTTAGTCCTTGCAAAGCACCTAGAACAGTGCCTGACACACAGCTATCCGGAGCCATGATTATTCTTCATTATAAATTTTATCATCGTTGTTAATTTTACTTTACTTTTGTACATGCTTGAAACCTATCACTTGCCCTCTCTCCGTCCCTCCCTCCCTAAGTTTCTGACTTACACACTTCGCATTGGAACCAGGTCACTTTTACTCATTTTCTCTTAAGCAAAAACCCTACAGATCATCCATGGAGACATTTAGATCCTGCCTTTTGAGTTATTGTTGTAATGCAAAAGGACCCAAGTTGGGGATCAAAGTCGACCTTTCAGACAATGTAGTGTAAATGCTAAGCAGGGAAGTCCCATTCTTTTGTTTCCTGCTCTGCTCGAGAGAGGCGGGCTGTGTCATAGTTGTTTTCCATTCTGTGATTCAGTCTTCCTTTCTGTAAATGAAGGGGCACACCCCTTGAGTAAAAGAGAGCCTGCGATTGTCTAGGATTATTAACTCTGTCTTGCAGAATCACGTCGCCACCCACTCACAGCGATCTCGTGTGGTCCTCAAAGATCAACAGCTGTACAGTCACCTGCGGTAATAAACATAGTATAAATAGACAAGTCGCTGGCGGGGCTTGCAAACGCTCCTTGGTGTGTCTCTTATGACAAAGGTAAAAGGAGTCCCTTCCCCAAAGTCTGAAGTAGGTATTTTAGGGTGAATCATGCTTAAGTAAACCTCTTCTTTGGATTTTATTGTGCTCTTGGGATTTTTCCACAACCTTTAGCCTAAGAGGAACCCTGGAGATCCCTTGAACTCCACCTACATAAAACCTGATAAACACTATGCCTGTCTTCGCTGAAAGCATTGGACAAAAGAGACTGGGAACCCTAACTGTTCCCTGGCTAATTGTTTCCATGCCCAAGTTAACCTGTATCCTTCTCTTTCCTCCTCTATAACGTGAAGGTTGCTTCCTCTGTCCGCCTCCAGCTTGCTACGAGGATCAAATGAAAAGTAATACATAATAACGCTTGCAAAAGGACAGCAACCAAATCTATCATTGGGATCATTTCAAAGGACCTCTTCTTTATCTGATGAAAAAAGACAAAATTTCTTGCAAGACTCCCCTTTAACAGAAACAGCTTCCAAAAGGGGGGTGGTGCAAAGGAACTTTTCTAGCACGATTCTGTTCATCTGACCATCGCAGGGAGACTGACAAAGTTCTGCCGACCAGTGGTGTCTCCAATAACGTTAGAAATCCGAGCCTTGAGAAAATAATGTGTTGGCTCCACGAATCCCCATCGAGATCCACCCGTGCTGGTCATCTACTCTTTGGGCACCTAGATGAAAGCGCCCATAAGCAGACACGCTGTTCTCCTGAGACAGGCCAGGCTCAGACCCCTGGCTGGAAAAGCTGCGAAGCCCGTGGCTCCTGGGATTCCTGGCGTCTGGGCAAATAGAGGTGGAGGTATTCCTCCAGTTCCCCGCCCGCTGCATCCCCAGGCTCCTGACACACCTCCCGTTTCCTATGGAACAGACTGATAAGGAATAAATTACGCAGAAGTAACAATCCAGTGAAAGGTCTACTAAAAGAGAATCGGAGGGTAAGAAAGCAACCAGGTTGTTTTACAAAAGCCAGGGGAGTCTGGGTGGCTTGGTCGGCTGAGCGTCTGCCTTTGGCTCAGGTCGTGATCCCAGGGTCCTGGGATCAAGTCCCTGGGTGCCTTGCTTGTCGGGGAACCTGCTTCTCCCTCTCCTCCCTGCTTGTGCTGTCACTATATCTGTCTCCCTCTCAAATAAATAAATAAAATATTAAAAAAACAAAAGGACCGGGCGCCTGGGTGGCTCAGTTGTTATGCGTCTGCTTCGGCTCCGGCTCTGGGCATGATCCCAGGGTACTAGGATCGAGCCCCGCATAGGGCTCCCTGCTCTGCTGGGAGCCTGCTTCTTCCTCTCCCACTCCCCCTGCTTGTGTTCCCTCTCTCTCTGGTTGTCTCTCTCTCTGTCAAGTAAATAAATAAAATCTTTAAAAAAACAAACAAACCAACCAAAAAAACCACAAAAGGACCAACTGTTTTTTGTGCCTAATCTAAAGGACCTTCCAGGATCTACCGCACCCCTGCCTTCACCTCCGAAGAAAGAGATGTGATTTTCTTTTTAATATTCCAAGGTAGGATTTGATACCTTCAGCTAGTAGGATGTGTATTTTGAAAGATAAAATTTAAAAGCCACCAGTCATTTGGGATGCTTCCTATTTCTCAAAAAAAGAAGAAGAGGTTTAATAGCTTTAAGCAGAGTATGAGAGAGAGAGAGGGGACAGTACATTTCCCTTTTGTTCAACAGGGAAGTTTCAATAACCGTTTTAAGTAATCTACCGTTTGGGGACGAGGCAAAATTCTGTCAAGCTTCCAAACATGATTTAGCTAGGAACACCCCAAACCAGGAAGTCCTTTGTGCCTGGGGCCTCCTCGTTCTTAGAAGTTAAAGGGCTTTCTGTTTATTATAAAGCTGATTCCTTGAGAGGGGTTTTGCCCGTTTGCTTTTGCAAGTTAATTTTATTTGTTGTTGTTGTTTTTTTTTTTTTTTTAGATTACACAAGCAAAGGCAGAATGCTGCAGTATCTATGACTGAAAATAGAAAGTTGCCCAGCTCTCTCTCTGACACGCACACCTTCCTCCGCCCCCGCCTGTTTCTCCTCTACTTCCTGTGTTAAGGGTGAGTATATTCTTCCTATTCTTTTTCTACATTTTTACACGAATACAAATGTCTATATTTTACACACACACACACAGAGATACATGCCTTTTAAAAAAAAAGGAAACCATGTAGTACTCACCTGTCTACAATTGTGTTTTAATCAACACCAGCCTTTGTGAACCTACATAACCCATCTCACACCTCTGAGCCTTTTTTTTGAAGACACTCTTGCTCACTTAGAACCACGTTAATTTTCCACTGCCTTCTAGAAGCAACTTCACATCTTCTCAAGGAAGCTTTCAAGCCGGCGAGAGGAGGCTCACTTCCTCTCTTACCTGGAGGAAATAATGCTTTCACGCTTTGGAATCAGCGTTACTATACCCCGTTGCCCTATTCCAGTCTGAGTACCCAACAGACAAATTATACTTTTCCCGTTCGCCGTGCCTTCGAATTCTCAGGACTAGAGCAGCCCCCTGAGCCAGAGAGAGAAAACAGTAATAATTTTTACAAGGTGCTGGGTCCTGATGCAGGCAGGGGTTTAACCACAATGACAAACTGCTCAGCTCAACCCCGCCTGGCTGGAAAAGCATCTGTTTTCTTTCCCCTGCCTGGTTACTAGTGGGTTTTGTCACCTGATTCATAAAGATGAGATTGCAGAAAACAACAGGCGGCCGTAAGGCTCCAAGAAATATAATAGCATATAAGTCCTTTCTGAGTTGTGTGTGTGTGTGTGTGTGTGTGTGTGTGTGCACGCATGCACACGTGTTTTGCATGCACAGTTACAGAGGCAACACTTGGCCTGGAGAGGATGTGTTGCCCAGGAGAGGCAGAGATCTCCCTGGCAGCAGGTAAACCAGCCCAGGGGTTGGAACCAGGCCCGCTCAGCTTCATTTACCCTTCATTCGTCCAGTCAACAGGCACCAGCCCCCTCTTCTAAACAGCCTCGTGGTTACAGTTGCACCCCCAGGATCCGATTCCTGGATTCAAAGCCAAGCTCTGCCATGCTCTAGCCCTGCAACTAGTCTCCGAAATTCCGCAGCTGTAAAGTCAGGAAAAATACATGTCCAAATCTCTTACCCAAATCCTTAGAGCCGAATAGGGTTTGGAATGCAGAATTTTCAGATTTTAAAAATGTGATCTGGGGGTGCCTGGGTGGCACAGTGGTTAAGCATCTGCCTTGGCTCAGGGCATGATCCCGGAGTTCTGGGATCGAGCCCCACATCAGGCTCCTCCACTGGGAGCCTGCTTCTTCCTCTCCCACTCCCCCTGCTTGTGTTCCCTCTCTCGCTGGCTGTCTCTATCTCTGTCAAATAAATAAAAATAACAAAATCTTTAAAAAATAAAAAAAATAAAAATAAAACGTGATCTGGTGCTTACACTGTGTTACACGGGGTCTCCCGTGGGGCCCCGGGCGGCACCCCATATTCGGCCTCATCCGTGTGTCTGCGGAGAAACATACAACGGTTGAATTAGTGAGATAAAGACAGACTATCAATAACCTCACATCATTCCAGTCAGAGTTCGTAGCCACAGGAGTCAGGTCAGATCATTTCGCTGCCAAATTTATTTTTTTTGAAGGATAGTTCTTGGAAATTCAGGTTTGTGGACCCTGAATGGCCTCTACATTAGGGAGTGGTAAGGAGGATTAAATGGCACCATACCTGCAAAACACACTTGAGAAATGCTCAGTATCTGCTGAGCACGCACGGTGGCCAGACTCTCCACGGGAGCCGCTGGGCGATAACCACAAGGTCAGCACATGTTTTCTGAAAAGGGTCAAGATCTCCATTTTGTGGGCGATCCAGTCTCTAACGCTAACCTCTGCTGGGTACAGCAGAAGCAGCCATGGGTAATACACGAAAAACAACCATGTTGGCATTCCAATAAAACTTTATTTACAAAAAGAGACAAGAGGCCGAATTCGGCCCGCACGCTGTAGTTCATGAGCCCCTGATGAAGACAGACATGACTCTAGCTCTTCACGGTGCCTGCATTTGAGGGCAGAAGACAATCAACTCATCAAATAATAAAACAATGTCCCATCGGATCGGGACAGGTATTAAAAGGAGATAGAGTCTGCATTTAGCAAGATCGGCAGGTGATCCGTGTGCACCTTAAAGTCTGAGAAGGGCTGGTCTGGTCCGCCCCTTCCTTCCACAGAACAGGGCTTTACACTGCTCCCAGTCAGTGAGGACTACTTTAATCTTTGTAACTCCCCTGGAAGGTGGGTCTCATGATCCCCATTTCACAGATAAGGAAATTGAGGCTTCAAGGGTTTAAATCACTGATTTCGTATCACCAATTTTGCACATCCTGGAGTAAAGGTTTTGTTTTGTTTTGTTTTAAGATTTTATTTATTTGAGAGAGAGAGAGTGAGCACAAGCCGACAGACTCTCTGCTGAGCAGGGAGCCCGATGCAGGGCTCGACCCCAGGACGCTGGGATCATGACCTGAGCCAAAGGCAGATGCTTAAACCACTGCACCACCCAGCCTAAAGTTTTAGACTCAAGCCTTCGGAATCCCAAGCCTGCGCTCTTAACCTCTTAACCACCATTTATTTTCTTGCTTTGTGAGAAATAACAGGAAATAGTGAAATCTCCAGGAAAGGAGGCATGACATTGCCAAAAGCCAACAGTTTTCAAATGTTTTGGTCTCAGGACCCCCGAACACCCTTCAGAATTACTGATGAGAAGCGCCTGGTGGGCTCAGTCCATGGAGCGTGCGACTCTTGATCTCGGGGCCATGAGTTCCAGCCCCACACTGGGCGTGGAGCCGACTTTAAAAAAAAGAAGTTAAAAAAATTTTTTTTAGAAATTACTGATGACCCCAAAGAGCTTTTATTTGTAAAATTTAGGCCTATCTATACTTACCTACTCAAAATCAAATCTGAGAAATTTTTGAAATGTTAATTTTTTAACCCATTTAAAAATAACAGTAACGAACCTCTTACATATTAATATCAGTAACATTTTTAAGAAAAATAACTATCCCCCCCCGCCCAATTTAGTGAGCAGATTGGCTTTGGTTTTACATTTTTACAAATGCCTTTAGGGTTTAGCTTTCTACAAGATGGCTTTCAGGGTCGTTGAATTTCACACATCATACATCCCTGGAAAACACACCTTAACGTGTGACAGAACGGGGGTGTAAACAGTAAAGAGCATTTTGCTTCTTGGTCCGGCTTGGCGTAAGGTTGGTTCCTCCTGCAGGTTCTGATGGCGAGATGGGGCCCTGCCTCTCTCCCAGCTCTCGGGGGCTCCTAGCAATCCTTGGCGGTCCTTGGCTTATGGCTCCATCACTTTGATCTGTCTGTCTTCACACAGGATGTTCCCCTGGTCTCTTTGCTCTCAAATTTCCCTCTTCCTATAAGGATTCCAGTCATTGAGGTAGAAACCCACCCTCTCCCCACCTCCCAGTCCAATATCACCTCATCTTAACTCGACTGCATCTGCAAAGTCCCTTTCTCTGGGGCAGCTGGGAATGACATCCAGAGTCACACTGAGACGGTCTTGTGAGAAACAGCAGCGATGTCACCTCAGGGCTCTAGACCAGGGACCAGCAAACTACCGCCATGGGCCGAACCCTGCTGCCACCTGTTAGTCTAAGGGACCACGAGCTACGAATGGTTTTACATTTTTAAATGGTTGTATAAGTATCTGTATAGTCGGCTTGATATTGCCTCTTGCCTGGCAAAGCCTAAAATATCTATCTGGCCCGCGACAGAAAAACTTTGCCAACCCCTGGTGTAAACCGTGCTGTCTATACCGGACCCACCACCAACACCGGTTGTGATGTTGGATTCTGCTATTAGAACCACAGTCAACGGGGCACCTGGGTTGCTCAGTCATTAAACATCTCCCTTCGGCCAAGGGCGTGATCCCAGGGTCCTGGGATCAAGCCCCACATCAGGCTCCTCCACTGGGAGCCTGCTTCTTCCTCTCCCACTCCCCCTGCTTGTGCTCCCTCTCTCGCTGGCTGTCTGTCTCTGTCAAATAAATAAAATCTTAAAAAAAAAAAAAAAACAGAGAACCACAGTCAAGGCCACCGATGATCCCAGAATGCTAGCATCACAAGTCACTGGCGAGGACCCCACAGAGCCCAACCCTCTGTGCATCAGAAGGTTCCAAGCCTAAGTCTGGAGCAGCTGCCTCTGACTGGCTAGTCTGACCACGGTCCACACCCCCGCTGCAAGGGGCACTCGAAATCAGTTTTCTACATTTCCCACTTCTGTGGTGAACGGTGGGCTCCACTTTCTACCAAAAACCCAAGGGGAGTAACTCCCCAGGTTTAGGAAGTATGTTCAGGGGGTGGATGAATTATAAAAAGGATAAACGGACTCTCCCTGATAGGGACACATCATCTCAGAGCTTTCTCTGCTGGACACAGAAGAGCAAGACAGCTGATAACTAGCTTTTGATTTCACTCAGTCTACACCAGCCAAGACCACGGTTAAATAGTTTTCCAACGTTCTCACTGAAACGTAAAATGTGAACCTCTGATGGGTGTTCTTAAATTCGCAGAGAAACCTAAGATAAAAGACTCACCCAAGCTCCTGGAATATTGCATTCGTGTGGGCAGCCGCTGCTCTCCCAGGCTCTGCCTCTGTCTTTGGAAAAAGCACTTCAGCTCTGGATCTTGTCTGAAAATCAGAATAAGGACCACGGCAGATCATTTACCGAGAGCTCACGACGCCTGGACACTGCGCTGTTTCATGTGCCTCGCTTCCTGACCCGCCACCTGCACCATTACGCCCATTTTACAGATGCGGCCACTTCTTCTGCCTCCAGAGGGCAAAACCAGCAGCGCCGTCTTCCACGCGCGAGGGCACAGCTGAGGGGCATTCGTAACTTACCCAGGTTCACCCAGCTAGTAAGTGACACACTGGGTTTGACCCAGGTTCGCTAAGAGCAGGGCCTAGGATACATTTTCTACTCCATCTGTGCTCCGTTTTCCGTGTCTGTGCCTCTGTCTTGCAGACTTAGAAACTCACCGAAGCTCGGGAGCCATAGGGCTGACAGCTCACAAAACAAAGCAAGTTTAAATATATCATCGCTCTTCCTGCCATAAACCCTGGAGCAGACACAGGTGGTTCCCTCTCATTACAGTCTATACTTGAAAATACTTCAATACAATCAGTGTGAGAAGCCGTGGGCTCAGTTCAGTTAGTAGAAACTCAGCGGGAGTGCGGTTAGCTAAGGGGCGATCTAGATGCATTGTTGGAGGATAGCTAGCAAACAGGGCGGCAGAAAGGACCACACTCCAGCCACGGCGATGCCAAATGCTTCTCGCAATTCAGAAATCGGGTTTTTATGGGTGACACCAGTGCCCGATGATAATTAGCACGGCCACATTAGAGCTGGGTTCGCATTGGTAAAATTAAAGGTTTTTAAGACTTGAGTTGACTAGAATGCCTTATAGGATACGACAATCCATCCTTTACCTCTGCCCTTCCCCACTTCTTCCCTGACTGGTCCTGTGTCCTGTCCAGCCACTCGTTAGGAGGATTTCTGACTGCACCATGCCGACCAGACAGCAAACACAGAATCCTGCTTGTGGAATATTGTCATGCCTGCCGCGAGTGAACCTTTCATTCAGGGTGTGACCAGAGCCCCTGAAAGAATATCAAGCTTCCAGAACAGGTTGTACAAGCTGTTTTGTGCCAGATTTGCTAATGAATGTTTGGCTAGAGAAGTAGCAAAATTTGGACAGACTAGATTTTATGATAACTTGTAGCTAGGCTGTGGGGGAATGCCCACATCTGCCAGAAATAACCTAAGGTTGGTTCCATGTCAAATTGGCTTAGATCACAACAGTTTACCTGGTGCCCAATACGCCACCCATGTCTGTCTTCCTACGAGAATCCCTATTGGTTCAGATTTTAGTCAGCAATATATCCAGAGAAGATGGGCCCAGGACCAGGAGATGAACCATGAGTAGTCTAAACCAGGTTTCAGCAAACTATGGCCTGCAGGTTACATCTGGCCCACCACCTGGTTTTGTAAATAAAGTTTTATTAGAACATGGCCCCACCCACTTATCTATGTGTTTTCTGTGGCTTCTTTCAAGCCACTGAAATATCAAATTGAGTAGTTGCCACAGAAACTGCATGGCCCACAAAACCTAAAATATTCGTTATCTGGCCCTTTATAGAAAATTTTTTTCAACTTCTGGTATAGAATAATGATAGTCCAAGTGCGTTCTATGGAACAGAATCATTGGCATCACCCGAGAGCTCATTAGAAATGCAGACTCTCACGCACCATCCAGACCTAGCCTGGAATCAGATTATTTAGGGGGTAAAACTTTCCACAAAGGAGAAAAGGCATGACTGCCTTAGACCAACTATCCTTCATCCCTTAGTGCTGGGTGCATTGCTGCCTAAACTAAACTCAGGTTCTGTTAGTAGGAAAGAAAAAGAAATAACCCATTTGCCCTTAGGGGTCATTCTCCTTTGGTTACAGAATTTTAACATAGATAAACCTTTAACATAGATAAACCGAGCCCCAAACGCCGAGAGTTTGTACGTCACTATCAAGGGTAATGGGACAGGGGCTCTCATTAGAGGTAGGCAAACTTAGTTTGATGCACACACGCTTGGCAAATCCTTTTACCTCCCTGAACTTTGGGTTTCCTAAATGTAAAATAAGGACAGTAATTTCAGACATAAGGTTTGTATCATGTGGGATCAAAGCAGCTGCAAGTTATGGAATAGCCTGCAAAAAGAGACACACTGTGGTCTAACAAACACGAAATCTGGAGGTAAGGAGTTAGAGCACTGCATAGGAGGACTAACAGTGTCATCAAAGATTTAGCCTCTTTCCCTGTTTCTTCTCTGGCATCCTCCAGGTACTTACACTCCTTCCTTTCGGCTTTCAAGATGGCCGCCTCAGCTCCAATCTTCTCATGCTGATTCAGAAGTAGCAGGAAGGGAAGCAGCTACCTTCCTGCACACCTCTTTTGATTGGGGTGGGGGAACGCCTTTCTCAGAGGTACCACCCTCCTTCCCCAGAATTCTGCTTGCATCTCATTGGCCCAAACTGGTTTATATAGTCACCCTGAGACAATCACAGATAAAGATAGGATTACCATGATTGGCTTAGACCAGCAGGGGTCGGCAAACTTTTTCCTTAAAGAGCCAGACAGTAAATATTTTAGGCTTTGCACACCCTACAACGTCTCTCACTACTACTCAGCTCTAGAGTGTGGAAGCAGCCATAGACAATGCCTGAGCTAACCGGGGTCTGGCTGTGTTCCAGTGAAGCCTTATTTACAAAAACAGGCAGTGGGTGGGATTTGGCCCACAAGCCGTCCTTTGCCAATCCCTGTCCTACACTATAGTCACTAAAAGTGCTGGAGCTAGAGTCAGACAGATCGAAGCCCTGGCTTTGCCACTTTCCAGCCCTGTAACTGTAAACAGCTTAATCTGTGTTCCAGTTTCCTTGTTTCATAAAACAAAATGCTTAGACCTTCAGGAAACAGAGGATCCATCTAAAGATATCATAAATGTCCTCCATGACAGGGCAGCCCCAGGGCTGGCTAATTCAATTGCTGTATTCCCAAGTTCTTTGTATCTTCTTCTTCTGCCCACCTCAGTGTATGACTTTGCACTTCCGATTTGCCTCTCAGAGTCACAAAATGGCTGCCGTAGTGCCAGGTGGCATATATTCATCTAAAGAAAATCTAAAAATTGATTTTTAGATCAATTGTTGGTTACAGAATTTTAACATAGATAAACCTTTAACATAGATAAACCGAACCCCAAACGCCGAGAGTTTGTACGTCACTATCAAGGGTAATGGGACAGGGGCTCTCATTAGAGGTAGGCAAACTTAGTTTGATGCACACACCCTTGGCAAATCCTTTTACCTCCCCGAACTTTGGGTTTCCTAAATGTAAAATAAGGACAGTAATTTCAGACATAAGGTTTGTATCATGTGGGATCAAAGCAGCTGCAAGTTATGGAATAGCCTGCAAAAGGAGACACACTGTGGTCCCTTGTTTACCTTTTCAAGAGCAAGGATAACTTTCCCAGAGACATGCCCTCAGCCTGCTTACTTCCCCTCTCATTGGTTAGCATTATGCTACATGCCAATCCCTTCACCTGTTATTAGCAACGGAAATAAAATTATCTTAACTGCTTAGACTACTTTAACCACGACAGCTGGGGATGAGGTCCAGGCATTGACAGTCACTTTTAAAAGCTCTGAAGATAATCTGACCTTATGGCCAGGGTTGAGAACCACTCATAACCACCAATGAAAACGCCATCCCTTGGAACTGTTGAGTTTCCAACTTTCCCTGAAGCACACAGCAGTCAAAAAAATTAAAATGAAATGAATATATATGTGTGTACATGTAAATTGAGTTTTATCTGCAAAGAAAATAATTCGCAATTCCTCTTAGGTAGACAACAGCCAGGATCTGCTAAACTAATGATCTCGGTTTTTTTCTTACATAATTTTGAGGAAAAAAATACATAGTGTCTTGCATATTTTTTAAGCCCAGCATTGGTTCAAGCTCATGACTCTTGAGAGTCGAGTTGCATGCCCTACTGACTGAGCCAGCACCCCTCTTCTGTGTTTTTAAGTGGACATCTTAAATTTTTATTACAACTCAAATGAGTTCATTTTTTCTTAGTAGGAAAATAATAAACATTTTGTAAAAAAAAAAAAAGTGATAAGTGACTGTAATTAGAATCCCTAACTCATATGATTTGTTAAAATAAATTTTAACTAATGTATTGAGTAGCACACACTAAATAGGAAAGAAAACCATAGCACATTTTTATCCAAAGGTATTCAGGCATTTTTATCTCCAGTGTCTGCTGAAACATTTGATGGTTCTAGAAAACATTCCAGTTACATTTCGAACAATCAACAATATTATTATACTTCTGTGGTTGTTCTGAAAGCTCCGTAGAAAGAAACTCATCTAAGATAAAGGAATACAGGATGCCCGCATTTAGGCGCCTTGATTAATCATCAAAGGGAAGTTTCTTTCATCTCTTTGTTAGCTCATTACACCCTCTACCCGCTTCGCCCTGGTGGAGGAGCGCAGACTTCTCTGTAAGGTAGGAAGAGGGTGAGTGTGAACTTAGGCAATGCAGGAGTATTCCCAGGCAGTTTTAGCAATAAGTAAATGTAACTATAAACATGGAAATTCTGGAAATCAATTCCAGTACATTCCTCCTGTTTTAAGACCATTCAACAATATTTCATTGGTTGTTTTGCCAATTGAAGGAGATAACACAGTCAGCACCATACGCCGTGTACGCAGTAATTGGTAACTACTATTATTTGTGGTCGTAAATAAAGGAGGAGCATGCTTCCTGTCTGGTGAGGGGAAGGAGATAAGGGTGTTAGACTTAGAACTGAGGGTAAACTCTTGGCTAACCTGTACCTTGAGAGCACCTAAGACCTTCCCGCTTGGACAGGTTGTAGGAACTGCTGAGTTGGTGAGAGCCAGAAAAAATCAACATCATGTCCCAATAGAGTACGTTTTTTTCCCATCTCAAGGAACATGCCAGAAGCATGTTTCTCTGCCTGGAACTTTCTTCCCGAGTCTCGATCTTCGCCTTATGGCATTTACCCATCATTCATATTGCTACACCCAACTAGGACACCTTCCGTCCCAGCTGTCCTGTTTCATTCCCTTCCTAGCACCGCTCATCATCTGAGAATATCCTGGATGGAACTTAGATATTGATTTGTTCACTGCTGAATCCTCAGAAGCGAGCACAGGGCCTAACACGTGGTAGCCCCCAAATAGGTAAGAATTAGTTGAGGGGCACCTGGGGGGCTCAGTCAGTGAAGCGTCTGCCTTCTGCTCAGGTCATGATCTCAGGGTCCTGGGATCGAGTCCCAGGTCGTTGGGCTTCCTGCTCAGCCGGAAGCCTCCTTCCCCTCCACCCCTCCCCACCACTGGTGAGCATACCCTCTCTCTCCCTCTCTCTCTCTCTCTCTCTCAAATAAATACATAAAATCTTAATTAAAAAAAGAATTAGTTGAATGCAAGGATGACCAATCAGCGACAGACCTCCTCTTAGAGGGGAAAGAGTGTGGAATTTGGGGTCAAGACTTTGAGGTCCTTCCATCACATATCAACTGGGACACCTTGATGCCCCAGGACCTCATTGTTCTTGTGAAGAAAGTAAAATAATAATGCCTTCCTTGTAGAGGTACCTTGGTCTTGTAGTCAGAACTCTCCAGTCCACAGTGCCTGGCACGTGGGAGACACAGAAGACACTTATCATTAATTTTGTTCACTAACTTTTTTTACAACCTGGATTTGTAGCTACACAAATCAATCCTAGAGACCTTTGAAAAACCAAGCCATTGTTACAACACCAAAATCTTAGCTCACATGGCAACAAGAATCAATTTCCAAGATCTCCAACTTTTGTTGATAGGAAAGAAGAGAAAATAACCCCGATGCTCTTAGTGTTCACTCTCCCTTGGTTACAGAATTTCTCCATTTATGACCAAAGTACCACATTACTATCAAATCGGGTAGCCTCTTACCTTAACAACTTATTCTACTTGCAGTTTTGAAAATAACATATACAGGGGAAAATGTCTCCTGAAACACTGTATTCCATTTCTTCATTATTTTGGAAATTACCCTAGAAATTTAGGTCTTTAGATAAGAGTTTATTTACATGCAGTTTTGTTAAAGCTGATAAGGCAATGAAGGTTTTTTGGTCCGTTTTAAATTTAGAATACGGGCACTTTCAAATTTTGAGACAAAAAAGGGATAAAGGAAGAAAAGTTTGTTTGTTTTTAATATTCTGGGGCCCCTAACAGATTCAGTTTTCTAATAACCATTACTGTTTCTGATATTTTAGATTCTTTTTCCAGTTCAGCATTACATTAAAAATAAATAAATAAAAAGGGGCACCTGGGTGGCTCAGTCGGTTAAGTGTCTGCCTTTAGCTCAGGTTGTGATCTCAGGGTCCTGGGATTGAGCCCCGCATCGGGTTCCCTGCTCAGTGGGGAGTCTGCTTCTCCCTCTCACTCTCCCTCTGTGGTCTCTCTCTCTCAAATAAATAAATAAAATCTTTAAAAAAATAAAGAGGCATTTTGGGAGCAGAAGGAAACATGGGGTTAAGTGCATTGGGTTGGGTAATCTAGATCAAGGATCTGCCCATTTTTAGTGTAGAGGAATTGATAGTAAATGTTTTAGGCTTTGCAGAGCATAGCGTCTCTGCCATTGTCGCTCAAGAGCAATCACAGGTGATATATAAGCGAATGAGCATGGCTGTGTTCCAATAAAACTTTATTTACAAAAACAGGCATTGAACGGATTCGGCCATCAGACTGTAATTGCCAACCCTCAATCTAGAATTACATTCCGCCTTACCGGTTCCTGGTTGGGGATTTGGCCCATTTCCATTCATTTGCAAATAACTCAACTACTTCATTTGGCTCCGAGGATAAAATGGATCAGCCTGTGAATTACTCCATGTCAGTGTTCTGTAAATGTTACTTGTTATTAGTAACAGTATTCTCATCTTATGGTAAAGAAAGCAATCTGCCCAAGTCATGCAGTTAGGAGGGGTCACACTTAAGGGCACCAGGCAGCCTCAGGAAGAAGTGTACATTGTCTGGGGAGTTAACTCTGTCCTCTTTAACTTTGGGCGAAAAATGCTTTTTCCCCTCTTTCCTAAACAAGTTCATTCAAGGGAGAATCCTGGGAGAAAAAAAGAGGAGCAGAAGGACGTAGGTGACCCCAATAGATTGGGCTCTTGGGGAGAAAGATAACTCTGCCCCTACTACGTCCCCAATCTTGTCCGACGGCTCAAGCTGTCCTGGGGAGTGCCTCCCAAGGCACACTGTGAAGCTGGCTCCTTTGCACACAGCCTTGCCCACGAGAGCACCACGGCAACACCAACGTTTATTTACTCCATTAGACAACATCATCACAGAGGGAAAAGATCTTCTGGGATTTTGTTTTCTTTTTTTCTTTGGGACATTTTTCCTGCATTTGAGTTACCCACTTAAGTTTAGGATTTTTGGCATCAGGCTTCTGGCTTTGTCTCTCATTTCTTTGTGCTGATTGTCAAATGCCCACATATTATTTACACCTCCCTTTCTCTCTGGGGCTTCTAATCCCTCCCTTTCTTATTACTAGCATTTCTTCCCGGACCTCGCCTCCTTTTTTCTAACCAGCAGGAGAGCTCCCCGCGCCTCAGATAAACAGCAAACAAGATTGTGAATTTCAATGACAAATACTGCAGGCGCTATATTTCCCGGCCCCACCTAATTTTTAACTTGGGGATGGTAACTTCTTCGGTTTTCCTGCTCTGAACATTGGCAGGCCCGGTTCCTCTTTCATTTTGGCCTCGTTGCATCTCTTCCTGAATTAAATTTTTCAATTAGCTTGCTTGTTACAAGGCGTAAGGAACTGCCTTCCTCTTTAACTCAAATTTCCTTCTTCCCAGGCGTAACAGAAATTTGCTATACACAGTGCAAGACAAAGAACAAAAAGATCTCACTAGCTGAGCAAAAAGATTCAGTCGTATACATGATTTCACCAGGTTTCCAACTGTATAATGAAATCAGACTCCTCCCCCGGGAGGGGAGTTCCCTCCCCAACCTACTACACTCACAAAATCCCACCCACTTCTTTCCAAGGACACACTTTGTTCTGAATCCCCAAGGCTTCGCTCTTGCACACAAAAAAGAACAGGAAGCTGCGCCTAAATTGTAAAAGTGAGCTGCGATCCTTCTCTGAACCCATGATGAAAAGAGTAGATGGGACAGAATTACACAATATACAGCAAGCATTTGTAACACAGGCATGGGACGCTAACGCAATGATCTTGGCAAGGCTGGCCCCTGGGTGGGGTTGGAGTGGGGGTGTGAAAGGGAAATACGACTTTTTTTTTTTTCTTTCTCTCTTATGATCCTCTCACTCTCAAGCTGGAGGGAAGATGAAAAACTTCAGGGAAGGGCACATGTTCATAATAGATTTTTAATGGGTTACTAATTCTGTTTTAAACCCTCATTTAAAAAAAAAAACTTAATTCAATTCTCCTTCGGATTAAGGCAATTTAAGGACAGGTGTGGAGTAAAGCTGCTGCTTTCAGAGAGTGGCGAGTGTGTTTGAGGAAAGAATCACAGGGCGTGCATTAGACTGGAGTGTTTATTACAGCCTGTCTGCAGCAGCGAAGACTGAAATCCACCCCACCATCGGGGGGACAAATAAAATACAGCAAGGAACACCATTCGAAGAAATACTATGCCGCCATTTAAAAAGCCCATTATTTCTAACATGAAATGCTCTCCAAAAGATCTCAGTGGAAAATGCAAGGTAAAGACAAAGAAAGGTGTATCTGATATACATATATGATCGATGCGTAGACTGTTTCTGAAATAGTCCGCTGAAAACTGCTACTACTGATTGTCTGTGGGGAGGGGGAGATTTACCTTTCCCCACAAACCCTCCGCTTTGAATCTCCCCCCCCAACCAAAAGCATGTATTACATTTTCCCAAAATTTGTAGCTAATTTTTTTAAACTGCATGTCAGTATAGAAAATTGCCCATGATAGATATTTTAAGTGAAAAAAAAAGTTGTGCAAGCATCTATAAATATGATTCCAGTGGTATGTTGAAAACAGTTGATGTATACATACACACACATACTCTCTCTCTATATATATATACTTGCATATTATATATATACTTGCATATTATATATATATATACATATATATACTTGCATATTAATGGAAGGTGTCTGGAAGGATATGTGTCATTCTGTTGAAAGTAGTTATTAGCTATCTCTAGTAAGCTCATGCGCTAGTGGAGGTGAATAAGGGGAAAGGGGAACTTTTGACTCTTTTACCTGGATTTTATATTGTTTGAGCCTTTTAGAGAGATTATGTATTGCTTCTATTTTTAAATTTTAAAAACTAAAATGAGGGTCACCTCGCTGGCGCAGTCAGTGGAGCGTGCAACGCTGGACCTCAGGGTTGTGAGTTCAAGTCCCACATTGGGCATAGAGCTTACTTAAAAAAAAAAGAACTAAAATGGGAAAATAAGAGAAGAAAATGGTCAAATACTGACCCACATTCATGAGAAACGTGGGCCGTGTCTTTTCAGGGAAATGAAACTCCCAAGAATGTTCAAGGTAAATTCCTGCTTTTTGCCTCCTTAATGAATAGGATATTACACATTATTAGAAACGCTGGAGATTTTTCTCCTTCCCCTAAATGCTATTTGCTGGGCCTGCTCCAAATTGCTTTCTGAGGTGTCCCGGTTAGTGTCTTTGTTCCAGCCGGCCCGCCCGGAGAAGCAGGAGTGTCTGCCTTCGGGTAGTGGAAATGCAGAGTCGGGTCGTGGAAATGCAGAGTCGAGCAAAAGGCCTGGCTGGTGATAAGCCGGACTCATACTTGCATTTACTTTCCTGCCTTGCGCAGTCGAGCTGCACTTGAATGACTCCATTAACCAGAATGAAGTTCCTTGATGACAAAATCCTGACTTTGGCTGTCTGCTGTTTTCGGTTATGCTGCCGTCCTGCGAACAGGCTTCTGTTTAAGTCATATTAGATAGGCTGCCTCCAATGTAATCCCCTGGAAATACCCTCTCCCTCCTCAATTAGCTCTAGGAAGACCTCTGTTACATTTTCTTCTGCCTTAGGCATGCGCAAAAATGATGTCGGAAGAGACACACTCGAAAGAAGCTTGTTGAGAAAGTCTTTATGTGAGTCCCAGTTTCCAGGCATTTACACTGCAGTTTACCTCCTGAGATAAACATATTTTGCAAGTGAGCATGATCTGTTTTCTGGGATTGAGAACAAACACATAAGGTCAAATAGCAGCCCGAATCATTTCTGCAAGGGCACTTTTTGGGCAAAGGAATGCCAGGAGCGAAGTTTACAATGTATCCAACATCCAGCATTTCAGCGGGAGTGGGGGGAGGTGGTCTCTGGGGCAGGTTTTTCTTGCTTCCCCGAGGTTCTGTTGGAAGTGCCCCTGCTCCGTTTCCAAAAGTCATTTGGAAATTCTCAGCATTTAATTTATGACCTTCTCAATGATTTTATTCAAGAGGGAGGGGTTACGTTTGGGAGCCAAATTTTTGCCAATGAGGATGGTGACCCAACAATCTCTGATTTGAAACTGGAGGTGGGGGGGCAATCCGCCACGCCCTGTCTTCCTCATGGACAGAGTTTCTTCTTGTTTCAGATGCCTTGAAATTACAATGGCTGCGTCTGCAGGTATATCTCAGACATCATTTAGACTCCTTTAAATGTAGGTGGAATGTTAAAATAAAGGGAGACTTGACTGTCTCTCAAGATTCAAAAAGGATCCACCGGCTATTGTCTGACCTCCCCAGTGTCTGATTGACTAGTAGAAAACGCATCTCCATGGGAACAGATAAATGTCTGCTTTTCACGCCGTGAAATAACCAAGTCAGCTCGCGGAGCCTCACCAACCTAGCACTTTATTTGGGCGGCTGTAAGCAGCCTCTCTCTTTTCATGTTCAGCCAAATTATCTGCCAGAATTTCTTTTCAAGTCTAGGGAAAGAAAAAAAAAAAAGAGCTTCCTCCCCCCCTCCCCCTTCTGCATGGAGTTAATTACTGTATTTTCATCTGGGAGGGTGGGAAAAATACACACTGAGCTGAAATCGCACACAAAACAGGGCTGGCATGCTGGATCTGCCTGTTGTCTATTAGTTGTTGGTAAATTTTTTTTTTTTTTTTTAAGGTATGGTGGTCTGCTGCTGTATTTAGGTCATGTCAGGGAGGGTAACCACACAGCCTGGAGGAGGACCTGGGACTGGCTGGTCTGGACTGTTTGTTTACGTTTGTGCCAGTATTGGGCTGTGTGACCTGAGGCAAGTGGGCAGCAGCTCTGATTTCATACGGTGAGAAGATATGGAGGGAAGGGGAAGGACAGGAAAAATGGCTGGAGAGTCTCAGGTGTCTGCCTTCCCTCCCCCCAAAGCCCCCAACATCTGCCATTTTAACTCCCTGATCACTGATCCAGTGCTCTGTGCCAGCAAAATTTGAGAACAGCTCTCGGGAGAGCTGGGGCTTTCTTGGGTGATTCCAGACACTTCTGCTTCTGTTCCTGGTTAAAAATACCACCGGAAGCAGCATTTTCTGATGAGATTGCATCACTTCCAATCCAGTTTCTGAAGCAGAGAAAAAAAAATAAATGAAAAGGGGGAAGAAAAATAGAGGTGAAATGTACATACATACACACACACATGTAGTTGTGTTTTTTCAGCACACAAGGTCGAAATCCTAGAGGGGGGAATATCTTAGCCTGTTTGATTCTAAAAGTGGGCACAAGAATATATGCGGGTTCCTTATTTTGCCGGAATCCATTCACCGTTCCTATTATTCTCTCCTTCCTCGTTTCAGCTATCCGTGCCTTTGTCTCTCTCCTCTTCCTCAGCACCTCCACCCACCCACCCAACAAGTCTGAGCAGGAAACGTTTAAAGACCAGTGAACTGCAAACCCACTAGGCATTTTCCAAAAGAATCCAGGTTAAAGATACCTTCAGTCAAGATGGAGCAATCAAGTCTCAATTCCAGCTCTTCCGGGGATGTGATTCCTGAATATCCAAACCCCAGTGGTCTTTATCTGGACCAGCTGCTTCTGATGTCTAGAAGGAATGTGGCACATCAAGTGTGTGAACACTGCCTCTATTGTATCCAAACAGGCTGATTGAAGCCTGGATAATTGGCATGTAACCTTCTCTATTAATAGTGCAGACAGATATGTGAATTAGCTGGATCCCTCCGACATATGCCATGCATTAGCTAAAGGGGCTTACAATTCTCCAAACATCTCGGCTAACTATTACACCAATAATTAGGCTTTAGAACTTGATAACTTTGGGGGGAAATCAATAAATAATGGCGAAGCTCCCTACTGCCTGTGAGTAAGAAGTACCTCTGTAATGTTATTACATTTGGGTTTTGAGGTCTTGGGGGTTTGGGGTGTGTGTGTGTGTGTGTGTGTGTGTGTGTGTGTGTGACTGATGCTGAGTTTCTGGAGGAGACTGGTAAAGTTGGGGAGTCTTTGTTTGGCTTCTATAGTCATCAAAGTATTGAATAGCGCCCACTTGTAGAGGAATAGACCCTGAATGAGGCTGTTTAGAACTGCACATCTCTAAACAGTGGGTTGGTCTCACATCAATTCCTAAGCCCACGTGGGCTGATGCTTAAGAGCATAAACGGCAGTCAGATCGCCTAGGTTTGAAGCTCCCTGACACACAAGCTTGTGGCCCTGGGCACTTGCTGAACCTCTCCATGCCTCAGTTTTCATATCTGGAAAATGGGCAGAGTGACTACTCCTATCCCGCTGGGACTTTGTAAGGATTTAATACGTTGTTATTCGTAAAATGTTCAAACAATACAGAGTATAAGTATTTGCTTAATAAATAAATAAAGTATTAATAAATAAAGTATTATTAAGTGTTGACAAATAAATTAAGTATTTATTTATAACAGGCATTGAAAGTGGTTTTCAAACAGCAGGTTGTGACCTCTCAGTAGCTGGTGAGAGCAATTTAGTGAATCCCAACTATCGCTTTTTGGTTAGGGTGGGATAGGATAGGATGGGATAGGATAGGGTAGGATAGGATAGGATGGGATAGGATAGGGTAGGCTAGGATAGGGTGCGTAATACACAGGAAGGGTAAACACTGTTTTGTCAAACTTTCTGGTATGTAAATAAGTGTGTGTGTGTTGTGTGTATGTACAGGGGATCCCAATGTAAACATGTACACAATTCTTTTAGTGGGTCAAGTTCAAGAAAAATGTGAAAAACCTGCAATCGAATCATTAAAAACCTGGAAACGAATGCATCAATAGGAGATTGGTTTAATAAATTAAGCTACATCCATTCAATGGATTACCAAGCAGTCGTTCATAAGAAAAAGGTCAGTTTCCACATGCTGATTTGTACTAGACCCCCAGAAATAGTATTTTGGAGAAGTCAAAAACATTACAGAATGTACTTATTTCAATCCTATTGATATAAATAACAAGGGCTTTGTTGTGTGTGTGTGTGTGTGTTTGACTACAGTGACCTCCGTCAGCTGACTGTTCAGGTCCTTGGTTGAGTGGGATCCGGTCTTCCTCGGGGTTCGCCTGCTTGGTGACTGGCACTACCATCCACCAGGTGAGCAAGCCAGAAGCCTCAGAGCTACTGTCGGCAGGCAGCTCTCATTCACCGTAAGCGATTCCAAATCCGTTCGTGTGGCTTTATCTTTGACCCTCAACCCCTATGCCAAGCTACTGTCATCTCTCCCCTAGGAAACCACATCAAGCTCCTAACCAGTCTCCCTGTAGCCTCCTTTCCCCTCAGCTGCCTAACCAGTCTCACTGCCACCTCTTAACAAGTGGCCTTCAGTCACCTAACTAGTCTCCCTGCGTTCACGCTTGCCTCCTTTCCCCCATCCTTCCCAGCGTGGCCAGAGAGACATGACCAGCGCCTTCGCCATCTTGTTTAAATTCTTGCCCTGCTGCCCAGTTGCTCTTGGGACAAAGACCAAAATTCTACAATAGCTTTTCCATTAGTTTCCTGCAATGCTATAGCGAAGCACAAAAAACTGGGTGGCTTCAGGGCGCCCGGGTGGCTCAGTCAGTTAAGCGGCCAACTCTTGGTTTGGGCTCAGGTCATGATCTCAGGGTCATGAGACTGAGCCCCATTTGAGATTCTCTCCCTTTGCCCCTCCCCCACTCACGCACACAGTCTCTCTCTCTCAAATAAATAATAAATAAATCTTTTTTAAAAAAGCAGTTGAGGGGCACCTGGGTGGCTCAGTTGTTAAGCATCTGCCTTCGGCTCAGAGCGTGATCCCAGGGTCCTGGGATCGAGCCCTGCATCGGGCTCCCTGCTCTGCTGGGAGCCTGCTTCTTCCTCTCCCACTCCCCCTGCTTGTGTTCCCTCTCTCGCTGGCTGTCTCTCTCTCTGTCAAATAAATAAATAAATAAATAAATAAATAATATTTAATAAATAAATAAAAGTTGATTCAGACACTGATATAAAGAGATAAGAAAGGCTGAGGCCCAGTGCCTCACTCAAGGTGACCCAGATAATCAAGAGGAAGATGGGAGGGGAGTGCCTGGCTGGATCTCGAGGTCATGAGTTCAAGCCCCACATTGGGCATAGAGATTACTTAAAATTTTTAAAAATAATACATAAATAAAACCAAGAAGAAGAAGAAGATGGGTGAGTCTCAGATGAGGCACTCAGGCTCCAGAACCTCCCTGTGGCTTCTTAGCCGGGTGTGGCCTTCGTGGACTCGCTTAACCTCTCCGAGAGTCTGAAGCGTGTCCTCATGTCTGTAAGGGCGAGAGCAGACCCTCCCGGAAGCCGGCATTGTTGAACGCATTACAGGAAATACTACAGACCAAGTCTGCACAAGGCAGCAATCATTCACACACTCGCAGTGCGACCCGCGCCCCTGACCCTCGGGGCTGACGTGATTATGGTGGTGGCAGCCACAGGTCATTTTCAAATGTTTTCTTTGGCCCAGAGTGTTTTTTATAAATGGGGGAACTTTCTTCTTTTAAAAAAGTGTATTTTTAGCTTCCACCCACCCGTCAGAAGCTCTGGCAACCCTGGGATCATCTCTTTAAGTGGGACGAGCTAACAGAGCCGAGAAGCACCTGCCACGCTAGGTGCTCTCCTGGGCGCCATAGGCCCCACCCCTCTCTCTCGCCCTGGACTTGGTCCCACTGCACTCAGATCTTGCCCTTGTTGGCAACTGAGTTGGCCGGTCAGGATCGGAGCATAAAACAGATACCTTCCTTGGGGCGCCTGGGTGGCTCAGTCGTTACGCGTCTGCCTTCAGCTCAGGGCATGATCCTGGCGTTCTGGGATCGAGCCCCACATTAGGCTCTTCTGCTGGGAGCCTGCTTCTTCCTCTCCCACTCCCCCTGCTTGTGTTCCCTCTCTCGCTGGCTGTCTCTCTCTCTGTCAAATAAATAAATAAAATCTTAAAAAAAAAAAAAAACAGAAACCTTCCTGAAATCGGGCAGGCATCTAAGGAGGACTGCAAAGGCATGAGCACGGGTCAGAGAAAGAAATGAGACATGGGGAACACTTGGAGGCTAGCAAAATCGTCAGGGAGCGGTAGCTGTCTCCAGGTTAGGAGCCACAAAGTCGGGTGTGGTTTCCAGGACGTGAAGACAGTAGCCGTGGGAGAAAGCCACGGAATCAGAGCTGTGACCTTCCATGGAGGAAGCAGACAACCCCAGGGGCAGGCAGGGAGCTAGGCGAATAAAAACCCCCACCTCGCTGTCCTGCCGCGGTCTCCTGCAGGGGCCTTCCACCGCCAAACCCACGTGGAAACCAGAGCAGGGCGGTCTGTCAGTATAGTCCAGAAAGGGCCGCCCTAGAGCAGGGAGGACAAGGTTGAAGAGCAGATCGAAAGGAGAAAATGAACAATATTTACTATATCACTGATTTGACAATTCTTCCTCTTATTATTTCTGGCGATGAATAACAAATAATATTAAAAACCACCCTCTCCGTTACTCACACTTTAGATCCCAGCTCCTCTACATTGTTAGAGCCTTTCCAGCCAACAGGGTAGAACCAAGCCCTTTGTGTCTCCCCACCGCGCCCCTTTCACATTTCTAACATTCACCCAACCTTTTTTTGTTATGTTTAATTGTTTTGCAGGTTGCTGTTGCTCACTGAAGACAGGAACCATCTTATTCATCTTGGAACTCCCAGAACCTAGCACTCTGTCAGACGTATAATAACTACTAAAAACCCGGAGATTGTGGGTGGATTTCCATGTATTGTTCTCGTAATGGAGGGGAGGCCCAAAAAGTCAGTGGTGGAGAAGAAATGTCATCACTAACTGTTCCCAACTACATCCTTCTTTCAAAGAAGCGAATGGTCATTCACCAGACCAACGAATGAATAGTAACAGTAACGATGATATTAGACTACTATTTCGGGAACACTTACTATGTGCCAGTCACTTGACACATGCATAAGTATGCGTTTATCTAGGGTCTTTCAATAATACTGCACGCCATGTACTAATATTCCTGTTTTGCAGAAAAGGAAACTGAAGCATAGAGAGAGTAATTATCCAAGTAATTATCCCCATACTGGAGTCAGGATTGGCCCCCAGATCTGACAGATTCAGGGCCTTCAGTCATAAACCCTGCCTCTTCGATATTATGCTAAGCCAAATAAGTCAATCAGAGAAAGACAATTATCATATGATCTCACCGATAGCGGAATTGAAGAAACAAGGCAGAGGATCATAGGGGAAGAGAGGGGAAAATGAAATAAGACGAAACCAGAGAGGGAGACAAACCATAAGAGACTCTTAATCTCAGGAAACGAACTGAGGGTTGTTGGAGGGGAGGGGATGGGGGATGAGGTGGCTGCGTGATGAACACTGGGGAGAGTATGTGTTGTGGTGAGCACTGGGTGTTGTGCAAGACTGATGAATCGCAGACCTGTACCCCTGAAACAAATAATATGTTTTATGTTAATTTAAAAAAAAAAGAAAAAAAGAATAGTAAAAATAGTGATAGCACTAAAAAAAAAAAGCTAGAGTATTTGGTGAAACATTAATGAGGATTTTTTTCAGCTTTATTGAGGAATAGGCAAATACAAATTGTATGCATTTAAGGTGTATAACTTGATGGTTTCATAAATGTACACATGGTGAGGCGATTATCACAATCAAGTTAATTAACATATTCATCACTTCACATTTACTTTTTCTTTTTCCTTTGTGTGCGTGTGACAAGAACATAAGAGGGGATTTTTAAAAATTCTGCTCTGTTATTGGTAAAGGAAAATGTTTTAGAAATGTCCATTTCTTAGAGCACACCAAAAAATAAAAAATAAAAATAAACCATAGTTAATAGCCTTAACTTACAGTTACTTCTAGTATTTGTAAGCTGAACTATATGTGTTATCTTTTTTTTAAGAGACTTTAAAAAAATTTTTTTTAAGATTCTATTTATTTATCTGACAGAGAGAGAGAGAGCACAAGCAGGTGGAGCAACAGAGGGAGAGGGAGAAGCAGGGCTCGAACCCAGGACCCTGGGATCATACCCTGAGCCGAAGGTGGGTGCTTAAGGACCGAGCCACCCAGGTGCTCCTAAAGATTTTTTTTAAAGATTTATTCAGGGGTGCCTGGGTGGCTCAGTCTTTAAGCATCTGCCTTCAGCTCAGGGCGTGATCCCAGGGTCTTGGAATCAAGCCCTGCATTGGGCTCCCTGCTCAGCGGGAGTCTGCTTGTCCCTCTCCCACTCCCCCTGCTTGTGTTCCCTCTCTCGCTGTGTCTCTCTCTGTCAAATAAATAAATAAAGAGTTTTTTTTAAAAAGATGTATTTATTTATATTAGAGAAAGGGATTGAGCAGGGGGAGGGGCAGAGGGAGAGGGAGGGAATTTCAAGCAGACTCCCCGCTGATTGCAGAGCCAGATGCAGGGCTGGATCTCACCACCCTGAGATCGTGACCTGAGCTGAAACCAGGAGTCAGATGCTTAACCAATGGAGTCACCCAGGTGCCCCTATGTGTCTGTTATCCTTATCAGCATGTATCAGAAGTTTGGTTATACAGCAAGTAGAGACCTGACTTCGCTGGTGGCTTAAGCTTATAAGGGTTGTTTCCTCTATACGATAAGAAGTCCAGAGGTCAGTTACTGCTGGCTTTGGTTCGTTGGCTCAAGGATGTAAAGGGATGAGGCTTCTGGGGCACTTGGCTGGCTCAGTAGGTGAGCATGTGGCTCTTGATATCAGGGCTGTAAGTTCGAGCCCCACACATGGTGTAGAGATTACTTAAATAAACAAACTTGGAAGCAAGTAAGCAAGCAAGGAAGGGAAAGAAAGAAAGAAAGAAAGAAAGAAAGAAAGAAAGAAAGAGAGAAAGAGAGAAAG
The DNA here is from genome assembly GCF_017311325.1 of Ursus maritimus. Lineage (NCBI taxonomy): Eukaryota > Metazoa > Chordata > Mammalia > Carnivora > Ursidae > Ursus > Ursus maritimus. Next base: position 39,744,022 of record NW_024424675.1, on the reverse strand, counting down.
AGAGAAATAGAGAGAGAGAGAGAAAGAAAGAAAGAAAGAAAGAAAGAAAGAAAGAAAGAAAGAAAGGAAGGAAGGAAGGAAGGAAGGAAGGAAGGAAGGAAGGAAGGAAGGAAGGAAGGAAGGTGAGGTTTCTGATATGTTCTTGGACTCGCCCTCTTTGTCACAAAATGGCCACTTGAGTTCCAGCAATCATTCCCATGTTCTAAGCAGGAAAAAAGAGAAAAATGGAAGGCAAAATATCACCTACTGGTTAGATGAGGCCTCTTGATGGAGCATTCACAGACATCTCATCTATGTTTTCTGCTTTTACTTAAAGAATCACCATTATAGGCAAGAGTGATGAAGATATAGAGATATACATTACTGGGGGCATTGCTGGCCCCTACAGTATGGAGGCTCTGTCCTTAAAGAAGAAGGGGAAATGGATGGTAAAGAGGCAATTAACATTCTCTAGCACAATCTAAGTATCTGTTTATATCTATTCATATCTATATCTTTATATAGTTATGTTTACTCCAGGGTGTGATAAACGAGGCCCGCTGCCTGCCTTTGTAAATAAAGCTTTATTGGAAAACAGCCACGCTCATTCATGTATCTATTGTTTATGGCTGCTTTCACACCACAAAGGCAGGGTTTAGTAATTCCAACAGAGGCCATCTGGCCCCCGAAGCCTAAAATAGTTACTATCTGGCCCTTTCCAGAAAAAGTGTGCTGACCCCTGGTTTACTCTCTCCCCTTCTATCTTTGGTGAAACACATTGTACTTCACTGTGACTCACTGGCTAAAATGAGAATTGGCCCGAATATAAGAGGTGAGCCACTAGCGGTCCTCGGTCACGACAGCAGGGTCTCCTCTCCGTCCCTGGTGGAGCACCCATTAACAAAGAGCATTCAAGGAACATCTGAGTTTGAAAAGGCATTTCCACGGACATCTGCTGCAAGGTCTGAGCCATTCCATCCTGTCTTCCAGCATCTCTCACGACAATGGCAATCATTTTCACTAAAGAATAAACATACTTTTCGCCTGCAGATGCCCACAGACGTTCCGGGAGGCTCACACACAGGAACAATCTAAAATTATCCAGCTTTGTATGCTATGGAAATAGTCTCATTCAAAGACAACTTCGTATTTGTTGAGATAATTACAAGTTTGATAAGTGCAAATTATCTGAGGAATAATTTGTGAAGAATTATGCACGAGCCTGGGTATCGGTTAAACGATAGTTTATAGCAAATCTATATAGACTGAGATAAATCAAAAATATTTATGTGCCTACAGGCACAGAAAAATCTGCCTGTCATTTTTCCATTCAGTTATCCATACAGGGCAGGTGTATTTTTTTGCCAGGGATCTGCAACTGAATAAATCTCATAATTCAAAACGTTTCTCTTTGCCAGCTTACCAGCATTATCATGTGGTTATACCATAAACACTTTATAGCCCACTCAACTTGTAGCTCCAAAATTGTGTTTCTTGACAGATTTGAGAGGAAACTCATAATACATCAAATTTTGAGGTCAGTTAGACATTTTTACTATTTTACATAACATTCTTTTAAATGCATATAATTTTTAAATTTTCAAAAAATAAAATAAATGTATATGATTCAAATTCTCATAATGTTGGTCACACTGTATTTAATTTGAATATATGGATCCCAGAAAAAAGAGAGGACATAAATATCAGTCTGAAATGCCTCGGATGGGACTACCTGTCCATATATCACAAGATTTCTCAAATGTGGCATTTTTGACATCTGGGGCTGGAAAATTCTTTGCTCTGGGGAGCTGTCCTGCACACTGTAAGCTGTTTAGCAGGCACCCTGGCCTCTCCTCGCTAGATGCTAACAGCACTCCCCACTCTGTTGTGACAACCAAAAAATGTCTCCAGACATTGTCAAATGTCCCCTGGGAGGCAAAATCACCCCTGGTTGAAAATCACAGCTATACTATGTTCCAGAGCATTTGTTTTGGACAGAGATCCAGATTCTCTGCTATTTCCTGGCTGCAGAAACTTGGGCATAATTTCACCTCTGCAGACCTCAGTTTTCCTTCCAGAACAGGTACATAATAACCGTTTTATCTCACAAGGTTGTTATAGAATAAAAGGTGACGATGCATGTAAAGCAATAAATTCTCCAAACATGGGAGGTATTATAATCGTATTATGCTTCTTAATTATCAATATATCTTTTGGCAGCAGAGTCCCCACTCTGGGTTCTGCAGAAAAGACTCGTGAACAGCAGAGACAATTGCCCCCAGCTGGGACGGATATAAAAAACTCATGAACTGATGAAATAAAGTCTTTCTATCCAAGTGAAATGAAAAATTAGGTTTCACAAGCCACAGAAAAGATTTTTAAGACCTTTTTTTTTTTTTTTTAAACTAACAAGCAATAGGAGCCCTCTTCTCCCCTTGGCAGGCAGAGGAAAAGGGTCGGGAAACATCTTTCTTCCAGGCCAGCTCATAGGGCTTTCAGGGAAACCCACGACCTCCTTGAAGGACCCCTAGGATGACAACACAGTGTGCTGATCCTTACTGATGCCAACGTGGGGCTCTCCTAATGTCTGGGTAGAATAAACGTGTTGGCTCTTGAAAGAAAGAACCAGGCAGATGGCTACCAGCCCCAATTATCTTCAAGTCATTTCTCAAGTGTGTAAACTATTGGTACTATTGTCCACCTCTCTGCTTTTGGGAGGTTATTACCGGCAGATTAGCTGTTTGAAGCATGCCCTCTTGCTTCTGTTGTGCTGGAAAATGAAGCCTGTCCTTGAACGTGGCACTTCCAAAACAAAATGCTGGCGCTCGGGAATATGTTTTCTCACCTCTCGAGTCCTGAATGGGAAAAATTTGGCCGAGCTTTGCTTTTCCTGTTCTCCAAAATCTGCGCATAGCCCCTAGGAATTCATTCTTCAGATGGCTTCCAAAGAGCGTCCGGGGCTGTTGATGGCAGCACTGCTTGTAAGAGCAAAGGAGCAGAAAATTATGTGACTGTTCATCTAGGGGAGACCAACTGCATAAAGTAATTAAATGGAATACTATGTAGCAATAAAAAAAGAATGAGCACCTTCGCGGATATGAAGCAATCTCCAAAATACATGTGAAATAAAAACAAACCAAACGTGCACAGCGCACATCACAGAGATTGCTTGAATATTCATAGAATAACTCTGAAGAGATACATGAGAAACGTGTGAGATAACTTTTCTCCAAGGAAGGAAACTGGGTCACTTGAGACAAGTTATAGAAGGAGATTCAACAACCTTTTCTATCTGATGAACTTGGTACCATGGCAAGTAACGATACTTTTTAAAAAATAAATAAGGTACTTAAAAGTTTAAATAATACCCCCCAAAACAAAATGTATGACTATAATATTAATATATCTTGGTGGAAGATGGGAAAGTCTAAACTGTACTGTGTTCTCCACCCCCCCTCCCCCCGATATTTTTATATAGAAATAATTTGAGATTTGCAAAAGAGCTGAACAGATAGTACAGAGCTTCTGTGTCACCTTTACCCGACTTCCCCATTATTAACGTATTACAGAACCACAGTTTATTTATGAAAATGAAGAAATCTGACATTGATGCGATGCAATACTTGTCACTAAACTAGAGACTGTTCTGATTTCACCAGCTTTTCTACCAACGTCCTGCTTGCATCCCAGGATCCTATCCAGATAGCACGCGGCGCGGGTCTTCGTGGCTCCTCGCCTCCTCCAATCAGTGACAGTCACACGCTGCTGTTTTATAATTGGCTCCACTCTCAGCCAATAGGAAGAGTCGGAGGGAAAGGCGCCGCCTGGGTCTAGATGCGGCTGCGACGTTCCAACACCCCTGAGCTCAATAGCAACCAGAGAGCAACACGTCTTCTGCCAGCGCGCCTGTCTGCGGGATGTTCCAAGCAGGATTTCTGATGACAGCAGCTAAGTTTTATTGAGTGCCTTCTCCTTGCAAAGCACTGTGCTAAGCATTATTGGAACACCCCGGCAGCCCCATGTGGCCGGAGATTACGTTAACCCCATTTTAGGGATGAAAGTACTGAGGATTCCATGGGGCGTCTGGGTGGCTCAGCCAGTTGAGCAACCGGCTCTTGGTTTCAGCCCAGGTCATGATTTCAGGGTCCCGGGATCGAGCTCTGCATCGGGCTCTGGGCTCAGTACAGAGTCTGCTGGAGATAATCTTTCTCGCCCTCTCCTTCTTCTCCTCCCCTGCTCTCTCTCTCTCTAAAATGAGTAATAATACCTTTAAAAAAAAAAAAAGTACTGAGGATTCCAGAAGCTAAGTGGCTTACCCAAAGTCACAGCCACTTAGTGGCAAAGCTGAGTTTAATGTGAAGAAGGCGGGATCCAGATTCTTTTTTACTTTAACTTCTGTGTGCTACTGCTTCCTTCAGCCCCCTCGCCCTCCCTCCGCCCAATCCTGTCAGATGTGTGAAAACCAAGTCCAGGAGAGAGGAACATGTTACATCCAACTCACATTTTATGAGAACTTGTGTTGAAACAAGGGCTTTTGGCTCCTGCTTCGCTGCCTACTCACAAGAGTATAATTTGTAAATAAGGCAACTTTATCTCCCTCAGGCTCAGTTTCCCCCTTAAGTGGGAATAACATCACCCAACTCTAGCTTTGACACTCACTTGAGGTCATGGAATCGAGCAGGGGCTCCATCTACAAAAGGTTCTGTTTTGTTTGTTTGCTTTCTGTTTATTGGATATAAACCTCTGTTTCCCTGTGGTTAGAAGTGAAGAAGGAAGCCTAGGGAGAAAGTCCGAGAGGAGCGTGATGCAGGGAAAGATCCATCAGGTCTAGCAAAGCGGCAGGACCAGTTTCTTTTTATTTTCCAATCAGTTACAGGCACTGAATACTAGAAAAAGGAAACAAAAAAGCAGAGACATACAAAGTACCAGTCCAACATTTTCTTGGATTCCATAGACATAAAGCTAATCTATCAAATTCAGCAGACCCGCCCCATCTACGGACCACACAGAAGGCAGGTCTGGTTCTAAGGAAAAGCTGGAGCTCTGTGCATGGGCCGTTTTGCACACTGCTCTGTCCCGTAAAGGGGCTCCTGTGAGCATTGCGAAGAGCCCACAGTGCAGACAGCGCCGGAAAGAAGTGAAGACTGCAGGAAGTACAAAGAGGAAGGTGATGTTCAGCTCCAGGTAATTTTTTGCTGTGCAGAAAACCCAGCTCGGCATTGTCAGCCCTGCGGATCTCTTCAGAGGAGCTAGATATTTTCATATGAAAAATCTCCCCATTTTTAAATGCCGTTCGATAGCCGTTAAGAGGAAGAATTAACTGTGCCAGCCAACGTGTGAACAGCTTCATAATTTGTAGGACCCTATGTAGATGGAGAAGGCAGGACCCCTGGTTTGAAATTATTAAGAATTTTAAGATATTGACAGCAGAGCGAGCATTCAACTAAGTGTGGGGCCTGCCCAGTGCATGCACCCACGAAGCTGACTTTGCTGATGAAGGTCCAACAAAATTGTTTTGCTCCTTGAGAGTTTCCTGCAAAACTTCCATGCATAGGCCCTCCCCTGTCTAGCAAGGGCTCCAAGATTAGAGGAGATGAAGCTCTGGATGGATGAATGAGGGGCAGTAGACGTGGGTAGGGCATCTTGGGAGCTCGAAGCAAATACAGCAATCGATACATTATGAGACAGGAAACAAATAGGTTCTTAATCTTGAGGGGTGCCCCCAAAAGGGAAAAGATGTGCTATCAGTATTGAGGGCTTATGTGGCAGACGCTGTTCTGAGCATTTTATATATATGCACTCATCTAACCTCTACAAGACCCTGAGAGGCAGGGACCGTCAGTTTGCACATTTTAGAGACGAGGAAACTGAACCACAGTGAGATTAAGCAGCAGGTCCAAAGTCACACAGCTGCGAAATGATGGAGAGCCTGTACCCGTAACCACCAGCCTGCCTTGAGATGAACAGCTAGGCTTCTGGAGAGTTCCATGGCATCCTCAAGCTGGTGGGGGGAAGTTTGGCCAAGGAAGTTTTTGCCAGACCCAGAGGGGATGAGGGGAATGGGGAGGACGGAACCAACAGGAAGTGTATTTGATGGAGGGGGGGGAGGTCTGGAGAGTGAGGGGTGCAGATGGCTCCAAGTGGCCCCTGAGGAAATGGACCTCCACATGCAGCTCAAAGAAGCTCACCTCTACTCTGGAGAGAGAGCCCAGGTCGGAGAGCCGGTGGGGCTTGGGAGGGGGTGGGGGAGGAGGGAAGGGAAAGTCAAGTGAGCCAGGGTGACCTTGGCGACATGGGACAAGGGAAGGAGAGGAGGAGAAAGAAGCAGAGGTAGACGTGTTTGAGCAAACTAGAAGGTCCAAGGCATGTTCAAGAGCCCAAGGGTTTGCTGCGTAAACCTCCTGCCCCCAGCTCTCCCGCAAAGTTTCCTGCAGAGCCCACATTTTCTGCCAGCCCCGATTTCAGTCAACAGCAGCTGGAAGAGGCAGGGACTCTAATCCAAGCCGGGCAGCTGATGGAGCTGATTGGAGCATTCCAAAATGCATCACTGACCCCGGGCTTTCCAAAGCTTGGTCACTCACACACAGCACCCGGCCTGGGCAGCCGGCACAACCTGCGGGGATATGGTTCGAAAGGGACTATGGGTGGTGCTGCCGCTCTCGAGTCCTTGCTCACCCACACGCCTGAGCCGCCTGGGGGGACTCCTCTATTGTCCTTCACATCACCATTTGGGGAAGGCATGGGAGCTGAGGGCATCACCCCCTATCATGTTCACCTACAGCAGGATCAGGTGCAGAGAGGGTGCTCAGGAAATGTTTGTTGAGTGAATAAATGAAATCGAGAAATCACAGCTCCATCCCATGGATCCATGTGGGTTAACCCACTAGCACCTGGGTGGGAGGGGCTGTGGGTACAGAGGGAATCTCAGCTGGGAGAAGGCTCGCTGCAAGAGTCCTGGCCTGGGATCTGGTCCCTAAGCTGAAATGAAAGAGTGGGCTTCCCAGAGTAAAGAAGCATTTACAGATGACGCGGGCCAGACCCACCAGCGGGCACCGTTTCTCAACCTCAGCACTACTGACATTCGAGGCTGGATCGTCCTTTGTTACAGAGCGGCCTTGGGCACTGTGGGGAGGTTAGTACCCTCCCTGGCCTCTACCCACTGGATGCCATTAGCAGCCCTCCCTCGAGCTGGGATGACCAAACTATCTCCAGAACATCTCCACATGCCCCCAAGGGCAAAATCCCTGCGGAGAACCCCTGCTTTGAGATAAACCGCCTTCTATTTCCCACCGCTAAGACCCTGGTTTCCAGGATTTCTGCAGATGGTTCTGGGAGCTCTTGAGACATCCAAGCTGAGCACGTCAGAGCAAAGCTGGGACTCCAGCGATTTCCTGCAAAGACCCTTTCCAGAATGAGTTCCGTGGAATTCCAGCTCATCAGTGTCATGCCCATGCTCATGACATTCTTTTTTGCTGTTGTTTGGTGTCGATCCAATGGCTTGATTCTAGAAAGGAGGACACTTAAGGCCCAGAGGAGTTCAGGAACTTGTTCAAGTTTACACAGCTAGTTGGGAAGCAAGTGGATGGCTTATTTGTAACTTACACAAACTAGTAGGAAACCAAATAATAGTTTTGTGAGTTGGCAAAGGGCATTCATTTTGTCCCCTTTGACCTCAGACAAAGCACGTGGCTGAGTGTAGTACCGGGGGTGGGGGGCACTGCCCCTGTCCAGCCTGCTCCCTGGGGCTTTCTGCGTTGCCAGATGCTGAAGGAGGCAGGGCTGTCCCTCTGCCTTCGCAGCTGGTCTGAATATAAGCAAGTGGGGATCTTTGAGAAACCACAAGAACAGGAAAGAAAAGAGAGAAAGAGGGAGAAGGAAAAGTTCTCCAAACGGACCCATCTGGAAGGAAGCAGCAGTCAGCTGAGCCAGCGGACACTACGAGGCAATGTTTTTGCATAAAAACAATTTGAAACCAGCAGACGAGGTGGGTTTGCTTGGAAACGAGACTGTCGCATGTCATGCGCTATCGGCACTGAAGCCTGACTCACCTGTGTCAGCAGGTGTGAGTCAGAGCTTGCTCCGGACCTTGGGCATCAAGGCCATGTGTCAGACCAAGTCCTGGGAAGGGCAAGGTGGAGAGTCAGTGATTCTCCACCTGAATTGTTCAAAATGTCCAACAACTCCAAAGCTCGGCTCAGGCCTCTGGCTACAGATGTACCCACGCTGCTGTTTGTCCCGACAACTCTGGGGCAGGGCTTTTTTCTACCTGCCTTATAGGTATGTTTCTTCAGCTAGGTTGGGGCCCCATCTGTGGTCCAGGTGGCAGACAGGCAGAAGTTAGGCAGCCAGTTGTCACTTAGTCATTCAACATGCTTTTACTGAGCACCTATTGTATGCCTACTGTACGTTCTAAGAGCTGGAATAGAGCCAAGGCCCATCCCCACTGTCCTGGAATTTACATAGTAGTCCCCGGAGATGGTTAATAAACAGATCGATATCTAAGGTATCAGATCATGAGAAATGCTACGAGAAATAGAAAGGCAAGTGTAGGGCTGGAGAGTGACAGTGGGGTGGGGGTGGGGCTTTTTTAGAAAGGGGGGCGAAGGAAGACCTGTAGGAGGAAGGAGGAGGTTTGAAGTTGTTCCAGAACCTGTACCAACAATATTTGGGGTGAGAGTAGAGCCTACTTTCGAAGGGGGAGGTGGCTGGAACAGGTATGTCCACACCCATGTTCACAGTAGCACTACTCACGACAGCCAAAGGGTGGAGACCACCCAGATGTCCATCAACAGATGAGTGTGGAAACGGTACACACGTCGGAATACTATACGGCCTTAAAAAGGAATAAAATTCAGACGCAGGCTACAATATGGATGGACCTTGAAGACATTATGTGAAGGAAAATAAGCCAGACACAAAAGGACAAACTGTGTATGACCCCACTGATACGAGGTACCCAGTATAGTCAAATTCATAGAGACGGAGAACAGAATGGTGATTGCCAAGGGCTGCAGGGAGGGGCGTCGGGGGTTGAGGAGAGCAAGGAGTTCGTGTTTAATGGGGACAGTTTCCGTCGGGGACCATGACAAAGCTTCAGAGGCGGCTGGTGCTGACGGTTGCACGACAGCGGGAATGTATTTAATGTCACTGAACCATACACTAAATATGGCTAAAATAGGAAGCTTTAAGTGGTGCATATGTTGCCACAATTTTTAAGAGTAGCTGGCAAAAAAGAAAGAATGGAGGAGGACGGGGAGGAGGAAGGCAGGCAGAGACAGGAACAACATCTAGTGAGTGAAGCTTACTTTGGACCAGTCGGCCGTGAAGCCTCTTGCATACGTTATCTCATCTAATCTTTACAACGTCCTTCACATTAAATACGATCGCAGTTGACAGGTGAACACACCGACGCTCAGACCCACCAGGTGCGTTTCTCGGTGGTGAGTGACGAGGCTGTGATTCAACCCCACACTCCTTGCTCTCTGCCCACACTACTGGCCTCCCACCTTCACCCACGCCACAGCGCCCTGTGCTTGCTAAACTCTGCCCCCACCTCCATTCGGCCTGCACCAGCATCATTGCTAAGGAAAGCCGTAATGGCAGTGGGCTTAAAGGGGGCTCGCTTGTGTAGGATGGATTCATGAAAAAGATGAGTCCCATCTTTCCCATCAAGATGACTCTTGAAAGCCCAATGGTTATCTTTGAGTTTGAAAAGTCATTCACGTCCCTCACTCCAGAAACAAATCCAGGTGCTTTTCTGGGTGCTGGCGAGGGTTAAGGAGACAAAGAAGCCAGCTCTTGGACGCAAAGCCTGATCTAACAGAAGAAGAGAGAAATCAGTGGCACCAAATTTGCATGGAAAAGACTATAGAAACGTCACACAGAGATTTGCACAGGATGCAAAGAAGCTCAGAGGATCCCAGAGAAGGGATCTTTTTTTTTTTTTTTTGTCCTAAGAAATTAGAAAGCTTTTCCTCCCTAGAAAATTTAGTCACCCTAGCACCTAAGCTAGGAGAGTTAACCAGAACTTTAGCTTTGCAGTTTCTGACATACTCTCACTTTCCACCCACCTTCCTCCCCACTGGTCAGTTTCCTGGGAAACATCCGCATTTGGAGAACCAAAATACCAATAACATGTCATTAGAATGACATCAACATGACAAGAACATTTTGTTAAAATAACTCTAAGGCCTAAAGTACATGTGACAATTATTTTTAAATGGCATTAGCTCCACAAAAGGGAGGCACTAATGAGAAGCTTTTTTTTTTAATACAAAAAAATATTTGATTTCTCAGAATGCTTATCCTCTGGATCAGAACAGTGGTTGAGGTTTAATATTAACTTTGGAACAATTCGAGTAAATTCTGTTACTCGGAAAGGATTAGCAGAGCCCCTGGGATTTTGGATGGAGACGGAATACGGGTGTAGCAAAACCTCAGTGTTAACTTTGTCCAGGAAAGAAGAAAGGGATGTTGCTACTTCTGGAGACTTAGGTCCTTCCGTCTTGAGTCCAAGGAGAGTTGGAGGGCATGGCGGTGTGGTTCTCCGAGCCTCTTGTACTGGCTCTGATCTCTCCCTGTCTTCCCGACTCTGCTTCTGGGAGCATCAAGTGGAAGTCTGACATGGGCATGGTGGGTGCGTTTGCACCACGGACACGAGGCAAGCGGGGCTCCCTCACCCCCGCCCCCGGAGCCCTCTACCAGCCTGCCGCTGGTCCGAGAGCTCTGCAATTGTATTAGAAAGTTTCCGCTCTGCCTGGGACGCTGCAGTAGACTTGTTTCTGCTCACAGGAACGGCACCTTTGTGGTTAGAAATGATGTTACTGTAAATTATGATACAAGGTGGAGCCCTTCTCCCTTGTTTAAAAATACGCTGATGGGGTGTTCGTGGCCCCACACGTGGGTTATCAGAGCTTGCTTAGGAAGGGGAATTCGTAAAAGAGGCAATTTCTAGTTCTGGCAAGAAACCCTATCTGGGCTCCCAGTAAGGGATTAAATCTCACGCGAGCACATTCTTGCCGCAGACTCATTGAACGAGTAGGAAAGTCTGGCCATAACTGAAAGGTTTAGAGAAAAATAACAAATTGCTTCTCAGAACTCGTCTAGGGGAGCTTTCGGTCTAAGAACATACATACAGCAAAGTGCTCCCAGAGTAGAGGCAGGGTGGGGTTTTTGGTTTTTGTTTTTTTCTTCTTCGGGGAGTTGTGTTGACCACATGCTCTGGTCCCATAGATTGAGGGCCACTTTCGCCCGATCTGCATATAGAATATCTAAGATTCCTGAAATATTTGGACTTTCCTGAAGAATTCTATCCTCAATGGATTATACCTTGGTGACTGAGTTTCCATCTTAAAAAAGTCACCCAGGCAGCAAAATCAAATGTTGCAGATTTAATGGGGCGCCTGGGTGGCTCAGTCGTTAAGCGTCTGCCTTCGGCTCAGGGCGTGATCCCTGAGTCCTGGGATCGAGCCCCACATCGGGCTCCTCCACTGGGAGCCTGCTTCTTCCTCTCCCACTCCCCCTGCTTGTGTTCCCTCTCTCGCTGGCTCTCTGTCTCTGTCAAATAAATAAATAAAATCTTTTTTTAAAAAATGTTGCAGATTTAAGATAATTAGTGCCTTGCCTACTTAGAAAGCCAGGTCTCATGAGGAAAATTGACTTACTCATTGTGATCTGGCTGGGAAATTTGAAAATTCAAGGGAACACACCTTTGAGAAAAAGAAACGTATTAATACAGTTTGCCTCATATTGGTGTAGCGTGTAACTGTGTGCAGTCACTCATGTGAAACCAAGGTGTGCTCAGAAAAGGAGGCTTATTTTGGCTTGAGGATCAAGCATGGTTTTCAAATATAGTTTCAAGTTCTGGAGAAGTTTTATTTTATCAGGACTTCTGAAGAAAAGGCTTGTCTGAAAAGAAAACCCCGAGCTATATTTTTCGAAGTCTCTCTGAATGTGAACTAGCAGAATTCCAGATGGAATGCTTGATAGGAAGGGGGAAAACATCATCAGTGCAAAACACCTCTTCTGAGCGGGCCTCTAAAGTTTAAGTGTGGATTTTTCTTCTTCTTCTTTTTTTTTTTAAGATTTTATGTATTTATTCGACAGAGGTCGAGACAGCCAGTGAGAGAGGGAACACAAGCAGGGGAGCGGGAGAGGAAGAAGCAGGCTCATAGCGGAGGAGCCTGGTGTGGGGCCCGATCCCATAACGCTGGGATCACGCCCTGAGCCGAAGGCAGACGCTTAACCGCTGTGCCACCCAGGCGCTCCATGGATTTTTCTTCTTTGTCTACTTCTTCTCCTCCTTTTGGGAAACATTCTGTTCAAAAATTTAATCGGGGGTTCCTCAAAAAGTTAAACATAGAATTACCATATGACCAGCAATTCTATTCCTAGCTGGAACCCAAAAGAATTGAAAACGAGCACTCAAACAGAAACTCATACACCCTTGTGCATTATAGCGCTCTTCACAGTATCAGAAGGTAAAGGGGCGCCTGGGAAACGCAGTTGGGTAAGCTTCCAACTCTTGATTTCAGCTCAGATCTTGATCTCAGGGTCATGAGTTCAAGCCCTGCATTGGGCTCCGAGCTGGGCATGGAGCTTATTTTTAAAAAGAAGAAGAAGAAGGAAGAAGAAGGTAAAAACAACCCAAATGTCCATCCACAGAGGAATGTACAAACAAAATGTGGTGTGTGCATCCAGTGGCATACTAGTCAGCCTTAAAAAGGAATGAGGTTCTCACATGTGCTGCAACATGGATGAACGTTAAGCTAAGTAAAAGAAACCAGACACTCAAGGTATGTTTCCTTTTACAGGAAATATATAGAATAGTCAAATTCATAGAAACAGAAAGTAGCTGCAGGAATGGGGATTATTGCTTAATGGGGATAGTTTTTGTTTGGGGTAATGAAAAATTCTGGGGGCGCCTGGGTGGCACAGCGGTTGAGCGTCTGCCTTCGGCTCAGGGCGTGATCCCAGGGTCCTGGGATCGAGCCCCACATCGGGCTCCCTGCTCAGCGGGGAGCCTGCTTCTCCCTCTCCCTTGGTGCCCCGCACCCTTGTGCTCTCTAGCTCACGTACTCCTCTCTCTCTCTCTCAAAATAAATAAATAAAATCTTTTTAAAAAATGGTTTAAGTGGCTAACTTCATGTTATGTATCTTACCATAATAAAAAACATTTTTCAAAAAGACACTATAAAAAATCGAATATGCTATAATTCTATGTAAAAGTACAGGTGATACCTGTAAGACTGACATATTTCATGTTGCTTCTACTCACCTTTGGTTCTGTGAATCTCGAATTTCAACTAAAATCTGACATATAATAATAATAATAATAATAATAATAATAATAATAATAATAATAATAATAATAATAATAATAATAATAATAATAATAATAATAATAATAATAATAATAATAATAATAATAATAATAATAATAATAATAATAATAATAATAATAATAATAATAATAATAATAATAATAATAATAAAGAAAAGAAAGCAAGCCCAAGGAATTTGACTCCTACAACTTGGATTGAATGTGTTGAATCACAGCTGCTCGGCAAGCCACGGCACCAATGATCTCCCAGGAAAGCAGGTGCCACTGGGTGTGCCCGGGAGACCTGTGGACGAGGCGGCAGGTGCGCAGCGGTGCAAGCAGATAGGGGTCATGGTCAAGAGCCTGGGCTCTGGGCCAGACTGCCTGACTTTGTGACCTCAGACAAGTGTCTTAACCTCTCTAGGCCTCACTTTCCTTCTCTATCAAAGGGAGATAAGGAATAGCCCCCAGCTCCCAGAGCTACCTGGAGGATCCAATGAGTCAGTCGAGGAACACTGCCTGGCACACAGTCAAGAGCAGCTTTTTGGTAAAATATCCTGTTCCTAGCTTCGCTTTTAGCTCAGAGTGAGTTTGTGGGGACGTACATAAAACAGTACTGTTAATATAGTAGGGTATTTATAATAGGATAGATTATATATAATAATATGTGGAAAATTAGTCCAGAAAAGGAATCAGCTATTGGAACACGCACCAACTTGGGTCAATCTCAAGAACATTCTCTTGAGTAAAAAAAAAAAAAAAAAAAAAAAAAAAAAAAAAAGCCAACCTCACAAGGTCATGTATATGACCATGTATATGACGTCCATGTATATGACCTTCTCAAAATGACAAGATAATAAAGACAAGGAAGAGGTCAGTGGCTGCTGGGGGCTAGCGTGGTGACAAGTGGGTGTAACTGAAATCGTGAGGGTAGGAAAGCCTGAGATCTTCGTGGTGGTGGAACAGTGCCCAGCCTCGACCGTGGTGGCGCTTACACGCGTGACAGACTAGGCACGGAACTCCACACGCACATACGGTGCCACTGTCAATTGCCTGGTTACGATATCGTCCTCTAGTTAAGGAAGATGTCACCAAGGGGAAACTGGAGGAAGGCTCTGTGGGAGCTCACTCCGCTATCTTTGCAACTTTCCGTGATACTATAACTACTTCAAAATAAAGAGTTTATAAAAATCAATAATATGTATGTGATAAGAACAATTCAACAGATACTGAGGTCCCTTAAAAGGAGGACAGATGACTTAGAGTTGTTTTTTTTTTAAGATTTTCTTTAAAAAAAAAGAAAGAAAGAAAAGATTTTCTCTTTTAAGTAATCTCTACACCCAATGTGGGGCTTGAACTCACGACCCCAAGATCAAGAGTCACATGCTGTGTGAACTGAGCTAGCCAGGCGCCCCCAGGGTTGTATTTATCTATCTTGAAAATGGCAGAGGGAGAGGGAGAAGCAGGCTCCCCGCCAAGCAGGGAGCCCAACGCGGTGCTCGATCCCAGGAGCCCAGGATCGTGACCTGACCCAAAGGCAGGCACTTAACTGACTGAGCCATCCAGGCACCAGCACCCCCCACACAAGGATTGCTTTTAAATGATTACATTTTCAGACTTTGAGATTTCTAAGAGCCAAGCCATAAAGAGGAGAAATCTAGAAGGAAACAGAACAAATTCGGGGATGGGGGAAAGGGTGGGAGGGAAGAGAAAGACTTTATTTTTCGGATGCTAAGTTCTGAAAAACACTTCATAGGAGATTTTTTAAATTGGGGTCATAAAGGGAACATATTCTGAAAAGCCGTTTCTACATGTGCAGAAATGCTTCCTCTGCCCATTTCTCATGCTGATTCTCAATCACAGTTGAAAAACAGGGAAGTAAAATTTATCACATGGCTACTGGGGGGTTGCATGTACTATATCCTTTAATTATCCCCATTTTATACATGAGAAAACTGAGGCATGGGGTGCTCGCTTTATCGCACTGGGACAAATGGGAAGTCAGGTGCCTGTTCAAATCTAAAGCCCAGTTTCTTGCTATGACCTCCTTCTCACCCACATCTCTGACCACAGTGGCGGCTACCATAGTCTTCATCATGGGCCTGGAATTCTGTAAGTTAAGAAGCTTGGTCCTCCAGACTTAAGTGTGTTTAAAACCCACTGGGGAAATGCAGAGTCTTGGGCCACATCACAGGAAACCCTCCATTAGCCAGTGGCGGGGGCTTGGGGGGGAGGGGGGAGGCATGCTCGTTTGCAGTAGGTGCTTTGGGTATGCAGATGTTCATGCTTAGTCTGCCCTTGAAGACCACTGGCTCAAACTCTCGGGACTCTACCATCAGAATGTTCTGGAATTCCCAGGCACTGGGGGCAATCTGCTGAAGTGACCAACCATCCCAGCTTGCTCAGGACTGAGGGGTTTTCCAGGACGTGGAAATTTTAGTGCTAAAACTGGGAAAGCCCTGAACCGGTCGGAACCAGATGGTCACCCCCCGAGTCCAGGGTTACTGCTTTATGTGCGCAGAGGTCAGTGTCTGGTCCTTCAGGTCATTGTCTGGTACTTCCCCAGGTGAGGCTGGCTGCACAGAGTGAATGTCCCACTCCAGGACCCCCACCTCAGCACTCATGTCACGTAGCAGGGCTGGCAGAAGGGGCCACCTAGGGCCAAATAGTGGGCACTTTCTGTCAGACGAAGAAGAATGGTCAGCCTCTGAGAGCCCTTATAGGTCAAACCCTCTGTAGTTAAAAAATCAGGCTCTGGGGGCGCATGGCTGGCTCAGTCAGTGAAGCATGCAGGCTCTCGATCTTGGGATTGTGAGTTCAAGCCCCATGTTGGGGATAGAGGTTATTTAAAAAATAGAAATCTTAAGGAAAGGAGAGAAGGGAAGGGAATGGAATCAGGCTCTGGAATTTAAAGAAATCCAGATCCAAGTGTCAATTCTTCTGCCCCTTGCTAACTGTCAGATTTGGACATGTTATTTAAACTTTTTTCTTTTAATTTACTTACTTTAGAGAGAGAGAGAGCACACGTGAGCAGGAGGAGAGGCAGAGGGAGACAAGCGGACTTCCCACTGAGTGGGGAGCTCTAGGGGTGGCTAGATCTCAGGACCCTGAGATCATGACCCGAGCAGAAATCAAGAGCCCGATGCTTAACCAACTGAGCCACCCAGGCGCCCCATATTTAACCTTTTTTTGAGCTTCAACTTCTCATCTGTGAAATGATCAAATCCCACCCTCTCTGCTCCCACCCACCCCGCTATTTTTTGTTTCTATTTTATCAATTTTTTCATTTGACTTTATCCATTCCTGTCTTTTTTTTTGAAATTATTTTGTTATTCTTTCCAAGTTTCTTGAGTTAAAATGTTTATTACCAATCTTTTTAAATTTTATTTCCTAGTAAAAGCATCTTAACGCTGGGCCTCTCCCTCCATATACAGCTTTGTCCTCGTCCCACGGGTTTGCGTGCGGAGCGCTCTGTTCCCATTGTTCAGTTCCAGCTGGACTGTCATTTCCATTTTGACTTTTTCTTTAAGTGGAGAATTCATCTGAAATACAGGCAGTCATCGTATCTGCCTCACAGAGGCATTGCGTGGCTCAATCGAGATGGTAAAAGTAAAATTTTTAGTATACTGCCCAACATATAATAAGCCCTCCAAACGTTTTAGTGCGACCCCGCTGTCCCTGGAGAGATGTACCATTGTATCGTGGGTTCGAATCTCCCCAGTCTTCCTACGCCTGGTGTCTTCTCCCTCGTTTCCCGTAAACTTCTCTGCCAGAGTCACTGGTCTGAATCAGAGGCCTGATCAAATCATTTTCTTGCTGAAAAACCTAAGGGGGCTCCCTAGGCCCAAGCATGGGCACGCATGACCTTCAGAAGCCTCGTTCACCACCGCGGAGACAAGCTGCCTGAGAATGGAGGCCTTCCTATCATGTTTGTCCCTGCGTGGCCGAGGCCAGGAAGAGTTCCAGGCACCTGGGGTGCTCGATATATTCTAGCTGGGATGAATCAATGAAAGAATGAATAATCCACTCTTGAGGATACTCCCCCCAGTCCGGAAAGCTCTTCCTGCACACCTTGAGTACCCCTCCCCCTTTTGCTCCCACATACTTTGCATTTCTTTTTTAATTTTTTAAAAGATTTTATTTGGGGCGCCTGGGTGGCTCAGTGGGTTAAGCGTCTGCCTTCAGCTCAGGTCATGATCCCGGGGTCCTGGGCTAGAGCCCCAAATCGGGCCCTCTGCTTAGCGGGGAGCCTGCTTCTCCCTCTCCCTCTGCCGCTCCCCCTGCTTGTGCTCTCTCTGTGTCAAGTAAATAAAATCTTTAAAAAATCAAAATAAAAAAATAAAGATTTTTTTATTTATTTGAGAGAAAGTGAGAGAGCACGAGATGGGGGAGGGTCAGAGGGAGAAGCAGACTCCCCACTGGGTCGGGAGGGACTCCAGGCTCATGACCGCAGCCTAAGGCAGACCCTTAACCAACTGAGCCACCCGGTTTCCCCTGCATTTCTTTTTAAAACTTGTTTTCAGGGGCATGGGGCTGGCACAGCCAGTTAAGGGTGGGCCTCTTGGTGTCCGCTCAGGTCTTGATCTCAGGGTGGTGAGTTCAAGCCCCCCGTTAGGCTCCACGGTGGGTGTGGAGCCTACTTAAAAATTAATAAATAAAAGGGGCGCCTGGGTGGCTCAGTCGTTAAGCGTCTGCCTTCGGCTCAGGGCATGATCCCGGCGTTCTGGGATCGAGCCCCACATCAGGCTCCTCCGCTGGGAGCCTGCTGCTTCCTCTCCCACTCCCCCTGCTTGTGTTCCCTCTCTCACTGGCTGTCTCTCTCTCTGTCAAATAAATAAATAAAATCTTTAAAAATAAATAAATAAATAAATGAGTAAATAAAAACTGTTTTCATTTAAAAAGGGCAGAAACCCATTCTAGCTAGCTTAGGTTAAAGGGACATTTATCACAGAAAACAGGCGAGGAGTCCAGAATGAAGGGCGTGGGGGCAGCCTGACGTGACATCCAGGGAGACCCCACCTCTCCACTTTGTCTCTCTGCATGCTTTCGTTCTTCTCTTTCTAGACTGGCTACGGTCAGCAGAAAACATAGGTGTCAAGGGTCCCTAGCTGACATATTTCAGTGCCACTGTGGAGACCACACTCCTTGCGGTGCTAACTCCAAATTCTCAGGGGAGAGTCGGACTTGCCCTGCCTGAATCCAGTCTTGCCGCTGTTTTCGTGGACACTAGCTGGACGAGCATGGTCCTGCAGTCCAAGCGCGTGCCTGGGACCCACTCCATGGAAGGAGGTGGGGAGAAGGCAGTTCAAGAGTCACTGTGAGCTGGTGGCATTCCAAAATGCGTCACTGACCTTGGGCTTTCCAAACTGCCGTCATTCACATGTTACCTTCCTAACAGGCGAGGAAGTACTGACTGCCTGTGTACTGAGTACCTATTGCAGCCTTGCCACTTCCTAGCTGTGTGACCCCGAGGAATTTCTTCAGTATCAAATGAAGTTGATTGGTGTAAAAAAAAATCTTAGGGGCGCCTGGGTGGCGCAGTCGTTAAGCGTCTGCCTTCGGCTCAGGGCGTGATCCTGGCGTTCCGGGATCGAGTCCCACATCGGGCTCTTCTGCTGGGAGCCTGTTTCTTCCTCTCCCACTCCCCCTGCTTGTGTTCCCTCTCTCGCTGGCTGTCTCTCTGTCACATAAATAAATTTAAAAATCTTTAAAAAAAAATCTTAAAACTGTGATTGTCATACAGTAAAGAGATTTTTTTAAAAAAACACTTAGCTGTTATTCTGCTAAGAGCCTTTACTGGCTTTTTTTTTTTTTTTTTAATTTTATTTATTGGAGAGAGAGCAAGCAGCAGAGGAAGAGGGAGAAGCAGGCTCCATGCTAAGCAGGGAACCCAATCCCAGGACCCCAGGATCATGACCTGAGCCAAAGGCAAACACTTAACTGGCTGAGCCACCCAGGCGCCCTGGGCCTTTACTATTTTTAAATTCCCTTATGGACCACCTAAAATTATTACCATTGCTTATTTTTAAAATATTTTTCCACTTTAAATAAATTTTTAAAAGGAAACTCTGCATCACTGCTATCAATGAAAAATCAGTATCATATTCCATAAATAGAAGGTAGCCATATATATATATGTATATATATATATACATGGCAGAATATATATATAAATATATATATATATATATGGCCTATGTACATATAGGCTAAATTCTAGCCATATAGCGTTGCCTGCTGAAGGCTCTGATGAGCCAGGGACCTGCACTCATTTCCAAAGGGAGATTTGCAAGTGTTAGAGAGGTGTTAAAGACATATTAACGTCACACTGAGACTTTCTTCTTTGAGTAATCATAAGGAGGACCAGACAATGAAAAGGGTATTATGTTCTCACTTTGGGACTCTGTGTGATTGATGCCTTGTCCCTGTACCACTAAAGTCCTCTCCCAGACCACAAACAGGGAAACACTTTGTTATATCATCAAATCTCCATTCACATTACCACAATCAGGTTTTTGTCTGGTGGGGATCCCCACTTCCTTTACGGGCCCTCGCCAGCCTTCTGCATCGGCCTAGTGTCTGGCTCTTGGAAGCTGTGTTGCTGGCCGAGCGGACGGGCCCTCCAGAGCTCAGGCACCGTTAGAAAAGAGTGCAGTCCCTTTGGAAAACGGTCTGGCAGTTTCTCAAAAGGATAAACACAGAGTTACCATATGACCCGGCAATTCCATTCCTGGGTGTATACCCAAGATGACTGAGAGCATAAAGTCCGAGGACTCAAAAAGTGGAAATAAGCCTCACATCCATCAGCAGATGAATAAATGGATAAACAAAATAGAATATTTGGCAATAAACAGGGATCGAGTAGGAATACATGCTACAAATGGATGGAACTTGAAAACATTATGCTAAGTGAAAGAAGCCAGTCACAAAGGATCACATGGTGTATAATTTTGTCTGTATGAAATGGGCAGAATAGGCAAACCCAGAGAGACGGAAAGTCACTTAGGGATTCCCTAGGATTAGAGGGAGGTAGGATTGGGGGAAATGGGAAATGAGGGCTAATGAGTCAGAGGTTTCTTTCGGGGATGATGGGAATGTTCTAGAACTAGACAGCAGTCATGGTTGCACAATTCTGTGAATATACGAAAAGTCATTAAACTGTATATGTATTTTAAATAGATGAGTCGTATGGAACGTGAATTACATCTCAATAAAACTATTTTTTAAATAGCGAACTTATGCCTTGGGAGGATTCGCATGACCAATGCTATACCTCACTAGAACGCGTAATTAATCGCTGCCCTGCCAAGCCTATTGACTCATGGGCTAGGTTGGCGGTCACCATGGGGTTCTGTTTGTATGGCAGGATTCTGCCTGTAGCGATGAATTTGAGTATGTTAAAAGCTTTACCTAGGAGCATGGTTACCATGATGCACCCAAAACTAGCCTTGAAGCATTCAGAGTGGCTTCAGCCAATCCATTCAATGAATCCATTAAAAAAAAAAAAAAATGAGACCTACAAAGTGCCAGGTGTTCTAAGAATCTGGAGACATGCTATAAAGGACACTGAAAAGGACACTTACCTCATGGAGGTGGCACCGAACCGAGAGACACAGCCAACAACCAGTGAATACATACATAATATAATTAATAATTAAGATACATAATACATAAGATAATTTCAGAAAATGATCAAAGTTCTCCTATGGTAATCCAGGATCATGGAAGACAGGGCTGGAGGAGAAGGAAAGAGCCTTCAACTGACATTCCATTGGCATCTAGTCTTGAATGAGAAGAAGCCAGCCATGAGAAACTCCAGGGAGAGTGTGTTCCTGCCAAAGGGAACAGCAGTTACAAAGGCCCTGTGGCAGGGCCAGGTTTGACACAGTACAGGTTTAGAAATAAAGCTGGTGTGGTTTGATCATGAACAAGGGATGAAAAGGCAAGAGATGGAAAGAGAGAGGCAGTCAGGGGTCCGGTTCACCTAGGTTCCAAGGCTGTTGTAAGGATTATGTTTCAAGTCCGATGGGAAGCATATGTAGGTTTGAAGACAGAGGGACACGATGTGACTTACCTTCTGAAAAGCACACCCTGACCGCCCCGTGGAGACGGATTGTGGGAGCAAGAGCGAAGCAGAGAGGGGCACGTGAGTGGCTCAGTCATTAAGCGTCTGCTTTCGGTTCAGGGTGTGATCCCAGAGTCCTGGGATCGAGCCCCGCATCGGGCTCCCTGCTCCACTGGGAGACTGCTTCTTCCTCTCCCACTCCCCCTGCTTGTGTTCCCTCTCTCGCTGGCTGTCTCTCTGTCAAATAAATAAATAAAATCTTAAAAAAAAAAAAAAAGAGTGAAGCAGAGAGCTCAGTCGGGAGATGATTGCAGTGGCCGTCCTGTCCTGTGTTGTCTTTCTCGTCTCAAAAACAGGGTGAATGGCCTTTATTTGCTATTAAAGTTTCCCAACAATTCACGAGCCTCATCAGCTTGCACAACAATGTAGAGGGGTCCATTGAAATGCAGGAGGCCTCTATGCCTTAATTTCTCGGTGCATGAATGTAAATTCTTAATCTTGACCAGATTGAATGCTTGTGTGGGTGGATGACAGTGTTCCGCGGGCTGCAGTGTCCTGCGGTGAGATACCTGACGCCATGGCTCGGTGTACGTCGCTCACGTGCTCGCGGACGTCAAAAGCGTTGAATGATTACTAAAGATTTGAAGACTATAAATTAAGGGAGGATATATATATTTCCTATATTACATATATTATATATTATACTCTTCATTTATAAATCCATCCATACATAAATTAAAAGTGAATAAATTTTTATTTCTTATTTTAAATACATTTTAAATAATAAACTAAATTATAAATTACTATAATTTATTTAAAATATTACACACATCTGCCCTTTATGTATAATATTATATATTATATGATTATATATATAACATTATCTATATAATGATATGCTATATTAAATATCGGTATATCATATACTGAATACATACATGTGTGTATGTGTATATATACACATATATGTATATTTTGTGATCCTCTATACATGGAACTGTATCTAGTTTGCAGCTGCTGCAAGTGCGTGTCCCCAAATCAAAATCATTCAGTTCTGTTCAAATGCATCGGGACTAAGAGTTCCATACTTAAGAATCAGCACAACCCTCTTCAAGCAGAACATGGTTTTCTAGCATTCAGCACATCCAGGTCAGTTTCTGTGGCTGCAATAAGTCCCAGAGCGTGTCTAATGGATCCATTAAAAAGGGTTTTTTTCCCTTTGGCTTTAATAATCATACTTTGTTGATCTTGAAAAGCTTTATTATTCTCTTTTTGTGCTGCTTCCTCTAACCATTCACAGACCTGCTCCCGTCGGTATAAATGGACAGATTTGAGGGTATTTCATGTAATATGTATTCATAATCACACTCCGCATATTCAAGACAGAGGCAGCAAAAACACTCGGGGCTGATGTCCTTCTAGAGTCTTTCTTTTCCCACAGGGCCTTCACCCTACAGCCAATCAGCTACTAAAGCCTATTGATTTTTTTTTCTACGATGCGCTGGGGATCTTTCTGCCAGTCCTACTGTCACTGCCTTGGCATCTTCATGACCTCTTACCTAGATAATTGAATATCTTCCCTTCTTCCCACCTCTCCTGTGTTAAAAACATTATGAGTCAGTCTTGACAACTTCTTCCTCCTCACCCTCCCTTGTCCAAACCATCAAGTCCTACCAATTTTGCTGCCCAGAAATATCTCAAGACTGTCCATCCGTCTTCCTTTCCCTGCTGGCCTGCATTCAATCTAGTTTCTTAGACTGGACAAATGCAGGAGCCCCCAAACTGGTCTTCTGCTTCCACCCTGGCCCTTGTCCAATCCACTCTCCCTACTCCACTGCCTGAGTCAACTTCTAAAATTGAAAATCTGAGCATGCTGCTTCTCTGCTAGAACCCTTCTCCTTGGCCTGAGAATAAAGCCCAGTCTCCTTAACTTGACCTATGAGATGCTGTGGGATCTAGCCCCTTCTTCCGGACTGTAGCTTCAAGTATCTTTTCAGCCCTCTGCATCCTTCAGGCTTCCTCCTTTCATGAGACATTTGCGTTTGCTTCGTTCTGCTGCCAGAACTTTTCTTCCCCTGCCAGCAGTGCCAAGTGGATGCGAGGTCCTCTTCAAATCCCAGCTTCACCATCATTTCCCAGCAGAGCCATCACTGGCCCCTCAGACACAACATCAGGGCTTCTCCATGGTGTAGCCTTGTAAGTCCATGCAGCTCTCTCCCACCACACCTGGCACAGCGGCAAGGCCACAGCAATTGGTGTGATATGTAATGGACATCTTTTGCCCCCACTAGGCTGTCAGTTCCCTGAGGACAGTGACTGTATTAGTTACCCATTGCTGAATAACAAGTTATCCCCAAACACAGTAGCTTCAAAAATGGTTATGATTGCGGTCGGTATTGCAGTGAGTCAGAAATCTGGATGTGGCTTAAGTGGACGCATCTAACTCAAGGTGCAAAATGTCGGCTTGGATGCAGCCTTGTGTGAAGGCTCGACTGGGGAAGGACCCATTTCCAGCCCATTTATACGGTTGTTCACAGGACTCATTCCTCATAGGCTATTGAACTGAGGGACACAGTTCTTCTCTGGCTGTTGGCTGGAGACCTTGCTCAGGTGCTGCCAAGTGTGGGCCTCTCCATAGAGCAACTCCCAATATGGCAGCTGGATTCCCTCAGAGCAAGCACGCACATGAGAAGGAGCAACAGAGGGCAAGCAAGATGGAAGTCACAGTCTTTGTGTGACCCAACCTTTGGAATGACATCCCCTCACCTTGTCATATTCTATTTATTTAAACTGAGTCACTGGGTTCAGCCCACACCCAAGGGTGCAAATACCAGGAGTTGGGGGTCACTGGAGTCCTCTTAGAGGCTGCCTACCAAAGACAACAGTCTGTCTTGACTCATCATTATTTTCCCAAATTATTTTACTATGTGGCTGGCACACAGTAAATATGTAAACAGTCAACAGCAAATCCCTAAGTGATTCTCCCTAAAACACCAGTTGAATCATGCTACCTTCAGTGGATTCCTGCTTCCCAAACCTTGTTTCTATTTAAGACCTTTTGTAACCTATTTATAAACTACTTCTTAATTTCAGAAACCGCCTGCCATTAACTAAAGACACTCACACAAGCTCACTTGAATGACTTTCCTCAACACTTTTTTCTTCCTTATCTCATTCTGAATTTCATCTTCCAACTACTTCTTGAAAGTTCATTTCTTTTTTCAATTTCAACAAGGATAAAATTTTAGAAGCCAGAAATCTAGGACTTTAAAAAAAAAATCTTTTATGTAAAAAAATAATAATCATAAAAGAAAATAAAGGCAAACACCAGACGTGGTGTGGAGGGAGAGGAGGCAGAGCACAGAGGATTTGCAGGGCAGTGAAAATAGCCCGCACGATACTATAATGGTGAATGCATATCATTACACGTCTGTGCAAACCCAGAGCATGTACAGCACCAAGAGCGAGCCCCAGTGTAAACTATGGACATTGGATGACAATGGTGTGTCCACGTAGGTTTGTCAGTTGTAACAAATGTAACCAATCTGGTGTGGGATATTGACCGTGGGCAAGACTGCACAGTCCAGAGGTATCCGGGAGATCTCCCAACCTTCCACTCAATTTTGCTGCGAACCTAAAACTGCTCTAAAAAAATAAAGTCTTGGGGCGCCTGGGTGGCGCAGTCGTTAAGCGTCTGCCTTCGGTTCAGGGCGTGATCCCGGGTGTTCCGGGATCAAGTCCCACATCAGGCTTCTCCGCTGGGAGCCTGCTTCTTCCTCTCCCACTCCCCCTGCTTGTGTTCCCTCTCTCGCTGGCTGTCTCTATCTGTCAGATAAATAAATAAAATCTTTAAAAATAAATAAATAAAATAAAAAAATAAAGTCTTTTAAAAAATAAAAATTAAAAGTTAAATTGATTTTCTAATTATTAAATTTGTCAACTTTTAAAAAGAATTGTAATCATCAAGCCGAGCACATGAGCTTAATAAGGCAGCCACCCGTGGGATTGATCTGGCTTTATATCCAGCACCACCACTTAATAGCTGTGTGACCTCAGACAAGGTATTTAACCTCTCTGGGTTTTTCTCATGGATAATACAAGGATGATACTATCATCTCCTTGGGTGGTGGGGAGGATTAAATAAAATAATCCATTTATTAAAGTTCTTAAACAGGGATCGCCTGGCTCACTCAGTCCCCAGAGCATTCGACTCTTGATCTCTGGGTCGTGAGTTGAAACCCCATTTTGGGCATAGAGTTGTTGTTTTTTTTTAATTTTTTTTAAATAATAAAATTTTTAGCACAGGACCTCAATAAATGTTAAGAATGAAGGAATCATTTTATCAACCCGAGTTTTCATTGGCTCAATGTTCACAGTGCCAGTCACAGAACCTAGCACTTGGGTGTTTAAAAACACACTTGGGAATTTATTTCAATTTCCAGTCTGCAAGTTATATTTAATGCAATCAAACTCAATTATAATATATATATATATATACACATTTTTTTAAGTAAGCTCTAGGCCCAACACGAAGCTTAAACACACGACCCCTGATATCAAGAGTCACACGCTCTAATAGCCTGAGCCAGCCAGGCGCCCCTAAGAGATATATTTTTAAATGCAGTGTATTATTATTATTAATGAGTTACTCATGAGAGGAAGCCAGCTCCTGCCCAAAATTATGGAGTACACTCATAACACACAAAAATGAGAAGCTAGTTGCATTTATTTTAAAAGAGAGAAAGAGAGAGGGAGGGAGAGAGGGAGGAAAGAAGGAAGAAGCAAGGGCAGGCCGCAGGGTTTTCCCACGGAAAGGAGAAAAACCTCACCAACCAGTAAAATGAGAAAGGTCAAAAGCACCATTGGCAATATAGCAGGGAATGACAGGTTTCATTTTAATTCTAATAATACAATAATATAGTTTCACAAAACTTCTTTCCTTCTTAATCAAATAGCTATGGGAACAGTCTGCCATTTGGCACAGAGAAAGGTAAGAAGGATTTTATTAGAGAAGACTAATTAGAAAATGAGGTATTTTCGCATTTAACGGCACCAGATTTTTTTTTTTTTTTAGTACAAAAATAGAAAACTTTCGGTTCTCTTTTGAGTTCGCAATCCATTTTGTTTTTAAATCCTCGCAATTCTGCAACGCACAGATACCCGGCAGTGAACTGGCTTGGGTCGAATAGCTTTGAAGGTGAAATCTGAATTTCTGACTTGGGGCCTGCTGGGCCAGCTTCCTCACAGAACTTGCCATGAGTAAGAAGCACTCCCCAAGCACAGCTCGCTGCCCCAATGACAGCGTCCTCACCCACAGGCCACCTGCTTCCAGCTGTGAGAAACCACAGGCCACCCCCTCCTCCCTGCCCCCACCAGGCACACCACAGCCATCTTGAGGAGGGCTGGAGAACTCCCTGCAGACCCAGGCGAGCTCCATCTGGGGGATTCGAGTCACATCCATTACTACTGGGAGCTGGATTCTGACGCGATCAGTAGCAGAACCAAGATCAAAACGCCTCCTGAATGAGCACTAGAACATTCGAGACAACAGCTCTGTGTTTTCAGAAAGAAAATATCTGTACAGCTGGGCCAGGTCCCCAGAGAGTCAACTTTTTTGTGTGTTTAAAATAGATGGGGAATTTATACAAATAGGCAAAATTCTAGACTCATTACTCACTAATGAGGCTCCCTAATCACTCAACGCTGGCCATTTCAAGGACTGAGTGCATTTGCAAAATGCTTCCTTACCTATGAAGTGGCGGTAAAACTAGAACTTATCACACTTGCGTCCCTGTGACAGTGAAATGAACTAGAATCTGCCCAGTAATCATTTATTTTCAAATGTCTGGGCCTCTGGACAGGTCTCTCGTGGGTGCCACAATGTCTAATAAGGGCCAGCTGCATCATTCACAGGGACTGGTGTGAAATGAAAATGTGAGGCCCCTTGTTCAGAAATTATTAAGAATCTCAACAGCAGAGCATCGGATGTGGGGCCCTTCCAAGGACCTGCCCAGGACGCACGCCCGTGACGCCAGCCCTGTGTCTAATCCCTCCATACACTAGAGAGAGAATGCAGAGTGGCAATGTTCACTCGGATAGTAAAAGACACTAAACCACACCTCAGCTAAGTCTCATGCATGAATCACAGCACTCTGGGAGCCCACAGGGGCAAAACTTGGGCATTATTTTACAAGATCCGGGGTCCTGCACTTGGAAGGCTAGGAGACTCGTAAGTAAATTTGGGGGATAGCCGTGAAAGCCCTGAAATTGTGCCCCGAATGGCGTATGTGTGCATGTGTGTCTTTCCCTGGGGAAACAGTCCATAGGGAAAATCCCTGACCACAAGAACAGGGAGCTGGGACTCCGCCGGGGTTTACATCCCTGAGAGCTTTGCGCTCGCCAGCGCTCAGCACGGTGTCCGGCATCTAATAATCAGTCAGTGCCAGCTAGAACACGTAAGCAGAGGCATGGGTGGTGGGTAGGGGAACGTGTAGCTTGATTACAAAGGTTGCTCTGTTCAAATCCCACCTCGACTGTCACTAGAGGTATGACCTTGCACAAGTCATTTGCCTTGCTAAGCCTTGCACACCGAGCTGCTGTGGCAAATAAATTGAGATCTTCGCAGACTGTCGCTGTGCATGGCAGCCGGTACGGCGTGAGTCTCAGTCCACGCCAGGGTTCGTTTTCTCTTTCCCAGGCCTTCACATATTGCTTCTGCTTCATTGGTTATAACTTCAAGGCAATCTAGAAAAGAAGCATAAAGGGACGCCTGGGTGGCTCAGTCAGCGAAGTGTCTACCTTTGGCTCAGGTCATGATCCCAGGGTCTTGGGATGGAGCCCCCAGTTGCTCAGGGGGGAGCCTGCTTCTCCCTCTTCCTGCCACTCCCCCTGCCTGTGCTCTCTCTCTCTCTCTCTCTTTCTCTGCCAAATAAATAAATAAAATCGAAAAAGAAAACTTCACAGCTCTTAAACTGTATGGTATGGCCTTTATCCCATCGGTTTATAAAGAAATAGCAACTTTTAAAAAATTAACTTCTTTCCTGAATTCTCCTCGAAGGGTAGAAATGAACTACTGACCGTGACTACCTAGTAGGAAACTATAGATGGCCACTTTCTACTCTATACCTTCCGCGGTGTATGCTTTTTATTTTAAAGCAAGCAAATACTGTTGTGGCCAGAAAGCAAAGTAAAGATACACATTTTATAGGTCTTGGATCTCCAAGCGTGGATCCCAGACCGGCACTACCAGCATCACCCCAGAACTTGAGAGAGATGCAAAATCTCAGTCCCACCCCAGACTTACTGATTCTGAAACTCTGGGGGTGGGGACCAGCGACCTGCACTTTAATGAGCCCTCCAGGGGATTCTGATACATAACTGCAGTTTGAAAAACTCTGTTCCTTGTCCTGCTAAAGAATCCTCAGCACCCCCTAAAATGTGTTCCTAGTGATGCCGAAAATTCTACCACTGATACCCTCTGCGGGTTTTTTTTTTTTTTTAAGTTTTTTTTTTTTTTAATCCCAGTTAGTTAACATACAGTGTTATATTAGTTTCAGGTGTACAATATAATGATTCAACACTTCCCTACCTCAACCTGTGCTCCCGACAAGTGCCCTCCTTCGTCCCCAGCACCTGTTTCCCCCATCCCCCCACCCACCTCCCCTCTGATGACCATCAGTGTGCTTTCAATAGTTAAAGGTCTGTTTCTTGGTTTGCCTCTCTTCCCCCCGCCCTTTGCTCATTTGTTTTGTTTCCTAAATTCCACAGATGAGTGAAATCATATGGTACTTGTCTTTCGCGGACTGACTTATTTCACTTCACATGATTCTCTCTAGCTCCATCCATGTCGTTGCAAGTGGCAAGATTGCATTCTTTCTGATGGTTGAATCATACAGTTTCATCTGAGTTAACATCAATCACCTTCAATGCAAGTGTTATAGAGAGAAGTTCATTCAAGAGTCTGAAACTCAAACGCCAAAAGAATTGAGAAAGATCCTGAGGGATACTGGATCCTAGCAAAGATCATGCCGACCAAAAAGTCAAGTCTTCGTTACTCCTCGATCATTGCCAGGTGGGGGAATGTGAACCCAAAGTTGCCTGCTTTTCCTAGTTTTCCAGCGAATGTCTGAATGTGTATGTGAACCCGCCTCGTTCCAAAAACGTTTAAAAACTCATCGAAGCAAACACAGGTCTGCAAATGCAATAAGGCCTCCTGAGTCACCATTTGCAGCCTTGAATTCTACCGGGAATGTTGACATCCTGCCTTCTCCACCCAATGCATTCTCCAAAACTATTAAATAACCCATAAGAAGAGAAATAGTGGCGGTCCTTTCTCGAGCGTGTTGTGCATTCATTTTCTTATTTAATTCTTCTGTCATCTTCCCGGCAGATGCCATTATCACCCCATTTTACAGATCAGAAAACTAAGGCTTCCCAACCCTAACTAGCTGGCTCAAGGTCTCTGGGCTTGTAAACGATGGTCATTGGGACTCTTTTCGTAGGGCGGGTGGATCTAAAGGTCACGCTCTGAACAGCGACACTGCTGATAATATCATTAGTTAGTTCTCCTGACACTTTTGACCTTTTCAGTCTTTTGCAATCAGCCCTATGCCTGCTGAACAGCCCCTCGGAGGCCTTATCTGTCGCTCTCAGAGCCTGCCTTTCCATATCATCTGATACTCCAATTGCTTCAAGTATAGTTGACGGCTCCCACAGAGATGTGCACGGTGCAGAAAGGGACATGGTGATACTCCTGTCCTCAAACGACACCAAAGTGCATTAGCAAGTAGATAAGTAGATGTTCAGGAAACGTGTCCGCTGCTTCCGACCAACAGCCAAAAACCTTGACACTTCTGGGCTGAGGGCTGTGGAGACCTGTCCCTGCCCTACTTTATGCTGGTGGTCGTAGACCCTTCCTGGTTTTCTTCTCTGAACAGCTAACCCCTTTCTAGTCAAAAGAAAGAAGACAAAAGGTAACAGCTAAAATTATATTTGTAATGCTCGTTTCCCCCTTCTCGGTGCCCCCAGAATCTAGATTGTGAAAAATTAGCTGAAGCTATGAGACTTACAGAAGAACCTGGAGGACTCACGCCTCAAGAAGCATGACGGCGGAAGGTTCCGGAAGCTGGGCTCCACGACACCCACACGGGCTGCTGTTACTGCATTACTATTAAGTGTCTATTCGTGGACATCTTCCTCCCCCCCCAACTTTTTTTTGTCAGTAAGCTCTGCACCCATGGTGGGTCTTGAACTCACGACCCCAAGATCAAGAGTCACAGGCTTGAACGACTGAGCCAGCCAGGAGCTTCCTCCCCCTTCTTCTTACATGCAAACCAATAGTTGCTCACTATTACCAATAGAGCTTTATTCCTCCAAGCCCAAGTTAATTATGCTTTTCATAAAATCTTTTCCCACCAGGAAAGAACATAACCTCCATGTAATTACAAAGGTGTTTATCTTGGTGAGAATTAAGTCCAACTTCCAAACACTGTATTTTCTAAAGCATACGAACATTTTCCAGGTACATGGATTTACACACAAGCCATGCTATTTTAAGTTATTACCAAACACACAAAAGCCAACTCATCAAAATGGAAGCTCTAGAAATAATGTTAAGCATAATCGTGACCATCTACCAGACAACTTCTGGTACCTGCCTTGAGCCAGGGGCCAGATGAATGCTCTGTGCACATTTCTCCTTGAATCCTTGCAGCCACCTCAGCTAACCCTTGAATAACATAGGTTTGAACTGTGTGGGTCCACTTATACACGGATTTTTATATATATATATTATATATATATATAATATATATATATACACGGATTTATATATATTATATATAATATAATATATACAGTCTAATAAATGTATTTTCTCTTCCTTACGATTTTCTTTTTTCTTTTTTTTTTTTTTAAAGATTTTATTTATTTATTTGACAGAGAGAGAGACAGCCAGCGAGAGAGGGAACACAAGCAGGGGGAGTGGGAGAGGAAGAATCAGGCTCATAGCAGAGGAGCCTGACATGGGGCTCGATCCCACAACGCCGGGATCACGCCCTGAGCCGAAGGCAGACGCTTAACCACTGTGCCACCCAGGTGCCCCGTCTTCCTTACGATTTTCTTAATAACGTTTTTTCTCTAGCTTACTTTACTGTAAAAATATAGTAAATAATCCATATAGCATACAAAACATGTGTTACCAGTTAGGCTTCTGGTCAACAGGAGCCTGTTAGTGGTTAAGTTGTACGGAAGTCAAAGGTTATGCACGGGGAGCCTAGTTGGCTCAGTCCGGAGAGCACATGACCCTTGATCTCAGGGTTGTGAGTTCGAGCCCCACATTGAACAGTGTAGAGCTTACTTAAGGGGGAAAAAAAAAGGTATTCATGGACTTTTGGCTGTGGGGGGCATCAGCACCCACACACTGTTGTTCACGGGTCAACTGTAGATGGGATGAGTTACTATGAAACCAGTCTTATGGCTGAGGGAATGGAGGGGCGAAGCAAGTGCTTAATTAATTTGCCCAGGGTCTTAACCAGGAGAGCAGGTCAGCCCACCAACTGAAGAGTTCACTTTCTCTTCCAAAATCATTATCTTGTGTGAAACCACAGGAGCTCCAGAGTCGGGGACAATTCCTGGATATGTGGTGACAAGCAAAAGTTAGCTCTCTGCCCACATTCCCAAAACTTTTTTGTCCCTTCTTTAGTGTATTTTTGTTTGTTTGTTTAAGAATAACATTCTCTTACATAATCACGGGATAATCGTCCAAATCCTGAAATCAGCATCGATACAGTACCCTTATTGAATTTGAAAGTCTTACTCAAATGTTGCCTATTGTCCAGTTAATGTCCCTTATAGGAAACATTTTTTTTAAGATTATATTTATTTATCTGACAGAGAGAGAGAGCACAAGCAGGGGGAGCAGCAGAGGGAGAGGGAGAAACAAAGGGAGAGGGAGCAGCAGGCTCCCCGGTGAGCAGGGAGGGGGGGGGGCTCAATCCCAGGACTCAGGGATCATGACCTGAGCTGAAGGCAGATGCTTAACTGACTGAGCCATCCAGACGTCCCTAGGAAACATTTTAAAATCTGATCCAGGACCCTATTCGTGGTTTACACCTGATTTTTTTTTTTTAAGCATAATCTATTCTCTGTTTTTGACACATGAAACAAGAAAGCGGTCCTTGGCCTGTGTGGTGATTCTCATGCCTTTTCTTTCCTCCCTCAAGAGGAGCTGTTTTTGTCTATTCACCTCATCCAGTCGCCCAGACCCTGAGTGATAGGTGATCTATGCAGAAAAATTCCCCACATATTCCCTAAATAATCTCTTCCGTTTTTTAGCACTTTGGAGTCAGCTTGGCGATAGTTATTTCTTTTTATGATTAAGTCCTTTATGATTATGATTAAATCGATCCTCCATCTCTTTTTCTTATTCCGCATTATCACCTGCTAAATAGATTCCAGGGCGTTATTTGTTTTCGTTTCTGGTGCCACGAGCTTCATCTATCACTTGGCTCCCACCTCAGGAATTTCCCAAATAAATCACAAAATGGAGGGCAAATGGCGCCAAGAGCCAAGCTAGCATCCAGAAAGAAGTGAGGCAGCCTAGGTAAATCTTTGCTTGTATGTCCCCTCATTGCCCTTCCCATCCTAATCCCAGAATTTCTCCTTATAAAAAACACACAGCCCCAAACAGAAGCACTTCAGAAAGCCCTGATTTCTTTTTGTCTCTGGAAGAGTTAGTTATCAGATGTTTTCTGGATGGTGTGTCTTTGGCCCTCCAATCCAGCTCCACCTGTCCTTCCCTCAAAGATCCTTCTTCCACCTCTTTGAAACCCAAATTTTATTTTGGGAAGCCTTCAGTCCAAAAGACCCGGAGTCAAACCCTCCCCTCCCCAGGATTACTTCGGATCCCGTACCCAGGCTGCGTGTTTAAGAATTTCAAGGTAAACGATTCTTTGAAAACCAGTCTTTAAATTGGCCTTCGGGGAGCAAGTTAGACTGACGACACATTTTTGAGCTCGCAGATGAGTTTTCCCTCTTCCAAATGAACGCTGACATCTGCCATTGTGTTGTAAGCACTGTAATTAGCATTATTTGAACAATGTAGCTATAACTAAACTAGATTATCTATCTGGACTTAATCTAGTCCGAACAAAGAAATCCATTCAGTTTGCCCTGAAATCCGATTGAATACATAAAACATGAACGGGGAAAGTCAACGTTCTGCATAACTTTAACGCAATCATATGATTTTTAAAGCACGGTATGCCAGAGAAAGGCAAACGTCTAAGAAAAGAAAAAGGCCGCAAACTCACACCTGCCCTTACTATTTCTCACTGGAGGGCCTTCCTAAATCAGGAGGAAGCTGTTCGAGCCCTTTGGAGCTGCGACGATGAAAGGTATTCAGCGAAAATTGTCCTGTGTATCACAGCTGTCTGCGTGTTCCAACCCCCGCCCACCTCCCAGCAGCGAAGCTCTCTACACTGGTTTCTCTCCAATCAACATATAAACATAAATCGGTGTGCAATAAAAAAAAAAAATACAGGCCAGCACTCGAAATGCCAAACTTCTAATAGCAGATCATGTTAGAAGCAAAATCAGAGCTCGTGATGAGAACATGCGTGTTCCCAGCTCGTAAGGCTATCAGCAACAGGACTCACGAAAAGCGAGTTTGTGAAAGAGACACGGACTTCTGTCTTTTCCCTCCCCTTTATGTCATTTTACTTTGATAAGGCCAGGCGCGTATCTTTCTTTCTGGATGTTGTTGTGTGTTTTTTTTTTTAACATGGCAATCCAAGGTTTAGATTTATTATTTTTTTTTAAATATCCAATATGTTCGAGCTTTCTTATGCAACCTTTGCTTTCTGCTTGATGCTATTAATTATATTCTTGTTCAGTCGGCTATAAGCTCCCCTATCGGCAGAGATTCAAGGGAGATTTGAAAGAGCAAGCATATTTATCAAAGGAGAGAAAAATGAAGAAAATAAAGACAGCACTAGAGCGTATTGGATATATAAACTGTTCCTTCTGAAAAGATAAATGATTTGGTAATGAATAGATCCTTTAGGCCATAAAAAATCCATTTATTTTCTTTTGAATTTGAATAGAAGAGATTTGCATTTTTTCTGAGCAGTTACACTTAAATTAAAATGCAGAGCATGAGGCTAGCATACAATCAAACTAAATAATAACCGGGGCATACTGTATTATTCATAAAAACAAAATTAATAGTTTGGGGACAGGAAGCATTTTGGGAGAAAAAATATACATTGACACCAAACACCTCCTGTTGGAGGAAAAAATAAAGTCGATTTAGACTATCTACAAATTGGTAATAGAAGTTGGGCATTTTTTCTTGGGTTATTTAGGGGAGGTGGGGGATGGGCAATGTGTTTATCTTGTATGTGATCTGCGATGTCTAAAATGTCTGCTTTTCTGATAGCAAAATATTAAGAACGTGTCTCTGGATTTTGAGGTCTAATTATATAATAGAGAGTCAACAGTTTTGTTTTTTTTTTTTTCTGCTCAAAGCAGAGTAGAATCAAGATTTCCACCTCCCCCCCACCCCCAAAATAAATATTTCAAGTAAATGTCTTGCTGGGGTTAGTCTGACAACCAGGATTGGCCGAGAGCAGGAACATTGAGCAGTAACCCTCCCTAATCTTGTGTCTTTTCGGTGCTCAGACTCTCCCCTCCCCCACTCCACGTGCCCGGGAGAAAGTATTCCAATGTCTTTGATTGTCACCAACCTACAGTAGAGAGTTTGCTAAGAGACGGTCTCTCCGGAGAGTTGTCCCCCTCGTCTGGTGAAGACAAAGACAAAATACAAGCCATCGAAGAAAGCTCAGAAGCAGCACGATCTTTTAAAAATCAGGGGGAGAGAAAGCAAGTAAATTTCTTTGAATGGGGGTAATAATCTAAGATAAGAAGATCTCCAAGGAACACATTCCAACTTAAAGAAAAAAAAAAGGTGTGGCAAAATCAAGCTGCATCTAGAAACCAGGCAGGTAGAGAGGTGAGCCGGGCAGCCGGGTGGGGACTGCTGCAGTCTGGAGGAGGGGCCGCCGTCCCTCACCCCCGGCCCCCTATCGCCGTGGGGCTGCGTGTTCAGACTTGGTGTGGCCAGCGCTCGCGTTTTGTTGAGAAAACCCAGAAACCCAGACTTTTATGTAAAGGTGACTTGAGAAATGTTGGCAACTATTTCGAAATGTTTAAATGCCACCCAAACGGAAAACACACACACACACACACACACACACACACACACACACACACACACACGCCCCACAAAAAAACAATAAAACCTTGGCCACCGGTTTGCTGTCGCTACTTCTGGAAAACAGGAGAATCCAGGAAGGATTGCTCAGAGCTTCGGTTACCTATTAATAGCTCCTGAATAACTCTGACTGATTAGATAGATTCTGACTGATAGGGCGGATACTTGATTTCTTAACTTTGCCATATGCCCTGTACCCATTCAACTAGTTTTATTGAATATTTACTAGATGTCAGGAACGAGGCATTGTATGGAGTGTTCTTGTCCGAAGGGAAACCCAGCCTCAGAAACCCGTTCTTTTGGACATACCCAGTCGATAATTCCAGAAAGGTTATGTAAAGCAGGCTTAGAAGATGGTATCCACTCTTGCATTAGAAAGTTGCTCATTGTCGGTGAAATAAATCAATCTTTGACTTAATAGATTCGTACCTATTTAAAGACACTCATTTAGGATTTCCCAAGCCTTGGAAATCTTGGAGAAGAGGCAACTTTGCCTCATTTGTGTTTGTGGTATAGTACTGAGTGCAGATTTGATCTCTGTGCTACTTGAAATACTAGTAATTCCCTGAAAGGGACGTTCACGCTTATCTTTTGGCATTAGATGGACAAAATGGAAAATTAACTGGTTTCTGTGTCGTAGGCATTTTTTTCCCCCTTGGAAGTGATCCACTTTACAACAGAACTAATCTTTTTCCCTAGAGATAGTCATACATTAAAGCGGAGATCGAGAGTGATCTTATAAATGGTTTAAAAATTGCAGGTATCAAAAGAAGCAATTTCTTGCACATTTGGAATGGGGGTCATTTGGTGAAACCTTTCTGGAAGGCAATTTGGCAATATGGAGGCAAATATAAGATACAGGTATGCTTCCATACAGATATCTTGCCTTTAGAGGTTTACCTTAAGGAAAACATCTCTCAAGTGTGCAAAGCTTGTGTTTGAACAAGGCTCAATTTGGAATAATTACAAGTTGCAAACAACCAGAAGGTCCCTCAAAAGCAGCCAGAGGGTAACATAAACTACAACAAAGCCACACAGTGGAATATTTTGGGCCACTAACAAAAGTAATGTCTACCTATGTTTATTATTGCAAAAAAAAAAAAAAAAAAGGTCTAGGACATACAGCACAGAATTCATGTAAAATTACTGTGCGTGCCAGAAAAGTCAAGAATGATGTTCATAAGATGTTGAGAGTGCCCTTTTCTGTGTGGTGGAATTTTCATGATTTTTACTCTGGTTGTACTTTTCTTTAAAGCAGCACACGCATAGTAGGGGCTCCTGGGGGGCTCAGTCAGTTAAGCGCCTGCCTTTGGCTGAGGTCAGGATCCCAGGGTGCTGGGATCAAGCCCCAGACCTGATGGATCAGGCTCCCTGCTCAGTAGGGAGCCTGCTTCTCCCTCTCCCTCTGCCTGCTGCTCCCCCTGCTTGTGTGGTCTCTCTCTCTCTCTGACAAAGAAATAAAATCTTAAAAAAAAAAAAAAAAAAAAAAGCTGCACACAGGTGGTTTAAACAACAATAGAAATCTTTTTTCCAAAGAATTTGGCATGCATTAAGTGGAGAGACAACTTAGTACAGAGTGAGAATGAGAAAAAGCAAAGTATAAATATGAAAGCTGAATAAACAACTTTCTCAATTAAATAATAGTGTTGACCCCAAATTGAGTGATCACCCTGGTTGCGATTTCCTGAGGTTAGAACAGTTCACACTTACTATACAAACAGGCACCACAGGGTCCCACAGACAGTCACCACCGGCACCTCCCCCTGGTGCAACACAGCGTTACCCTGGGGGGGGGGGCACTACAAGGACGAGAGCCTTTGGGGCTTCTTGTCATCCTGCAAACAGCACCTTTTTTTTCCCCTAGCAATAGTTGCTATTCACCAGGTCTTCTGCCGTTCTGTCAGCCTTTAAAGCCAACTCTGCACCCAACCACAAGAATCGGTTGAAAATTAGTGAGATGGTCATTCGCCAGCCTTGCCTCCGCTCCTGGCATGTAACCCCCAACTTGCAGGAAGGTACCTTCGGGTTCCGATGCCCATAGTTCGCGTGAATGCCTGCAGGCAGGGCAGTACGCTAGATTTCCAGACCATGTTCCACAATGTTCGTGAGGATAGAAGACACGACAACACCACCAATTTCTGTGGTCAAACTGGCGTAGGAAATGCGCTGTGGATTTTCCGAGGAAGGAGATTGGGTCTCCTGAATGCCTTGACCATGGAACTAGTCCCTCTCCAAAGAACAAGTAAGTTCTTCAAAAGGATAATCATGTGTGAGTCAGGGGTGCCTGGGTGCCTCAGTTGGTTAAGCGTCTACCTTGGGCTCAAGTCATGATCCCAGGGTTTTGGGATCAAATCCCACGCCAGGCTCTCTGCTCAGTGGAGAGCATGCTTCTCCCTCTCCCTCTGCCGGCCTCTCTCTCTCTCTGTCAAACAAATGAATAAAATCAAAAAAAAAAAAAAAAAAAAAAAAAAAAAAAAAAAAGCGTGAGTCATCCTTGCTTAAAAAAAAACATCCTTACTTTGTATATTCTACCACTATTTCCTACTGGTCCACCACCATTTTATTTCTCCATCCCACTATACCCCAGACCAGGGACGTACACAGACTTTTGCATAAGGGTCAATCCAGAAAAAGGGAAAATGTTTGTAAAAGTATATACATACACACATACATCATTCAAACTGAAATTGCTTTATTGCATTTGGTGGGATATATTTTTATGACGTAATTTACCTACCTCGATGGATTTTGGGGGCAATGGTGAGGGACGAGATTGTGCCCGACATTTGACAAATACCAATAAATATTATGCAAACACGAGCATTCTTATAATTCTTATAATTACAGTAACTCAGGGAGATGGGCCCTGTTGGCTCCCTCAAGTTACAGATGAGAAGACAAAGGTCCGGAACAGTTAAACCAAGTCACACAAACTGACTCAGGAGTCAAGAGTGAGGGAAACATTAGAACCCAGATCAGCGGATCCAAGACGTAACCAGAAAAATTGGAATGAACAGAGCCCTGAGCCCCGCGGAGGAGCTCCAGCTCACCGGCTAGCTGTCGTGATGCTTGTGTTTTGTGCTAGAAGCTTTATTGAAGGGAGTGGTTCTCCCGGCTCGATGGGACTTCAGTCTCACAGACGAAGGACACGGAGGAACCAACTCCGAATGGAGCTCAGGTTTATAACGACCTGTCATAGTGAAGTAAGCCCCCAAACATAGACAGGATCTTCTCCAACATAACGCAGCCATGAATTCATTAATTCACTCATTCATTCATTTTATCCTTTGATCAACAACTGTATCTTTTTTTTTAAGTGCTCTCTATGCCCAGTGGGGGGCTCGAACGCACAACCTGAGATCAAGAGTCCATGCTCCACCGACAGAGCCCAGAAGTGCCCCTATATCTTGAGTATCTCTTAGAACCTAGGTGCTGTGTCCCAGATCGTTAGTACTATCTTCGGCCCACAAAGGCAAGGTTCCACGATCCTCACTCAAACACGGCGACTGTCCTCAAAACATCGTGTTTAAAAGAGCCTGGAATTTAAAATTAAGGAAGGTGTTTGATTTTCGACCATAAATATGAAAATAATTTTAATGTATCCTTTTTAAGTCTGAAAATGGATTTACAGTCTCCAGCCGCAAAGAAGCAAGTGCTTCCTAGGCATAACTGGTAATGTGTGAGTAGCATATTGGAATTTAAAATAATGTGTTTGGGCGCCTGGGTGGCACAGCGGTTAAGCATCTTCCTTCGGCTCAGGGCGTGATCCCAGCGTTATGGGATCGAGCCCCACATCAGGCTCCTCCGCTATGAGCCTGCTTCTTCCTCTCCCACTCCCCCTGCTTGTGTTCCCTCTCTCGCTGGCTGTCTCTATCTCTGTCGAATAAATAAATAAAATCTTTAAAAATAATAATAATAAAATAAAATAATGTGTTTGCTCACACAGTATTCGTGTAGCTCGTAAGTCGTAGAGGAAGGTAGGATGTGAAAACCAAGGCTCCAGGGGCCTAAGTGACAGGCACCAGGTCACACAGTCAGTGACCTCCACTCAGGTATCAGTATGACGTTATTGCTATTATTATTGTCATGCCAATCCCCAACACCTCCAGGGAGCTGGGACATACCCCTTTATACAAATTTAAAACGTCTAATATATTTTCCCAAGACTGGGGTGTGTATGCAGAATTGTATATGCATGAAAATGCTCCAGGATCTCCATTTTATTTTATTTTACTTTTTTTTTTTAAGATTTTGTTTTTAAGTAATCTCCACACCCAACGTGGGGCTTGAACTCACAATCAAGAGTCACAGCCTCTACTGTCCCGAGCCAGCCAGGCACCCCGAGGATCTCCACTGTAATGCTAAACTGAAGGGCAGGTGAAGTCCTACAGTTTTGAGAACACCAATTTCGGGCACTTTTGGCAGCATGAGATATTAAAAAAAAAAAAAAGTGCGCGTGTGTGTGTGTGTGTGGAGTTTGAAAATAATTTTAAGATTCCTTTTTTAAAAAACTGTTTAGTAAAACAGAGGATCATAGGGGAAGAGAGGAAAAAATAAAATGAGACGAAATCAGAGAGGGAGACAAACCATAAGAGACTCTTAATCATAGGAAACAAAGTGAAGATTGCTGGGGGTGGGGGATGGGGTAACTAGGTGATGGGCATTAAGGAGGGCACGTGATATAATGAGCACTGGGTGTTATATAAGACTGATGAATCGCTGACCTCTACCACTGAAATCAATAATACATTATATGTTAAGTAACTGAATTTAAATTTTAAAAAACGGAAAAAAATAAAATAAAAAAAACTGTTTAGTTATAACAGTTTTTTCGTAGTAGGATTTGACCAACTATGATTGCCAATAACAATGAGATCAATAATAATAATAAATAAATAACATGTACCTAGAGCCCACCACATGTCTGACACTCCAAGCGTCTTGCATGTCCTCTACTTATGACCCTCACATGGCTTGTGAGGTGGGTACTATCATTGGCCTTATTTCACAGATGAGGAAACTGAGAAACAGAACATTTACTCACGGTCCTATGGTCTATAAGAAGCTCACAATTAACCCTGGGGACACAAAACCTAGTAAGAAGTGATTCTTACCCCTATAAGCTCAGAGTATGGGGTGTCTCCAAAATGGAGAGGGTGGTCGGTGCCAGGTGAGCCACTGGGTGGCAAAGGAAAATACTAAAACTTCCATTTCTATTTGCTTCTTATATGAAAATAATAAGACCTTGCGCTTTCATCTAAATTTGCCTTGCAGATAAAGAACAAATCATGTTTTAGTGTAAGTATGGTCCAACTATTGTATGCTGACCAACAAATTATGTTTTAGTGTAAGTATGGCCCAACTATTGTATGCTGATCAACAAATCATGTTTTAGTGTAAGTATGGCCCAACTATATAGTATGCTAATCAACAAATCATGTTTTAGTGTAAGTATGGCCCAACTATTGTATGCTAATTGCGCTTGGCTAGATCTCGTGATCCTATCCTCTCTCCTGTGTTTACCTTCGGTGACTGATGTCTGCCAGATTCGGTTGATTTACTGATTCTGTTATTTTAGTTTTGCCTAAATCAGTTTTCCCCGGTGGCAAAGCTTTGTTAGCAGTATCTCCAAGCCCTGCTGATAGGCACAGGCCCTGAGTCCAGGCCTCAGGGCACTTTGTACATTGCACTCTTACTGCCCTTTGGGACTTTGAGATCATCAGGTGAGGAACTTTGGGCTACAGTACTGGAGGGACCATGTGGAACAGAGACAAGCCATCCCCGATGAGGACTGCTAGACTATCCATCTGGACAGCCAGCAGTCACGTGAGGAAGGCCATCCTTCATCATCCAGCGGCTGGCGCAGATACACGAGAGAGTCCAACAGCGATTAGCCTGTCTGGCTTAATCTAGAAAATATGATCTAGAGAATAAATGGTTGGGGAAAGGCTGTGTATAGGTTGGGGGAACATATACAGGGTGTAAGCAGGCAATACACAGAATAGCTCTAGACCTTCCTTTCAATTTTGCTCTGAACTCAAAACTGCCCTAAAAAAAATTTTTTTTTAATCATTAAAAATTAAAATAATTTTTTTTGAACAGTTGGTTGCTTTAAGTTACCACATCTTGGTGCAGTTCATTACACAGAAAAAGCTAACCAATATATTGAGTAAAGATATTTAGATGGCCAGACCTTGCATTGGCCTATGGGCCTTAATTAATTTTTTTTTTTTTTTTTGCCAAGGCCTAGATACTCTCTCAGAGGCTTTTGTGCTCTAAGGGGGGGAAATTATCTAATTGCACGAATTTTTGCATTAATTTTTTTCTGTTGTTAAAAAAAATTTTTTTTTCTGTTGTTTTTCACTCCTGGGATTTTTTTTTTTTTTAATGTTCACCTCTCTCCCATAGGTATATGTATTTCCTTGTTGTTTCTTCTATTACAGAAAACCCAGTGTATTTTACACACATGCTAATTACAGGGGTAATATGTACACAAGCAAAACTGTGGTTGGAAACTTT
The DNA here is from genome assembly GCF_017311325.1 of Ursus maritimus. Classification (NCBI taxonomy): domain Eukaryota; kingdom Metazoa; phylum Chordata; class Mammalia; order Carnivora; family Ursidae; genus Ursus; species Ursus maritimus. The sequence goes on along the minus strand of NW_024424675.1, from coordinate 39,701,866 downwards.
TAATTGGGCATACAAGTGGCCACCTAGATGTTCAAATTAAATGGTTAGCCATTCAACCACTACTTTGCAAAGGCAGGGGAAATTTCTTCCACTGCTGTTCCTGATCTCACATGGTGCCTGGAGTTCAACCTATACAACAGTTGCTGAGATAGACTGTTCCTTTAGTCACTTATGCATTCATTCATCAACACAGCTGTTGTTGTTGTTGTTGTTGTTAAGATTTTATTTTTTTTTTAAGATTGGGTTAAATTATTTGAGACTCCCCACTAAGCAGAGAGCCCGATGCAGGGCTTGATCCCAGGACCCTGAGATCATGATCTGAGCTGAAGGCAGACGCTTAACCTACTGAGCCACCCAGGTGCCCCTTTAAGATTTTATTTTTAGGTAATCGTTACGTCCAGTGCGGGGCTCAAACTCACAATCCCACAAGATCAAGAGTCTCGGGCTTCAGCGACTGAGCCAGCCCGGCGCCCCCATCAATCCAGGTCTTGATGGCCTACTGTGTGCCGGGCACTCTGCCAGGGCGTGTGGGATGCAGCAGAGAAAACAACCTACCTGGCTCTTGGCCTTGTGGAGCATGAGTTGTACACACTGAAGGCTCTGACTTTTTGACCTTTCTTGGCTAAGGTTAAGTCTAGAAAATTCTAAGCATCAACACTTTGAAGACTGTGGGACAAAACGAGAGCAAAAGAAGATTTTTTTTTTTAAAGATTTTATTTATTTATTTATTTGACAGAGATAGAGACAGCCAGCGAGAGAGGGAACACAAGCAGGGGGAGTGGGAGAGGAAGAAGCAGGCTCATAGCGGAGGAGCCTGATGTGGGGCTCGATCCCATAACGCTGGGATCACGCCCTGAGCTGAAGGCAGACGCCTAACCGCTCTGCCACCCAGGTGCCCCCAAAAGAAGAATTTTTAAATGTGGTCTTGGCGATACTTTAGGATACCAAATAACTCATTTTCCTGATAGTTTTTTTTTTTTCTTCAGGCAATTACCTGGGTTTTGGGGGTTTTTTTTAAGATTTTTTTAAGTAATCTCTCCACTCAACGTGGGGCTCGAACCCACAACTTCGAGATCAAGAGTCGTACACTTGATGGACTGAGCCAGCCAGGCGCCCCTAATTTTTTGAATAAACAAAGAATATATTGTTTTGAGCACTGAAGAGGCATCAGCCCCGTGAAGTACTACGGGGTACCCTGAAGCCAAACTCACACTCAGTGCCACTGGCGACTTGTAACCGCCACCCACATACCTGCGGCCCCTTGAAAGCGAACTCAAAAGAAAGTAAGCTTTTTAAAAAAGAATTGCGATATAATTGGCCTATTACATGATATTAACTTCAGATATACAATACCATGATTCGGTATTTGTACATATTGTGAACCGATCACAATTAAGTCTAGTTAACATCTGTCACCACACAGGGTTATAAATTTTTCTTTCTTGTGTCGCAGACTTCTTGAATCTACTTGGACCTACTCTTAGCAACTTTCAAATATGCACTATGGTATTATTAGCTCGAGTCACCGCATCCCCAGGACTGACTTAGTAATCTCTGGTTTGAATTACTTGATGACTATCTCCGTTCCCCCATCATCATTCCCGGAAGTGGGCAAAATGATGTCGACATTGCTTCCTTCGTTCATCAAATAATTTTGGAGCGACGGCCACGTCTCAGGTGTTGTTCCAAATGCTGGGGATAGAGCAGTGAATAAGACGAAACAAAAACTCCTGCCCTCATGGAGCAGACATTTTAAGCTAAAAAGATGGATTAATACAGTAAATGAGAAAAATACTTATCATTGGATCATAGTAAGTGCTGTCGAGGGGCGTCTGTGTATTATATTTGTGGTATCTGACACGTGGTATTTACTGTGTGACTGCCAAATACTCCCGATATAATCCTAATCATCTTTTCCTTACTAGCAAAGTGAATGCTGACCCCAATTCTATCTTTGTCCCTTTCAGATCGATAGGTATGTGTTGAGTTCCAACAAGCACAGGGAGGAGAGAAAAACAAAAGACAAGGACCCTGGCACTTGGGTGGCTCAGTTGGTTGAGTGTCCAACTCTTGATTTTGGCTCAGATCATGATCTCGGGGTCATAGGATCAAGTCCGGCGTTGGGCTCAGCACTCAGCATGGGGTCTGCTTGTCCCTCTCCCTCTCCTCCTCCTCCTCCCCCCCCAAATAAATAAATTAATAAAATATTTTTTTTAAAAAAAGGTGAAGAGCATGTATCCTGCCCCTAAGGAGTAGCAGGTCCACAAGTAAACACGTAATTTCAATATAACATGGTCGGTCCTTGGTAGAGGGAGCTAAAATACAGATGTTTTCTGGAAACTGCCGGGTTTTCTCTTGAGGTATAGGAAGGAGTATCCAGCAGAGACAGGGAAAGGACATTCCAGGTGGCTGGAACAGCATGAGCAAAGGCCAGCAGGCCAGCATCGGCTCCATAGCAAAGCCAGGAGTGGAGATGGGTGGGTAGTTTCCTGATATTCCCAGATCACAAAATGTGAAGGGGGTATTTTCCATAATATGTCTACCAGCTAAGATTGCAAAAGCCTTTCTATAGTAAATCCAAAGTTCAGCATGCCATAGTATTTACTTTTTCTTTAAAAAAATTTTTTTTTAATGTAATCTCTACCCCCACTGTGGGGCTCGAACTCACCACCCTGAGATCAAGAGTCACATGCTCTGACTGAGCCGGCCAGGAGCTCCTAGTATTTACTTTCATCCAACTCTCTGACAGATAAATATAATGCAGCCATAAAACCATCTTTTCTTCCCTCCCGTGGAAATCTTTTCCCTTTTCAAACATCTTTTAAATAAAATTCCTCTTTACCATGGAATCCATTCTATTGATTTAAAAAAAGATCTCTCCTGAAGAAAGGAAAGCCATCTTTGATCTCACTTGACAAAAAGAACTAATCAAACAATAAAATCTATGAGGGGAAGGGGAAAAAAAAGCAGCGAGCTTCTTTGAGCCACATCAAATATATGACAGAGAAAATGCTTTATTTAAATGCCGAAAACTAACACAAAACAGCTTGAAATGTAATCACCTCTGCTCAATAAGTGAAACCACATGTTGATCTGACATGAGTTTCTAAGACACAATTAAAGGTCACTTTGTGTGCACACATCTCATTCCGCACTGAGAGGCTTGACTTGGTTGTCAGCGTGTTGGGCCACTGTGGGGCAGGTGCTCGCCGGCCCCGTCCACGGAGCTGCTCCAACCCCGGCTGAAGGTAGTAAAACTCGCAGCCCCGGAGCCTGAAATCGAACCATCCCAGGAAACAGACAAGCCCGGATTTCAGCGTCCCTGCCCTCGAGTCTTGGGAGACAAGAACTAAATGCATTTGGCAATCCTTGCTAATTCAGAGCCAAGAGCCCTCCCACGGAAGTGGCTTTGCTCAAAAATGAAAACACAGCTTCCTTTCGGCTCTGCACACCTTTACCTTCACCAGGCTCCTGGGTCCAAAGAGACAAGTTTGGATGCTCCCCTCGGGGGCAGGGGTGTTCCAGCCCCTGGGGGGGGGGGTGCATTTGGCATTGTCTCCTTGGCAGCTAGCAGGTTTCAGTTCAGGAGTCTTTAATGGAAAGACAGGGTATTCGGAAAGTGACTTCTTTAAAACAAGCTCCCCGCAGGCCCGTCTTCTCTTTCCATATCCCTTTAAGAAAGGATGTGCCCGAGGAAGACTTCAAAGTCGCTCTTTCAAAAGGGAAATCACATCTAGAAAGCTTTTCTCAGAATGAGAAACAAATTATTTGATTTGAAAGGGGAGTAAATCTTCAGAGCAAGGAGGGAGGATCAAAGAATAAGTTCGTGTGAACCGAAGAAGTGACCCTTTCCAGTGGAACGTGACTTTACTCTTTCCGAGCACCCAACGCATTTTGGAGACAGTGAGTTTGCTAGAGAATCAAAATAAAGAAGCTACTCTGCGTTCCAGAAAATCACGTGATTCTCTCTCTCTCTCTCTCTCTCTCTCTCTCTCTCTCTCTCTCCCTTCCCCCCCAACTTCTCCCTCCCTCCCTATCTCTTTCTCTCCTCCCTCCCTCCTGCCAGGCTGTGCACCCCAACCTTTACACCGTCATCGCAGCCCCTGCAGCGTGTTGCGAGGTGCAAGTCCTTGCACACCTGGGTGAAATTCGTGGGTGGCGGAGACAAAACGGCAGAGAACCAGGCGACCGGAGACAGAGCCGCAGAGTCGCCCTGGTCCCGCCCACCGCCCTCTCCGCACTCCCGCTCAGCCCCCTCCCTGCTTCCTGTCCTCTGGACCCGGCAGGTGAGCCCACGCCACCGCGGATGCTTAGGGAATCTTGGAGTGTTTTCTTTGTATTTTTCATTCTTCAAGCTATACCTGAATACATTCTTCTTGTAAAAAAAAGTAAAATCTTAAAGCCAAACAACCCGCTCCCCCCCCCACCAAAAAAAAACCCTCATTTCTGTTAAGGGGTGAAATCATCTGAGAAGTGTATTTTTCTTTCTTAAGTTTTAGCTCCCTGGTTTCCACCCCACACCAAGTGGGATTCTCAGTATACCTTCCAGCGATATAAATGTGGCTATTATCTACCAATATAAATGGAAGAAGGAATTTAGCAAACTGAAAAGCAGAAAATTTTGACATAAATCAAAAACAACCAAAAACAACTCTATCAAATCCTTGTTCTTTGCAAAGTCCAATAAAATTAAGACAAATCTTTGGCTAGAATGGGTGAGAAAAACAGAGGGTACCCACAAACAAGTGCAGAAACTAATGTAATTACATGTAGAGAGCAGACTTTTTACATTTGTAGACACTATTATGTACCATTTGGCTTGAAAATCTACCTTTGTCTGGGGGAAAAAATGAACTACCCAAATTAGCCCAGTCAGGCGTTCCGTTTACACCTGAAATTAGTACTTGTCCTTACCTGGTTGTTTGATATACTGTATGTTGAAGGCTCACTGTGGGAGATGGGGGAGGGGGCAGGGGAAACACTTGTTACTTTTCTCATGGAATACTAAGGATATTCTGAGGAGACAAGATGGGTCCAAGAGTTTCGAATTTCATATGTAAAAATAACATCAAGCTTTTAGAAGTTCCTGTAGTGGGTAAGTCATGATATTGGTGAGATAAATTTTCCGAAGAATCACTGATTTTTCATATATTTCTAGACACATATTAAGTAATCCAGTTCCAGGCTGAAGCACTATTGGCAGTTTCTTAACAGATAACCTGAAAACGAGCACAAAAACAATGGCCAGCCTTTATTTATTATACGTATTGTATCTGGTTCTCACAATGACGCTTAGGGCTGGATATCGTCATTACACCCATTTCATAGATGGTGAAACTGAGGTGTGGAGGGTTGCCCAAGGTCACACAGCTGTGAGTGGCTGAATGGGGATCCCGGTTAAGGAAGGCTATGACTGTTGAGGGTACGAAAGCCCGTGTATTATACCATAGAGGGATCCAGAGCTTTCTTCCCTAACCCTGTTTTAACTGGGGACCTTGCAATCTCACCCTGGGTGCTGCACCTGTCTGACACAGATGGCCCTTAGCAGGAGTGGGTGTTTAAGGTAGGAAAAACATCCAATGCCCTCGGGAGACATGACTAAAGGATTTTAGGAAACTGAGGGAGTGTCAGCTAAGGGAGGCTTACCTAACCGGAAGTTTAGGGAATAAGAATAGAAAGCCCTTACTTCGCCCGGACCTGGCACTTCAGAAACATCCCTACGAGTCATCATGTCCATTATGGTTATGATTACTCTATCTCTCCCTCCTCTTAATTCAAAGAAGATTCCTTTTCCTCTTTCTCTTCCTTTTCTCTTCCCCCAACCAAAAAAAATGACCTTCTAAACGTTAATCAACTCAGAAGACCTGATCGGCTGTGAATGTTACATTTGCATTCCAAAAGAGAGGAATTCTCCGGGCCCCAGCTATTCGGGGGAGGTGTGGAGCAATGTTCCTGAGTCTCTGGGTCCTTCTGCACTCATCCCCTCCCCGTCGCTCTTCACTCTCCCACCTCATGAAGCTGTTTGCACTCTCTCACCCCTGTCGTCCTATCCCTATCCAGAGACACCAGGCAGAAGAAGTCTGTGGGGTCCTGGGCCCAGGATCACTGAGGTCTACTTCAGTGAATATCCTGGAAGGGCAGGATTATAGTTCTCCAAGCCTTCTGTGTGGTTGTGAACCCCTCCAAGGCTGGAATCCAGGCCTTTTTCTTTTGTGTAAAGACATTCATTGAATACCTATTCCTCCATGAGAAATTTTTCAATATCCTAGTAACAGAAAACAGAAAAGACCCTGAGAATGTCAGTTGAGGTTTAATTTATGGGGTGATTAAATTAACTATTTCTCTCTCTCTCTCTCTCCTGAAAGGTCCTAGGTGTGTGTATTAACCTGGTTCAGAACCAACTGCCATTAGCTACAGGGAGCCTCTCTCTGTCTTTGAACAACTCCTAATTGCTTTCTGTTAAAGGGCGTGTACGTCCCCTTTGATGTGATAAGAAAAACACGAACCATTTTCCTTTCTTGAAACTCTGACTCCAGTGCCTTTTTAAATAAACTTTTCTGTGAGCAGGAAAAATAAGAATAATTCACCTCCTTTTATTTCAGAAGTTCTGTTGAGTTTGAGAGCTAGATGTGTTATAATAACTCAGAAAAAGTTGTCTCTTTATTTTGTTGTGTTTAGTTAATTTGGTGCTTTCAGCTCCTTCAGAAATCCTTCTACGGGTGGCAAGATGCTTCCAGCTGACCTTTCCAAATCTTTTATAATAATGTGAGCCTTGTTGTAAATGTGAAATCAAGAAGCAGCAATACGTTAGCGGACTGCCTGTGTTTTATAGTTTCCCCTTCTCAGGCTTGTTATTTTCAGCGGACACACATTGAGCAACTTGTTTCTGAATTAAAGTATTGCTCAATCTGCTTGCTTTCTTAAGAATTACATTAAACCACGAAACTAGGTACGGATGGGATCCTGGTTTTGAACAAGGCAGTAGTGAACTTTTGAAGTGTAGTCTGCCAAGATGAGTCAAGATGATTGATTTATTAATTAGTAAAAGCCATCCTCTGAAATTACCTAGCATTAATCACAATTCATGAAAAATATATTCAATTAGTTTGAAGATAGAGCTTTGACAAACTATCCCTTCTTCGGAGACCACAGTCAATTTTATTAACTCTTGCTGGCTAAATCATTCATGTTCAGCCTGAAAAGATGAGTGGTTGAGGGAATTCCCAAAAGTACAACAGGCCCGTTCTGGCAAAGCAGAGAGCAGGCAAGACAGAGACAGGGAGGCTGGGTGAAGCAGGAAACAGGATTCTGACAATTCTGGATATTCCAGTATCTGCTGCCACTTGCACTAAAAGAATCGACTTGAATTGGATTTTTCTGAGTCAAAGGCTGGCGAAAATACACAAACCCAAATAGGCAGGAAACTCCAGCTGCCAGAACCTGACCTTTTAGGGGGGCTAATGCCTGTCCAGGGCCAAAATTAGCTGATCCACTGGTGAAAAGGTGGACTGACTCGTCACGGGGAGTCCTGGATGACCTCTTCTGTGTGATCCAAATCCTAGGCTTGCAGAATCATACACATTATATAGCTTAAGATCGTGTCTCCCAATGCACCCATTTTACAGATGAGGAAAACAAAAGTCCGTGGGGGATCAGTGCGAAATGAAATTCAGGACCAGAATCTGAAGACCCTAAGGCAGGTGAAATAGCTTTCCTCAGCCTAAATTTCCCTTTGTGCAACTAAAGAGCTGGGATAAACAAAATCGTATGATTTCCAGTTCTCAAGTACTGTGGTTTTATTATTATTTTTTTAAGATTTTATTTATTCATTTGACACAGAGAAAGAGAGAGTACAAGCAGGGTGATGGCAGGCAGAGGCAGAGGGAGAAGCAGGCAGAGGGAGAGGGAGAAGCAGGCTCCCTCCTCAGGGAGCCTGATGTGGGGCTCAATCCCAGGCCTCTGGGATCATGACCTGAGCTGACGGCAGACGCTTCACTGGCTGAGCCACCCAGGCGCCCAAGTGCTCTGGTTTTAGTATTTTGATTTCGGGTCAGCTTTCTCAATAACTTCCTCGAGCCCAGGTATTTATATGTGTATGAACATATATAAATATACATTATATATACATGAAAAAAATGACAGTTCAATGAAAAGTTCTACAGGAACCAAGTTGAAATGATTTGCATATGACAGAATTGTTAAAATGTATTTCTAATGTATCCACTTCCTATTACTCCACGTGGGGTTTCTGACCTACTGACTATATAAGAAGAAAAGGGAAGCCAGATGTTTCTGGAGAGTTTTAATTCTCCATTTTTGAGATAAAATGAAAACAATTAGAGAAATAGGGGAAAATAGTGAGTCTTTTAAAAACCCACCTCAGGACACCTGGGTGGCTCAGTGGGTTAAGCATCTGCCTTCAGGTCAGGTCATGATCCCAGGGTCCTCGGATCAAGTCCCGCGTGGGGCTCCTTGCTCAGTGGGGAGCCTGCTTCTCCCTCTGCCTGCCTCTCCCCTGCTTGTGTACTTGCTCTCTCTCTCTCTCTCTCTCTCTCTCT